>NW_009970724.1:8785595-8834708 GCF_000747805.2 Chaetura pelagica
TAGCATCCACAGGCAGCCTCACTGTTTCCCATGTGGAATCAGATACACACACATGGAAAAACCTCCTACATACATCTCTTCAGGGCCTGGAGGAAATAGAAGCTTATGTCCCTTTTTTCACCTGTTTTTGGGGAGGATGGAGGGACACTACAAAGCATCTGAAAGTAAAAGACTTAACAGGAGATAGGTATTTAATTCCAAATATTTACAGGTTTCTTCTTAAATTAACTAATTATAAAAATGCTGATTCATTGTAGCTGGGTTATTCTTGGTGGCCTTTGAGCCTTCATTTTGCTGAATGGCTGGCCTTCCAGATAATGCATTTACCTATTTTTTATGTTATCAAAGACATAAAAGTCTTTTGGAAAGGGAATGTGTTGTGCATCAAAGGAAACATGACAGAAAAATGAAAACAGGAAAAAGCAGCAGGTGTATGAGAGACAAAAAATGAGGGAAGCATTTTGAAAAAAGGGAAGGAAAGAGGAAGAAAGTGAAGGGAGTTCTTGTGATGATAGTAAGAACACCATGCAGCCATTGTGTCAGTCCAGCCTGACTGCAGGGATTGAGGATACTTTTTGTTTTAGTCATTCTCCATAACTGTATCTAATAGTTCTATTTTAGTTTATCTACTCACATTAGGGTGCATCAAAGGGTAGAAAGAAACAGTGAGCAGGAGTGTATAAGCTTCCAGAATGGCTGTAACTGAAGTTGGGAAAAGCAGAATTTCCTTCCTTAAAAAAAAATGACAGGCAGCTTCAGGATCTTGTTAAGATCTTGTGGAAGTGTTAAGTCCAAAGCTTTTTTGAATGTTCCTTCATTCTCTGCACCAACCTGTAACTCTAAAGACTTAATTATTGACAGAAATATTTTAAAACTAATGCAGTTTTAGTGTAAATGTGTCTGGAATGTTACAAGCTGTTTCTGTGTTGGATGGAAGTTATTTTTTAAAGACAGAATTTTCACTTTAAAATCACTTTGAACATTTGGCTTATTTATTGCTTTCTTTATTTCCACATTAGCCACAATCCCCACCCCTAACCCCTACTAGTT
This sequence comes from Chaetura pelagica, assembly GCF_000747805.2. Taxonomy (NCBI): domain Eukaryota; kingdom Metazoa; phylum Chordata; class Aves; order Apodiformes; family Apodidae; genus Chaetura; species Chaetura pelagica. The sequence continues at coordinate 8,786,646 of NW_009970724.1, forward strand.
TATACACATCCAGTACTCCTAATGGGTCCCAGTATCCCATATTCTCCATTGAACCAGTGCATTATTGCATGAGTGACATAAAAACAGGGAAGCCCAGAATTCCTTCTTTCAGAAGTCTCAAAAGAGGGGTAAGTTTGATAACAAGTTGAAATGCATGATGGGCTATGAATAGTGTGTTTGTGATGTGGCTTTTCAATGCTCTTCACCCTCATTATAAGACTTTGTTAAAAGTAATACTTCAGGTCTGTTAGGATACTTTGTTTCATATTGTACAGAAGTTACCAACCAGTTGAAGATGAACCAGAAATACTCTTTATTGCAGTCCAAATACTTGTACCTAAAAGAAAGGTGTTATAAAGAGGGTGCTCAGCATGTGTTTGATACCTTTCTTCATTGTTCACATTCACAAATGTTTTCCTACCATCATGTAACATATTTTTGCAGTAATTTATCATTGGGTACCTAGTCACCACAAAAAAACGTGATGGATCATGTCTTATTTGCTGAATTTCAGTTGAAATAACAGTAGTTGATTACTAGATACTTGCCTAAGAAGGGAGAAGTTTAATTTCTTTTGTACATTGAAAGCTAAAGCACATGGTGCTCACAGATTTTGAAATACTGATTTTTGATGCATTATAATTAATGCATTTTCTGATTAAGGAACTTACTTGTCCAAGGTTTTTTTTGGTAAAATTATTGAAAACTTACTACCAAATACCACCTTCTGAGATGTATCAACTCATTTACTAATTTATAGGGGCATATTCTGCAAATAGAGTTTGTTTGGAAGACAATAAAAGGGAAATGTTAAGTGTTTCCTAGTGACATTATAGACTACTGATAAATGCACTGGCACTTCCCTGTTATTGCAGTGAAACAGAGGCTGCCCAGTTCATGTTTGGTTTATGGTATTTATTCATTCAAATAATTAAATAATTTGATGCATTTGATTATATATAATTAATGATTTTCTGATAGTTGAAAACAATATTGACTTGCTATCTCGTGCATCAAGAATAGTTGGCTGCTGTTGACGTAATGTGGAGATCAAAGTGCAATGATGTTGTATTGCAGTAAAGTTTTATGAGGTACACTTAAAACTTACTTCAAGTCATGTGGAGTCGTTGCAGGCTCCCATATTTCTTGGAAATACCCTTTTCTATCACCACCTTTTATTTTTTAAAAAATTATTGTGGTCCTTCAGTATTTATGGAGGACAGTTTCTTTTTTTCCTGTTCAGAGTCATTTGCATCATAATTTGTTCTGGTCATGATGTTCCTTTAGCACTCAGTGAGTAACTAACTGGATTAGGTAGTTGCTAAGATGGCACAGGTCTTGATGACACCTTCTTTTTGTTGATCACATGCTGCTGTTTTCCACGGTTTTGTCCTTGGAAAATGATGTCCAAGTGGTACTGACATAGAATTACCAAATGGTATTTAATTCACTTCTGGTTTTACTGAGATTCTCCATGAGTTGGCATATCCCAGCCCGTGAGCATACTGGTGGTTTTGTTTAACGTGCCCTGTACAGGATTTCTCTCAAGGACTGGAGATCACAAGACCAGCCTTTCCTTATGCTGTGCTCCTCACATTGGATTTTCCTGTTGTGATGTATAGTGAAAGAAAGTAGCTGTAGAACAGGGTATTGAAAAAAGTATTCTAATCATAAGCAAGTATAACTTAATGAGTTGCTGCTGCATGCTGCTTAGTGTCCTTTGAAATATTAATGTTTCCAGAGAGCACTTGAGAGGTCTTTGCTCTGTCCCACTTGATACATAGATAGATGCATCATCAACAGTGATACATAAACCTTACTGTTGTTTTCTTGCAAGACATGTTCTAAAGGGAAGAAATAGTTTATTCTAGAGCCATTTTAGTCTTCAGACTTTATTGAGGTTTCTACCAAAGTATCATTTATGAAGGTGCTTTATGAAGGGTCATTACAATTTTAATACTGTGTGTGCCCCAGTTACCAGCCTTAATAATTGCTAAAGGTCAGAAATCATGTGGGAGACGTGTATCTTCTGAGTTGCTTGGTGTTCTCTGGAAAGGGTTATCCCAAGTCATTGAAAGCATGGTAGATCTTCAGAACATAGTGACTGTTAAACCCAGGATACAGCACCTGGCATTGGTGTTTTAGTTGCTTCCTCTAAGGATTAAGTCTTTACTCTTTACATGTCTTTATTTTTCCTGGACTAAAATATTTCTAGGATAGCAGCAATGACCCAAATACTGTTTTCAGAAAGTAAAACTACTAACTTCTAACTTGAAAAAGATCTTGGTTTATAGCAGTTTTAATGTGATAATAAAAGTTGAAGAACGTTGTAAAAATTAGGCCTGTAGAAGTGTTCGTAGTTGTTTGTTAGCTATAATTAACAAATTATTTGCAAATGGCTGATCAGTCCTTCATCATCATCAAATTCTGCTATTTTGTGCAGTGTTGGCTGTGTGTTAATTCTCCTACAATAGAAGTTCTTTAGCATATTTTTCAAAACAATAACATTCAAAAGTAATTAAAATAAGTGGTGTATTAGAATTTTGTAAGTAACTACCCATTCTCACCTAGTAATTTTTATACTAGAAGTGCATTTCTGATTATTGTATTTTGCTTTTATTGTGCTGATAGTAAAATGTATTTTTAGTAAATGAATATTTTAAAGATACAATTTTAGGGATTAATCATTTCTGTAACTGGGCCATTGCATGTGAATAATTTCCCGTTTCTTTCTGTTTTCAAATGAACTGTGCAGTGGTCGGTGAAGATGGTAAGCCCGTGTGCTGATCTGTCTGCTGTACTTCTGCTAAGATAGCATGAAACTAATCTTTTTAGAGTGTTTCCATATCATAACTGCTTTAAGTCAGGTGCTGAAATACATTTTCAGATTTTTTCACCCATATACACTCTTCTTAATCATCCATGCTTAATGTGAGATGAGACTTGTGATCCAGCTGCAACTAAATCTGTGATTTGGGAATTTTAGGGTTGACCAGTATTCATGAGTTGGTCATGATGGAAATAGTTCATTTCTCTTTGTCAGGAAAATTGTTAAAGCAGCATAGAAATATGTACAGGAAAATATTAAAAAACTTGTGTAAAGGATAAATATTGAATACTGCAAAATTCACTCCTTTGAATTTAACAACAAAATTTCCTTTATGCTTAGGAATATTAGAAAGCTGTTATGTGAAATGAAAAACATACCCTAATCAAATACGCAGAGTAAATCAGTAAAATTTCACAGAAAGACCTCTGTTCATCTGATCATTGCTCTGGTTTTAACTGACATGTAAGGAAGAATGATAAGAGAAGGATGTGATTGTCTTTTTGTTTCTTTGTAGTATATAAAAGCACTTAAAAGGATTTTAAAATAATTATTTTTTTTCCTCTGGAAAGAGACACTTCTGCTTTATTTTGGAAACACTGTATCTTGATTTCCCTCCTTAAAGGTGTCTTGTATTCTTAAAAAAAAAAGGCAGTAAGATTATGATTTAACAAGTGCAAAAGAACTGAGAAATTGAGGGGCACAAGAAAATCTTGAGGGGGATATTTGAAATTTGGCACCTGAGCCTAAGGCTACTTGTGTCAAAACCTCAACAGTCAGGTCTTTGTCACCTTTGTTCGTGACAAAACAAGTGCTGTCCAGTTTGGTTGCCTCCATGGAGGGTTCCTGTAATGGCAAGTGCATTTTTGTGCTAAAAGCAACTTTGTTAGGCAACTAGGACAGAAATAATATCACTTAAGTTTATGTTATTAAGGTGTAATACTGTATTTCCTTCTTAACTGTCAGTGTTTGTCACCCTGAGGGGAAAAGTCTTCACAGCAAACTTGAAAGATATGTAAAAATCTCTTACCATGCTTTTCATGCCCAAGTCCTTCAATCCTGTGTATAATCTTGGCACAGGTTTGCAATCAAACCTTTTTGGGTTCAGGCTTGTAAGTTGGTAGGGGTTTTTCTGTTTGTTTGTTGTCTTGGGGTTTTTTGTTGGTTTTCTTTCTTTCTTGTTCTTTGTGGTTTTTTTAAGAAGACAAAAGTTTGGAAGGTAGGAGGTTTTTTTCCCCTCCCTGAAACTTTTTTTTTTACAGTGACACAGGTGACTTGACTATTGCACAAGTTTTGATTCAGATTAATGAATTTAAGTAAAAAACTTTTAATGTTCCAATGGCTTTTTCTGTGCTCTGTGAACTAGTTTTACTTGAGGTAAAAGGCATCAGAACTTCACAAGTCTGAAGATGTTTTCTAGCAAGATTGCTGAACTTCTGGAAGAGAACTATAGTAGTACTTTAGAATGAAGATCCAAAATATAGTAATTTTATTTTGGTAGTATTCAAATGGCCATAGAACACACTTAAGAAATAAGAATCAATACATACTTCTGACGAAAATTACTCTGTAGCAATGAATTGTCTCCTTTACAAATCTGCTTTAAGTGCAGTGGATGAAGTAGGAGGTACACAGCTCAGCTTTTCAGAAAAAGAGTTAAGTCTACAAATTTTTAATAACATCTGTGAGCCAACTGTTACAGAAGGCAGAAAGAACCTTGAATGAATGACTATGATCTGGCAGCAAGAATGTGCATTTATTCTGTTGTGGTCTTTTATACAGCTGTGTGTCAAGTAGAGTTTTTAAGAAGGTCCATCCTGCTTCCAGTGAACACTGTCCGTGTGCGGGTATGTCACTTCAGCTGTCCAGATATGTGCGTGTTCCTTGTTCAATAGTGTTTCTACTTGCAGGGCCCTGCGCTAGAAGACTTCAGTCACCTCCCTCCAGAACAGAGACGCAAGAAACTGCAGCAGAGAATTGATGAGCTTAACAGAGAACTACAGAAGGAAACAGACCAAAAGTAAGTGCATTTTTTTGTTTGTTTGAGTTTTGTCATGGTGCTTTCTGTTGTCTCTATCTTTTGAAGTCTTCTGTCTATGGCAACAGTCCTCAGAAGCTGGTAGAAAATGTACTAATCCAGACTGTTACAAAGTTCTGTTCACATTGCTTTCTTCTGCTTTACCATAGCACCCAGTTTGATCCTAATGTTTCATGGGAAATATTGGATCTAAAAGCATGGATTTAAAAAAAAATAATCAGTGCACAGGTCTGTTGAGCAAGAGAGCTGCAACTTAGTGCATTAAGAAAATAATACAATTAGTATTTAGGAAACTGTGTATTACAAACAATACAAGAAACAGTATTGAGACTGGATAGAGAAGAGTCAACAGCTGGAGTCCATGTGTGCCTGTGCATGACACAAGAAAGGAAGGCAAAGTGCTAAAAGGACAGAATGGGAAAAGGATTTAGGTGTGGTGTGGGGAACAGTTGTTCCTCATGTTTGTGCTCAGTATCTAATCACAGGTCAGGATCTCATACACATAAACATTATTTCAGCTTTGATGAATCTGTACAGTACAGATGTATATATAATTTTTATAATTATTGTCGGATTTTGCATGGTTTTAGAGATGCCCTCATCAAGATGAAGGATGTTTATGAAAAAAATCCCCAGATGGGTGATCCAAGCAGTTTACAACCAAAATTAACTGAGACTATGAGCAACATGGACCGTCTCCGGATGGAAATACACAAGAATGAGGTTAGACTCTTAATTCATTGGGAAAATGTAAATTAGCAGAAAAACTGTAGTTTGCCTTGTGGCTTATAAACACAACACCTGCAAAAACTGCTTGATTTAAGAAAGTGCTCCTGATAAAATTTTTTGTGGGGTGCCATATTTTCAAGTATGTTCATCTAGCTAGAATAAGGATGTACATTAGGAAATTGTTTTGAAGAATTTCTTGTTAATCACTTATTCTGAAATTAGTATGTGATTAAAGATTACTTTTCCCTTAAGACTAGTATAGAGTATGGGCTAAGCATGAGGGATAGTGAAGTAACTATGTGACTTCACCTGTGAATGCAATCTCTATGTGGCTGCGTACAGACAAGTAAACCATATGCAATTAAGAGCCTTTCTTTGGTTTAAAGTCAGGTTTTCTTTGACACTAATATTTGTCTTTTTCCCCCAAGGCCTGGCTCTCTGAAGTTGAAGGTAAAGTAGCAGCCAGAAGCGACAGACGGCACAGCAGTGATATCAACCACCTTGTAACACAGGGCAGAGAGAGGTCACTATTCTATCTCTACTGCTTTTTTTTCTTATGCTACAATCAGTGCATCTCTTAGATAGTTAGCAGTAGGTGATGGTTAGAACTTATCCTCTGAAAGTTTATGTCCTTCTAAAGGAAAATCTTACTGGCTCTGAATTTCAGAGGTCACTTCATGTCATTATAGTAACATTAAAAAACCAGAGAGTCTAATGGAAATACCCACTCATGACACAGCAAAGACTTTTATAGCTCTTACTCTCCTGCATAAAGCTCACCAGTTTTCCATGTTCTGAAGAGGAAGGTAGGTGAAATGTTGTTCATGCTTGCTTATGTAGCAAATTCAGGCCATGAGTTAGATCAGTGTTTCCAGACAATCACCTCCAGCAGTAAATAAAAGGATTGCTAGTTGGTGTTCCCAGAGTGATATCCATGGTCTGCCCTTCCTGTGATGCACATATGTTCTGAGTCTTAGAGCTAAGAACTCCTCAGAGTCCTCACACTCCAATCATTGCATTATAGCCCTGAAGGGAGCTACACGGATGATGCAAATCAGGAAGTTCGAGGCCCACCACATCAGCATGCACATCCAAATGAGTTTGATGATGAGTTTGAAGATGATGATCCATTGCCAGCTATAGGACATTGCAAGGCAATATATCCGTTTGATGGTAAGGTTAACAACATGCACTACGATTCCCTTACTATAAGGCATTGATAATTTATAAAACAAAAACAGGTTAAATGATTTGAAGTATATTAACTGTATGAGCAATTGGTTGCTTATAAGATAATATTTTATAAATCACTTAACTTCATGAGCATTACTTTTGTGCTGTTTTAAGATAAATATTAGCATGGCTATTGGCAAAATATTCAGCTTTGTGAACTGGACTAGGTTTTTGTCTGTAAGCCTGTTTTATCATGAGTTCTCTTGCATGGATTTTTTTGGTTCTTCCTGTTTATATGTAATCTGGAAACTCTGCCCTGGGAAAAAGATTACTCAAAATTCTGTCTGAACATTTGAGACTTCTTTGCCTCTTGTTTTTCCCAGGTCATAATGAAGGCACTCTAGCAATGAAAGAAGGGGAAATTTTGTACATTATTGAGGAAGACAAAGGAGATGGGTGGACAAGAGCTCGAAGACATAACGGAGAGGAAGGCTATGTGCCAACATCATATATAGATGTAACGCTAGAGAAAAACAGCAAAGGTGCAGTAACCTATATCTAACAGTAAACTGGCAGCTTTCTGTTGTACATTGTCCAGGGAAAAGAGTGGAAACATATTAAGTTACGCAGGTTCACGGAAAGCATTAAAATATCAGAAGTCAGCATGGTCTGTTGTTCACAATGTGAGTTGGCTGTTGTTTTTTTCAGAGGTGACCACATTAAATCTTATACCTTATAGTGGTCTGTAATTTTTACCAATGTCTCTTGCTTTGTTTACCTGATCTAGCGTTTCTGCTTTACAAAGCACTAAATCCAAATCAGCTATTAAACTGAAAAAAGACCAGGATTCCTGCTTCTTCTATAGAATACTTTGTTTTTATAGAGGACTGAAAAGTTACTTAAAGATCTCCAAGATTTACTGTTCCCATTTTTATTACTTAAAATGTATGCTTAAAAAACAGGGTTTTTTTTCCTCTGATAACTAACTGAACTTGGTTACTGAAAATTATTAATTTCCTTCCTTAGCAAATACTTGGCAGCTTTCACTTCTTAAACAGGAAAATGTTTTCTGATTCTGAAAGCTCCACAAAAATACTCAGGAAAAAATATTATGATTAAGAAGGACATAAAGTCCACTGACCTGCCTCTCTGCTTCCTTTTCAGCACTTGTAATGTAGAATGTTGTGTATCGGACACAACTTCATTGTTTTGACTCTAGATACCTTGAACAGACAAAAAAAAAGAACAACATGTAATGGTTGATGTCTTACTGAATCCTCTCTTTGCTTCTGAACAGGGAGTGATTTTATATTCTTAATCTCTGCTTGTAAGCTAAATCTTTGAACTAAATCATGTTTAATTTGAAATCAAGGTCTTAAATGTAACAAATTTTCCTTGCTGATAAATCACTGGGGACTAGAAACTGCATTGCACTACTTGATTTGGAGGGGGGGGGAAGCTAATTTAAAAGCTATGGCTTGTATTTCTCAGAGTTTGTGGCAGTAAATCCAAGCCTAATGTGTAGCCACCAAGAATGGCCCGTTAGAACTGGGCACGCTTCTCTGTCTTCTAAAGACCTTCAGTAACTTTGTTCTTTTCTTTTTCCTCTTGGACTGCAGGTTCCTGAAGCGGGTTTCTGAGAAAATGGGCGAGATCTTGAAGGAGGTTACATGCAGCTGCTGGGGGGGTGGGTGGGGGTAGGGTACTAGACTGGGAAGCCCAAGGGGAAAAGCTAGTTGCATGAGTGCATGCAGGCATACATTTAGTCACTAACATCTTAGCATCTCCATACATAGGTAAGGATGTATTACAAATTCTTCAACAGAGTTCCATTACAAGACTAAAAAGGCTACTGCTCCTAAAATTGCTTTTTATCATCATCCCAGAGGCACAAACTATATTTTAGCTTGTGCTACGTTTTAATTATCTCAGTTGTGCTCTTTTCCAACTCATTTTAATTGGCAGTCATTTAGAATCATCTCTCAGTTATCAGTCTGCCTGTGCCACCTCCATGCTCGCCGTTAACCTCCTCCTGCATGCCTAGGACAGTCAGGCATGTCTGCATAACACTTTTTCATCATTGCTTGTCTTATTTTGTAACAAACCATTTTGTTTAAGTATCTTCAGCACTAGAGTTTCATCCCAGTATCCATGTATGCTGCTATAACTATACCACTGCAACCATCATTACATTCCAGTTTTTGGCCTAACTGAAAAGAGACCGTAACGTGTTTGTGTTGATTTGGGGAAATCATACATCTCAGCTCTAGCCTACAATGCAATCAAGAGAAGCTCCTAGAACTGTGGTCCATCTTCAGCACTTCAGTAACCTGTTGTGAGCACTGAAAACCCAGAACACCACCAGATTCACCGCTGCAAGCTAAAGACTGTTTTCAGAAGTCAACCACTTGCCATTCAAATTCTGCCTTAAACTAGAGTGCCTGAATCTGTTTGTTGTTGCCAACACTACCACTTACAGTATCCCGCAAAGGGCTTTGTGTCTCAGCTCTTTTCACAGTGCTGCAGCTGCTGAGGTAGCCACGGTAGGTGTTTTCTAGAGCTCTACTTTACTGGATACATGGTGCATCATGAATTTTATACATTGAAATGTTTCTCCATTTGACTTTATTTTTTTAAATATTTTTATGGAAACTGTCTTTTAGTTTTTCACTATGAGGTTCTAATTTTAATTACTGCAGTGCTAGCCCATTTCCAGGTGAAGCTTCATTGTATGGACCAGCTGAAATTTTGAGTGATACTTCGTAATGATTATGTGCACTTTTACTTGTAAACAATTGAGATTTGGATATGTTTATACGTGTAAATATAGTTGTCTGCAGTGCTCCTATTGCTTATGTTGTCTTGCCTCCCATTTGTGGTCCTCTTATTAAATACATCATATCTGGTTTATTAGGGTGATAAGAATTAGACTAGAGATGTTGGGGGGGAGGGATACTTGTATCAAAGCAAGCTTGTCAACCCAGCCAACTGCTGTTTCAGGAAATGAATAATCAAAACATCCTGTATTTTCTGGGGTCTGAAGCAATATTTGGATACAGCAGTGCTGGATTCTTTTTAAATTTCAGTGTTAGTAGGAACTGTACTACCAGTAAAACTGAATTGGAGTGACTTGCATAGAGATTTATTCCCTTTGTTATGTATACCACTATTACACAGCTTGATCTCGTGTATTATGGGGTCTATTAAACTCTAAATTTAGATTTTTGGAGCTTGTATACAGGGTTATTTATATAATAATGTGACATTACTCAATACTGACAAAACTACTTAGGTAGTTTGTTTGGGTTTGGGGTTTTTTTGGGGGGTTGTTGGGTGGTTGTTTTTTGTTTGTTTTTAAATCTAGTGCTTTTTTATTTTAAGTTAGAGAAAAGGAGGAAATGTGATCTGTATTTTCTGCATCAGGGCCCGGGGTTTGCCTGGCTAACAGCCTTGCAGGTCAGTTATAACACTTCCCAGTAAAGGACTAAATGTTCTTTTCACACTACTGTTTGTTTTTCTAAAACCAGGATTTGCTTCCTTTGGAGGCAGGTTGTTTTTGTGAGGGATAGTGCAACTTGTATGAGGGTTATTAAACATAGGAAAAAAACATTTGTACTTGCACAGCTAGTTATAAATCACGTATTCTAAAATCCTGAACGTGAGTTGTCTTAAAGAATCTTACATTTTCCAGTAATTTTTAATCCTTTTTGTGCACATGTTGATTTCCTAAATGTTAAATGCTTTGTTTAAAAATAGTGTTCTCTGTTGAGAATATTTTCATGGAATAAAAAAAAAAATCTTTTCATGGTCTAAGTAATTAGCTTCCTTGTTTGTCTTCTGTTAAGACTGACAGGGAGACTTGCAGGATGAGGTCTGTAACCTCTTGTTATGGTGGTAGAACCTCTGCTGTGATTGTAGATGGGGGAACAGGTAATACCATTTTGGTGTTGATTTTGTTGTTAGCCTACTTGAAATACTTTTAAATGCTGTAAGTAACATCTCACGCTAGAAACAGTCTTGCTGACAATAAGCACGTGCAGCTCTAACCACAGTTCTTGCTTAAATAGTTAACTTCTGAGGATAATGCCTATAAACCAATTCTGTATGTGAGAAAGTATATATAACACCACGTGTGTTGATTTCCTATGAAAAGTGCTAACAGCTTATACTTTGCCTTCACCCAAAGGAAAAACCAAAACTGACTACTTACCAAAGTGATTCACCTCAGCAAACGAAGCAAGTTCAGCCTATACATACACCCACATTTAGTCATATCTGAAAGCATTTTAATTATCTGGATTGTTTGTTCTTGCCATGTCATCTTTCATTCCTGGCAGCGTAGCTGTTGTGCAGGCTCCAGTAAAAACCAAAGGACTGCAGATGCTGTCTTAAAAAAACCCCGGAAGTTGTCCCAACACACACACAGCTGATTCTCTGCCTTCATAGGTGCAGTGATACTTGAGCCTTCTGTGGTGGTCACAGGACAAGGATTATTTCTGCAACCTGCAGTATTCCTGCAGTCTGCAAATTATTTTGCATAAGGATACACTTTAATTTAAAATTCTATGTACATTGTTTTATATTCATTGAAGTAATATTATACAGCAAATTTTCTGCAATGTCACTTAATCCATCATTTTATTTACACTATTTGCTTCACTGTAATATTAAGATACCAGTGCCCCTAGGCATTATCAAAATGTTGCAACTCTGAGGAAATATAGACAGCTGTAAGACTATCTTACAGGGATAATGTAACTGTTCAAAGGGATCATTAAATCACTTGATGACACAGTAAATAAATAACTTTAGAAATCAGTAGTTTTAAAACAAGTGTGCATTGTGCAGTTAAAAGTTCTAAACATCTTGTGAAATGCAACAAGTGTGTGCAGTATCAAGTTGCCAAAAGAGAGCTAAGGTTATTTTAAGTATATAATTTAGTTTTTATAATGTCTTATATACTTAATTGTTCCACCTGTTTCACTGGAGGAGGTTCCAGTTTTCGGGAAAGTGCAGTTAAAATCTGACTGAATTTCTCGTATCTTTCACTTTGATTAACTTGCGCTCCTTTGCTGCCCCAGAGCAATCTCATTTGAAATTCTGTCCTGAAGATTTCGCTCATCTCTTCATCTGGCTGGAAACCTAGTAAGGAAAAAGAATCCCACAATATCACTGTCAGGCAAGTTTTTTATTCAGAAGAAATGGCTTTGAAACTATTCCCTGTATAAGATAAGCTTTAGTGTCCTGGGTTCCTCTTGTACAATGATTTTTAATAAGCTAGTAAACAGTGAAAATCCAATCCATCTGAGACACTCTTACCACACAGATAGCTCTGGGGATGCTGGGACAGGCTATCCTTTGCTCAGTTCTGATAGCCTAGTAGCCTGACCTGAAATATAATTACTGATGTATACTTGCTGCCTGCAGAAGTACTTATTTTGCTCCCCTCCTTTAACTTTTTCACTACAAGTTTAAATATCAAGTCACATTATTAATATTTTTGCTGCTTTCTGGCTGCAAGTGGACAGGATCTCAGTATTGCATCTTGTGCTGCTGTAAAGAATCTTACTATGATGGGTGGTGGTTTGTTTGCAAAAATCAGGCTAGGAATTATAAATTGTACCAAAACAGGAAGTTATCCTCAGCCATTACTGTGCTTCTGTTCAGTTGCTAGAAGGGTCAGTATATTAAGTCATGAAAGCCTTGCTTAGCAAAAATGTATGCTCTGTTGCTTACTGAAAAACTGTAGTGATGAAAAATTTACTGTCTGCTTTTAAACAATACTGATGCTGTCCTCAGACCAAGTTTACTGCAAGACATTGGCTACTATCTCAGCTCCCAGGAAAGAGAAGAATTCATTGCACTGACTTGTAGTAGCATTTAAGTGGAAACCTTATTCTTCAAACATAACCCAAACATACTGTTAATGTGCAGCAGTTTCTTCTGCCAGTGCTCCCTACCTTCCAGCATCCGTTCTGCAGTCAGGCTGTACGTTTCTGCCTTCTGTGCTATCTGACGAGCCATGGCCAAGTGCCTGAGCATTATTTCGCAGCTTTGGTCACTGCTTTCCCACAGGTCCAAGCCTTCAAAGACAACAGCCTGTCGCTCCATCAAGGTAATGAGAGGCATAAGCAGTGGCACTGTTATGTTCTGTGGAGCTCTGATGGTCTCTAGGATAGAGAGTAACAAAGGAATTATTAAATCAGACATTCTAAAAGCTGCTAATTGAAGAAGGCAGGGTAACAGTAGCAGTGTTCTTGTCAAAGCTGGAAACTACTGTTTGTCTTTCATCTTTCAAATGACCACCTTACCTCAGATACACTTGTCTCACCAGTTTCAAGTGAACTGGCTGGGGGAGAAGCCAAGGACAAATTTGTGTTGAAAACTTGTATTTACTACAGAAAAAGGCTCTGCTGAATTACTAGATGATAGCACAAAGATTTTAAACACATTTTAAATTTGGGTCATTCCAATAGTTTCTCTGAGGCTAGACAATTTTTCTTCTTTATCTGTTCTCTTAGAGAAATGTCATTTCCTGCTTTGCAACCCTTTGGAGACTAGAGCTGCAAAGAATAAGATGCATGAACACCTGATGAGATCAGAGGAATTGCCAGCCTAGCCCATTCATTCTTTGTATTCGAGGATTCATCCTCTGACCCAATAGGCAAAGCAAATAAAAAGCAAGATCTACCAGAAATAGCTCTCCTCTGAGAAAGAAAGAGGTTTTTTTTCCTGTCTTTGAGGCAGGATAATGCAGAATGTTTCAGTTTCTGCTCCACAAAGAGGGAGTGTGGGTTTGGGCAGAACATTGTATTCTGCATGGGTACATGCACACAAGCACATACTCATGTTTGGCTGGCAGACCTTTTCCTTCTATTTTGTTGTCTTGTACTGCATTCTACAAGATCACATAGTCACTTTAGCATAGGATGCACAGCTATTGAAAGAGCAGCTGCCTCATCTTCCTACAGGAAATCAGGAGCAGGAAAGTTAAAAGGCTAAATAGAAACCAGTGTTGCTCATACTCACTATTCCACTCATCTCGTCCTTCATGCAAAGCTTTGCTAAATGGCTTCAGCTGTTTTTCATACATAATGGCAGTCTGGGTATAATGATGTCTTAGAGAGGTCCAGGTTTGTTCTAGCCTAGAGACCTGTTCACACAAAATACAGAATATACCCATTACTGACTCCACAGCAATTCACAGAAGTACACTGCTACTGATGAAGTTTCTGTTCTGATGATCTCTCTAGTCTTGAAGAAATTGCACAAAATAAATAAATAAACCATTAAAAAATCCCATGTTTTGGAACGTAGAGAAACAGACTTTTACCTGTGGCATTTCCAGTGCTTTCATAATGGCAGAAAATGCATACAAATCCCCCAGTGAGTCCTTCAGCTCCACTGCAACTTGGATGATCCTATTCAATGTTGCTGCTCTGTCTTCCAGATTTCCTGTGCAGCCCAAGATATCCACAGCTATTCCTATAGCCATGGTATTGTGCCTGTAAGTGAAACAATTTGTACAACTGGTTACAAATTATTACATAATACATTGTGCTGTACATGTGTTCAGAGAAGACAAATTCAAAGGTACACTTCAGTATCTTGGTGTGCTCAGCAAACTTAGCCTTCACCAGCATCTTTCTATCAAGAACAGTAATGTCATTATATGGAATATATATATACATTGGCTTTAAATTTGTTTTCATATATATTCCTAAGATATTACTACTATAAGAAATTCTTCTCAAGCAGTGAATGAATGAATACTTAGTGGAAAATTGCCCAAATTCTCTTTGTCCTGGGACCTTCCACCTAAATTTCCCCAACCAAACTACTGAAATCTGAATCAGAGAAGCCAAAAAGCCAGATCAAGGACCAAAGGCCCTAACTGTTCCCCTTAACTTGTGCATAGGTTTTACAGAAAGCTTTGCTGATAAGGTGTTTTTTTAACTTTACAAGGTCCTCTAGGCTACTATCTTTATTCTCACTTTATGCTCAGCTAGATTACAGGTCCTCTGAACTTTTAGTTTACCAGGGCTTGTAAAGGAGAGCTGGAAGTGTTCAACAGCTCTAAGGGCCCTGCTTTCAACTCAGTTCCCCTTTTTGTATATGACATTCATGGATTTGCCCCATGACCTTAAGGAATATTTCCTATGCAAAAATAAGTTACGTGCCATCTCAGAAAATTATCTTCTGTACACATTAATTCAGAAAACATGCAAGAGAGTATTTTTTGAGGAAATGTAGAGACTAGTGTAGCAATGATCTCATCTTCTGGCTATCTACCAAGGAAATAAGCAACAGGAATGTTTACCTTTCAATTAGGTCAAGGCGCAATTGATGTCCGTAAGGCAAGGTGATCAGTTCAAGACCAGAGTTCACTCCCATCATCCTCCTCATCTCTTCAGAAACGTCTAATATCCTCGCCACCTGTGAAGTACCAAAATTTGTGTGAGTTTTGAAACTAACTTAAAAAAAAAAAAGCCTAGCCACATAGAAGTCCTCCAGATTAGTACAGGGCACACAGAGCTTATGCACAGTGTGCAACATGAGAATACAGTAACAAAACCTTAACTTATGCACATGCAGTGTCTTACACAAGAAGACTGATATTTTTTTGCATGAGTCAGCCATCAGAAAATATGGAAAAGGTGTGACCAAAATGCTTTATCAAAGTTCTGTTCTCCACTTCCAGAAGGAGATTCATATACAAGCTCCAGGAAAGGGAGTGCTTTTTTGGCCAAAGCCTTGTCAGTCTGGCACTGCTCTTTAGCCTTACAGATGTACACATTTACTTTGCCTACTTCATTTCTAAAAAGGCAACTGCCCAGAATGTTTTTGGATTACACTACAGGGTCCTCATGAAGATTAATTGGTAAAAGGGCTTTAAAGGAGGGCACTTCATGTTGAGTGGTTAATGAAGTTGGTATGTGAAAGCTGATGCCCTCACCCACTGGTCTTTGCTTTTTAAACATCCTGTATTAGCTTCAGGTTATACCACTAAAACATACATGCTAATTACAAGCAAAACACAGTAATATGATAATGTGAGATTATCTGCTGGTTTAAGGCCTGCATGTTGACATATTTACAAACCAATCTGCTTGCTATTTTCTGATACACCCATCAGCAGGCTTGCTTGGTTACGAAAAGATGAAAGCAATCTAGGCCACACAACAAGCTTCACTGGTACAAAATCCAACACTAGAGAAACCTGTTTCACTTCTAGAGACACATGCAGGAGTGACACAAAGCCCCTGGAGACACACTGATTGCTACTCCCTAATCACAAAAAGCCCTCTCAGCCATGCAAGTGGCAGATATTGACGCAATCACTTACCATATGGGTACTTCTTTCATGATTAGAAATGTCATTATTTAAAAGGCAGAGCTACTTGATGCCACAAGAACACCTATGAATTTCAGCCTTATCAGAGATCTCACTACAAAGCATTTACTCTGGCCCAGTGCATGTGCCAATCTCATTGTATCATGCAGTTCTTATCAGTGCAGTAGTATGCAAAGAGTTAGACACAGTCGTTGACAGTCGCTGGCTCCCAGCACTGCAAGATGAAGATAAAACAGACTTCTCTACCTGTCCCAGCTAGTTACTATTCCTGCTCCTAAGTCCAAAAATTTGTTTCTGCAAAACACTTCAGTGACTCAATTAATTGTACAGATTCCCACACTTCCAGCAGGCCAGTTTCCTTGGCCTCATTCCAAAACGTATAGGATTTAAAGTAAGGAGACTAATAATGAGCTAATTTAATATAATATAGAAAACCCCTTAGTACTTCTCTAAGGCATGCATATCCTATGCCTTCAAACAACATACTCTTTAACAATACATTAAAAAACCTTCTGTTCACTGCTACTAGCATGAAAGAGGTGAATTTTGGAACTAAAATGTTAGACAACGCTGTTGCTACTCTTGGAGCCACAGTAAAGAAGTCAAAATCTATCACTTCTGAAAAGACCAAGCAGTACTAGAGTCGAGTGTCTCTGAGTTACCATGTCTGCATGAAGCTTCACTTAGCAGCAGCCAACACTGCTGCTGAGGAGAGAAGCTTTGTTTGCTGTTGGCAGCAACCCAGCAGCTGGCAGGCACTCATACACGCTCATCCCACTGCTGCTCCAGTGAATTGCCCACTTCCCAGACCTATGGTGTGTATTAGTGCAGCAGCACCTGGAGAGTGCTACAGACATGTTTCTTCAGGAGCACCACCATTCCCACTTCCTTTCTTGTCTACCACCAAGTTGCCCAGTAAGTAGCCATGTGTGTTGCTTCTCAAGCTGCACTTAAAAAAAAACACCAACCAAACCCCAACAAAGCCCATGACACCTGGTTCCTGTAGCTGCTCTATGGCATGTAGAGCACTCAGTCATCCCAGCAAAGTGGTGCAGATTCAACTGCAATTGCATGTCTTTTGTTACACAATCATCCCATGACTTTTCCTGTCTTTCTGTATTTCTGATCCAGTACCTCATCTCAGTCTACATTTTGAAAAATAATTCTGTTTTTACATCTTTCTAAACAACTCCATTAGCAATACAGCTCTCTCATAGGAGAGAAATGCAAAAGTCCTGATGGCTGTTTTCAGACACCATGTATCCACAGAGAGTCACCCAAAGACTAAAAGAGCAGCTAATATTAGAAGTTCCACCAAACATCTCCTATTACAACCAGCAGTATGGCACCCAGGTAATGTGTGTCTACCATTTGCTCTTACAGGTGAACTAGGTATTTCCTGTCTCAAGTTCTTCCCACAATGATTTACTCCATAGATAGCTCTTCCTCTAGTCCAAAAGAAAGGCTGAATCACAGATATTAAAAAGATACATGGCACACTGAGAATTGGAGTCTAAAGCCAAGGATGGTGGCAAACATTTAGTCCAAAGGGTTTAAATGTTCTTGTTCTTCAAATGGGGAAAAAAAACCACAACCCTTGAAATTCCTGCAAGCAAATCCACCCATTAATCTTTTAAAATCAGTTCTCTAAAAAGTCTATAAACTTGCACAATATAAGAAAATAATATTTTAAAATAAATTTCAATCTAATTTTTTTACCTTGCAGTCCATTCTGAGAATATGCTGAGCAATAAACTTTGGGTTGTTGTTAGTGAAAAGCTCCTTAACTCTTTTTAACATTGATGTTTCCAGTGGCTTGTTTTCAGAAGGAAGTAGTTTGAATTCAAAATCATTTGGTTTAAAACTAGACACTGTCTCAAATACAGGTGCAGAAAAGATGCTATCTTCTTCAGCCACCTCAGTTGAAGCTTCTAAAGGATCTGCAGAGCTCATTGTAGAATCATCTTCCAGGATCAGATAGTTTGTTTCAGAATACCTGAATGAGTGTGGTCCCCTCTCCTTTCTTGTCAGGTGTTCCACATAGCTGTTTTTCTGACATAAATGTTGTTTTGTTGCTTCAGGATCTCTGGCAGGACTTAGTTCACAATAGTTTCCTTCTGAACTACGGGAAGCCAAAGGAGAATCTCGGGGCTTCATCAGAGGTGCTTTGCTGGGTTTAGGTGGTGGCTTCGGACAGAGCTGACTGTCTGATCCTCTAAGAGCCTCCCCTACTTGTGACTCAAATATGACTTTCTGAACAACTGTGGGGCTCAGAGAAGGTTCACTGCCTGTTCTATATGCAGGAGAGCTTGGACAGGAGTCTGCATCTGCTTCAGGTAGCTGAGATGGGCGTCTTGAACCTGCAGGGGAAAGCAGTAATTTAGAAGACCAAAATGTACAATTTTGGATGCTTATTCCAGGGTTCATCTCTTAATGCTATTTCCTGAGGAAAATATTGTCAGATCATGTCAAATTATTTGTTGACAAAAATGTATATGAAATAATATTTTGAGGAATGAGCTAGCCAGCAAATTCCATTCACTTGCTGATCCTCCCAAAATCCCAAACACACAGAACAGCTGCACTATAGTATTATTCTGTGGTAACACTGACAATAATTCCAGTCCCTGCTGCATACATAGGCTATACTGTCAGAGCTGGACAGTTTCCATAGCTTGGAATAGATTTTTTTTGTTACCTGATCTAGGTTATAAAAACAGAAACTTCCACCCACACCACTTAAAAAAATGAGTAATTTCTGAGAATGACAAGTTTGAGATGAAAAAGCTTTGAAAGCTTCCCAAAGTCAAGCCTGAACCTGCAACAAGGTATGGAAGGAAAGAATTTCAGCAGTACATACCTTTTTGCTAAACAGTATCTGATTGGAAGAGCTGGAGAAACACATCCATGTACTTCTCTGTATTTATGCCTCATCCTGTATTCAATGCATATTCAAACCTCAACATCCAATATAGAACTGAACCCTAGATCATACATTCCCAGTCTGCAGTTCTTAGCGTATTTGCTGGTATTTACAGCACAGCAGCCAGTTGCATCCTGAGGGCTTTACTGCTTGATTCCAGCTGGCTCCAAATTCATGCAGTCAAAAAAATTTGCAAATCACACCCTGTCATGACTCAAGCAGTGTGACACCAGAACCTGCTCAGAGGACCTCATGACAAAATGCACAGCAGTACTCTTCAGGATAACATAGCACCAAAAGAAAAGTTTTTGCAGCCATGGATTGAAATAAGACAATTCAATTACAGATGGACAGAAACTTGTTTTATGAATGTCTGTCCATCCCACTATTAAACACAGGAGCACACCCTTTCTATCAAATCAGTCTCACTTCACAAATACTTAATATAATCTTTATCTTGAGAAGTCTTTACACAATAGACACTATAGATTTTAACAGCTACTGTATTCAAAACAACTAGCAGTCTTGGAGGTCAAACACTAGAATCTGTCCACATGGGAACAGATGCATCATTGCAAGTTTCTTTATAAAGTATGTTAGTTTGGAAACTTAATTGCCTAAACTTCTGAAGAGTGAGAAAGAAAAAGCCACAATCTATGACTAGAAGGTAATGATAGTGGCCATGGAACCAGACAGTAGCAAAGGTGCTGAAAGAAATGAAAACCAAAAGGGATGGGGGGGAGAGAAAGACACAAGAGAGAGAAGGACAGAACTGAGTACAAAAGAAATGGTAGTGCTTTTCTCTTGGTGAGGAACACTATCACATCTTCATAATTTACACTGTGAAAAAGCAGATTTCTGTCAGAATTACATGAGTGAAACAAATCAGTTCTTGTAAAGCACAAGTGATGAAAGTGTCAAAAAGGATATTAATGCCAACTCTAGCTGTAATTTTTTGTATGCATGAAAGCCTACTAAGTTGTGTGCTAAGGTACTCAACTAGCTGGTGCATTGTAAATCAAAAACATGTTCCAATAACTTTTAGAGCAAGCACTAAGCTAGCACAGCTCACATTGGCCATTAAATGTAACTGTATGTACAGTACTCAGAACACTCAACAGTCTCACTTTGGTCTGAAGTGTAACAGACCACAAGGGCACAGAGATATTCTAAATGTGAAACATTTCATTACAAAACTTACCTATTAGCAGATGGCTCTCTGACTGATGAGTCTTTAGAGGGAATCTTTTCTCCAGAACATGGTCCAAACTAGCTGGCTGGCTACCACTTTTTTCTTTGTTTCTAGGGTAAATAAAAATGCAAACATAAACATATAAATATATCCAACACCCCTAACATACATAACTAATTGCCACAATATATCATAACCAGAGCAAGGATTATTAGCTTTCCACTTGGACAGTTTATAAGGATAAAAGGTACTTCGTGCTTCTGTGGTATCAATGAAATCGTCTATAATGTGTGACTAGCATTTGTGAGCGTGTTTCTTTGAATGTTGAAACATCTATGGAACACTTGATTTGGACACTGAAATTAGGATCAATATCCCACACTTGGTATTTTTATTGCAGAAGTCAAATATGGAAAGAAAGACTTCTCTGGAGCAGCAGTAAGATATTTTAATTTTTTGTCTTATACTAGTCAAGACTGGCTAAAGTCCCTGAAGGACAAGTTGCACTGCTCTTGTGCTTCCAGAGTCTACCTTTGCTCTCTGTGGCTTTCAAATGAATTATCCCTTCCTTCTCTCAGGATGCATCAACTTGCAAATGGAGAACCAGAGCCAAAGCCATCACCATCTTTAGGCAACTAGTCCCTTTTTAAGTGCAGATGTGCATCTTGTTTTTCTAAAGATATTTTCAGAATCTGATTATTGTATGTATTTGCCAGTCTGCTAGCATTACTTTCTTTTGTTAGGCTAATCAAATAGCATTCAGGAAGCACTATTTTGTCACTATTGTAATGCAAATATCAGGGGCATGCCCTGGGTCACTGAGTGAAGACTGTGCAGGCTTGCTTCATCCATCCCCACTTACTTTACCTCTTTAATGTAGCTTAAATTTTCTAAAGATCAAGTCCCACAACGGCCAAGTATTTAACATCTTAACAACATCAGGAAGTTCCAAAAATCAAGCCTTAAAAAATCCTTTGCTAAAAATCAGGAAACCCTCACTCCTAGTCGTCCACCTAAAGTCAAAGTGAAAGTTCACATCTCCTACAGGGGGGAGCTGATTTTCCTCCATATAAGGACAGTAAAATTCAGGTACCTCAAAAGATTTCCTCTGGGTATGCTCTGTTCCAGAGACTGCATGCTGGATATACCAAGACTCAGTCTTTTTGCAGTTTCTGTTTTCCCTTCAGGGATACTTGGCTCTTTTTGTCGGACTGTAGTTACACCATACATTTCTTCCAGGCACCTGAGGGGCACAGTCCTGTTGATAGGCTGAAAAATAATTGCTCCGCTCTGCTTTGATATTGGTGTGCGATTCCCAACATAGTATCTAACTAAGCCAGGAATACTGTCGAAACTGTCAAGTTCAAATTGATACTGGACACGGCAGTAGGCTTCATTGAGTCTTAGAACTGTTCTGATGATTTTAAAATGCCGAGAAGTATTTTTCCACTGACAGGTAAGAACAAAGTTCCCAGGACTGGAGAGTGAATCCCTAATCAGAAAATCTCCATCTCTCTGAACTAGGCCTTCTGCCACCTTTCAGGAAAAAGAATTACAAAAAATTATTTCAGAATTAGAAAACACGTAATCAAAAATCATAACTTAATATTCTTAAACATGCAATCTGTCTGGCTGCTCTGTGAGGACAAACAAAGCCAGAAATACAAATCAAAGCATGGAGCGTGGTATAAAAACAATGTCTCCAATTCTAAAATTTAGAGCTCATCCCACTGCAGAGATCTGGATGGGCTTATTGGAAGATGCCCAGCAGCCAGAAGTATGACCCACTTTTGCATATTTATTTCTTCTAGTTTGCTAACAGAAAACAAGGGACGAAGGGAAAGCAATGGCTCAGGATTTTAGAGTATATGGTATCTGAAAAGGCAGTCCCACTGAAGTTCAAAAGCCATTACTACTTTCATTATTACAAAATACTACATTATATTGCAAATTATTACAGAAGTGACAGAAGCTTTCATTTTTTATTCTTTGTGAATAGTGCATAGTACTAGTTAGTCCTTTCATGTGATAAACCACCATCTAACAGTTAATCTTAAGTGCAGTGTGTGTGGCTGCTGTGCCTGCTCCCCCTGCTCAAGTGAGGGCTAGCAGGAGCAGCCCCGGGAAGAGCCGGGTACGCGCAGGGACGAGGCCCGCAGGGGGAGCTCCAAGCTCCAATCCAACGGCAGATTTAACGTTAACTACGACTGTAAGGATCAAAACAAAGTTACTGCATCGATTGTGCAGTGGGATTTTTTCTCTCCCCCAAACTCCAAATGCAAGAAAGAAAACAAAACCCAACATTTTAACTTTGGGTAAGAATACTGAGTCAAATTAATGCCAGTGTGTCTGAGCAATTTCATTTCTGCCTTTATTCAGTTGCACACAAATCCAGAAATATCTATATTTTCCACCAGTGTCTGCCCCGAATGCTTCCTCAGCCTCATTTTATGCCAAGCTGTGACAAATACCATAGCTTTCACACAAACAGCATTATCTTTTGACTAAATTAATGCAGATATCAGAGATTTGTATAGTTCTTTAGTGCAATTCTGCTTTTGATAAGAGCTCAAAGCACATTTGGCAATGCAAAGACCACGTACCTGCCGAGGAATACGTCCATGGTACCAGGCATGGCTACGCAAGTCTTCACTACTCAGCTGCAGTTCTTCCTCTAACTCCTTCTTCAGTTTTTCTGGGCTGTTGTTCATAACTTGCCTCTCCCTAGAAAACTGCAATAAAAGATTAAAAGTTTCAACCGTGCCAAGTTTAGTGATTAACATTTTACCTGGGTTATAACTTCCATCACATGATCAGCACTAGCCACTGGAATGCAGGTGCTGGTTTACCAGGCTGGCTTGGCTTTGCTCTCTACATTGTATTTGTGTGCATTCAGTGAGATAACATCTGATTGTTACACATGCACAGAACAGAGCAAAGTGTTCTGTCTGTACACCCAGCTAATATTGACACACCTACAAAGTCACTTCTCTTCCTTCCTCTTCTCAATAAGAATTCTAACTGAACCCCCCAAAATGGACCTGTACCCCTATGTCCTGTTCCAATATTCTTCCTCCTGTTTGAAATTCTATTTTAAGTTCAGATTCTTTGCCTCCCTTTTGAATCCATCCAATTAAGAAAATTCCAAATGCATCAAGACAGGCTAATGTATTCATACATAGGACATACATAGTTTCACCCAAAAACAAGTTTGCCAAAGTAGATTTGCAACCTTAGAGTGCTTATTTAATAGTCAATAAATCTTCATGTCCAAGATACTCCCCCTTCTTAAGGGAAAAAAAGCTGCTGTTGCCCCTTAGCAGAAAAAAACATGAGATGTGCTTGGAGGTATCTCCATCACCACTACACAACTGCTTTAAGATTTTCTGGAAAATTTCAAACTTCAACTCTTCTCGGAGTACAGCCTTCCATATTGGACCATTCTGGCTCACCAACCCTTCTAGTGGATGCAGTGTAGCTAACAAAGTAAGGTGCAGCACCTTCTCTAAAGAGCTGTACATGCACTCATAAGCACTCAGTGGAGGGAAGTTCTCTGGACTTCCTTACATTCTCCAAGGGCTTGAGACTCCAGCCCATCTTTACAGTTGCTGAGGAGTTTCAAAAGCCTAAGATACCCAAAAGAAACAGGTTCACTGCAGGGAATATGTTCTACATTGATCAAAGAATCAGAGCATATCCTCTCTTAAAAAAAAAAAAAAAAAAAAAAAAAGTACATTTTAAGAAAGAGAGCAGCAGAGAGAGATGGGCCTCCAGCTGGAGCGCAGACTAAAATGCAACTGTTCTCCCCCAATGCATTATGAAATTTTTCCTGGCTCTGCATATAAGCCAAAGCTCACAGGTTCCCCTTAACTGACACATTGCTGTAAATATGCAACTCATGCATTATTTTGAAAAGAACTGGGAATGCTTGCCCATCAATCCTGTTATTTCCAAGAACACTGCTCTCTATGCATTTTCTTTTTCATGTTGAATACTCCCAGCACCTAACGCTGGGAGCAGGTGGCACACATTTAGCACTTCTTTCAGCAATCCTCCCTGCAATTTCAAGCAGACTGAATTACAACAGATTACTAGACAGCAGATTTTTGGTGGAATAATGCCAGAAGAGGCATCCTGCTGCCAAGACTATTTATACATGCTGGGAGCCCAAAGAAATTCTGAGATAAATTCTATCTTCTCTCTGCTTTTCTCAGAGAAAACTAAGGCTTCACTTAAGAAAAATGAGTATAGTAGCTTATACAGGAATGCAATGGATAAAAAAAAAAAACTGGTAAAGAATCACTTTTCACCTCAGTTGTGTTTCTGTGAACAATAACAGGATGCTATTTATCCATACAAAATGGACAATCATTTTCAACAAGAAGTAAATCCCTTGTGCCTTCTTACAATCAAGGTCTTTCACCAACTCCTCGCAAGCTTTAAAAAAAACAATTGTGCAGGAACAACCATGCCACAACAGAAAACCTTTACTGCAAGGGCCGTTTCATAAAACCATGTACAATGTGAAGAGATTAAGTTACTGTGTGTAGAAAAAGTCATAGCAGAGGCGTGGTGAGGGCTCAAGTGCAAAAGAGTATCAAAATGTAACCAAGTAAGGCTAAATACCTCCACTCCTAACCTCTGTGACCTACCAACTAAAACAGCTCAAGGACCAGTGACACATGGCTGCCACCCTTATTTCCCAACCCAAATGGCTGGATACTCATTTGAAGTTGACTGACATTGATTCTAGAATTAAAAGCTAACCATTTAATTGCCACATCTTACAGAAGGATATCAAGTATTACAGCATTATCATAAGCTGATGGTAGAGTGGAGAACACACAAATTCAGAGCACCTTTCCTCTGACTGGAGGAAGTGGCTGAGGAACGTTTAAAGTATCCCCTCCAGTCTAAACAACAGTGTTTAGTTGTAACAGCATACAAATCTTTTACACTCCTAGCTGTATGTTTTGCTGACCTGAAGGGAACTGTATTTAAGTTTTTGAAAGATGCTTTTGACTGAATAGAGATCTTTAAAAAATGAAATTACTATACAAATTGTTATCATCATTCCAAAAGGATCTCCCTGTATCTCAGTGGTAGGCAAAGCTACTGTAAATGGAACAGACTGTAGCATACAAACACAATAACTGAATTTGTCTAGGAAAGTTAGATTCTTGGCCAACAAAAAGAGCTATAGGTCATTGTGTACAGACTAATTTCATCCATTGCACTCACACAAATTATCTTGAAAAAAAGACTGACCAAATTACAGATAGAAATGCACTACAAATACAGCAGAGAAACCTAGAATTTCTTCTGGTGTTTAAATGAATTTGTCACTGCTTGAATGAAAGTAATGGGACATGTATTGCACTTGAATTACATCTAGTAACTCAACAAAAATATTTAAGGAATCCAAACCAACTAGATTGTTAACATTCATGATTACTGGTTTGTTAAAAATTCTCTCCAGCATATTCTACCACACTAAGCATACTGATTGCCAGAGGTCAGACATCTCCTGAGTTGAAGCAAACATGCTCAAATAACCCCTGTGCAACTCTGAACTTAGTGGTAGAACTCCTGTGGCTAGCACAAATCTCAAGATACACAGGGGGAAAACTGCACAGGTAAGCAAGGTTAGTAGTAGCATGTCTTCCTGGACAGTTTTTTGCCGGCTGAGACTGATTTCTTATACAATGTACATCCATTAAAGCAGAAGTATGACTGATGAACTGTCTGCAATCATACCAGCCTATACCTTTCTACTTTCAACACAACACCTAAAGCCTCTGGTCCTGCAAGAATCTCTGCACACACTGCACATAATACAAGTAAGGGCTCAAAAATCACTCCAGGCACAACCTACACAAGCTTGGTAGTCTGTACATAAGGAAGTGTGTAAACCTAAGACAGCATAATTAGCTATGTCAATGGACTTTCTTTGAAAAGACAAGATGACTTGTTCCACACAACATGACACACGTACTTCAGCCTCATTTACCAACAGCATCCAAAAGTTAATGGACAATAACAGTATGCTGTAAATTTTCACTAACATCATAATGACAAATCTTCATTTGGTAGCATGTCCTCGATGTATGTCTTTGTCTAAGACACTTTGTTGGCTCCTATCCAAGGACAGAAAGAAATCCAAATTTACATTTAAATTTAGTGATGTGGAAGGTAAAAAAATAAAAAAAAATTAAAATCTAGGACAAAAATTAAACACTTCAGTATATTCTGCAACAAAACACAGTTGAAGTGACACAGGGAAACATATGAACACCCTTTAATGGGGATTTTTCACAATATTACATTGTTTGTGCATCCAAGAGGGGGCCACTGTCATGTGAGTGTTTGGCAGTCTCCAAAAGAAATTCACTCTATCGTGCTCTTGGATCAACTCTTCTAGCTGAATTCACCACATTAGATAGGAACATCTTTAAATTCTGCTAATTGAACTACTATATTAGTTTGGTAGTAAACAAAACAGAGTGCCACATTTATTTCTGTTGCCTACTGGTAGTCAATTCTTCCTCCAGTTCATACCTGCAACAGCTGGGGCAATCCCAAGCACAAATACAGGTTGGGCACAAAATGGACTGAGAACAGCCCTGAGGAAAAGGACTTGTGAATGTTGGTTGATGAGAAGCTCAACATGGGCCAGCAATGTGCACTGCCAGCCCAGAAAGCTAATCATGCATCAAAAGAAGCATGGCCAGCAGGTCGAGGGAGATGATTCTGCCCCTCTACTCCACTCTTAGGAGACCCCACCTGGAGTAGTGTGTCCAATTCTGGAGCCCTCAAAACAAGAAGGACATGGAGTTGTTGGAGAAAGTCCAGAGAAGGGCCACAAAGATGCTTAGAGTGCTGGAACACCTCTCTTATGAATACAGGCTGAGAGAGTTGGGATTGTTCAGCCTGGAGAAGACACCAGGGAGGCCTGTGCTATCTGTATATTTATGATAGAGGATTTACTGCTATGAAAGTTTGATAAACTGTATAAAAATACCATAGGAAATTTCAAAAAATTATATGGTATAAAACTCATCAAAACTCAAACTCAGCACCAAGACAACAGAAAATCAAAGGTCAAGGAGCTATACGAAATTTCACATAATTTTGATAAGCCAGTCTTTTCTGATCTGGCATTTTCCAACAATGACAAATCTAACAACCAAAAGGCAGACCTACAATGCTGGGTGGTGATGACTTGTAAATTCATGTTATCAAATCCAACTGCCTCCACATACATGCTGAAACTAGATACATGAAGCCCAAGGACGCCAGTGAAACAGATTTAGATCATCACATACTGAAGAAATATTAATTAAGATCTTCTAACTATAAAAAGTGTTTGCAATTCATCCAAGATAAGAGATAGCACTTGCAGTAAGTAGCTGCTTATAAAAGGCTTCTTACACATGCTACATTCATAGCATTAGTACATGACCCAGTAACGAGCTAGAACAACATGCTGCAAGTTTTAAAACTTGGCACTCCTGACTAATTGAGTGGCTTTCCCCTTTTGTGCAGCTTCAGCTGAGAGTGAATCATAGCAGAGAATTAAGAATGAAACTTTGAACTTCAAGGTCTTTCCCTCCGATCATGACAATACAAGCTAGAACTAAAAAAAACCTGTGTTGTAGTGAATATAACTTTATTAATGCAGACTTCTTCATTTTTTTAGTCATCATTTATCACGGATTCAGTCTTAATTCCTCACTTAAAAATTTAAAAATAATATTTTGGCTTGGAAGTGGCGTAGGTCACAATTTAAAATTCTTTCTTCACTTTTTTTTAAAACCACAATCAGGAACCACTTGCCTTGAGAAGCTTCCCTTTATTTTCTTCAAATGTAGAAAGCTGACCTTAACTATAAATAGCTATATTAAATGGGATTGTAAAAAGTGCTGACACATCATAACTGAAGAATGAGTTGATCCAAGTTCAGATCTTCTGCACTGATCATTATATTTTCTATTAATGTATGGAAAACCAAACGAAACATCTGCTACTGAGATCCTAATTTCACATGCTAAAGATTAAGTACAACAAAACCTCAATCCTCAACTGCTATACTGTTTCCTGTGCTTTGATGGGACACAACGAGGCACCTCTGAGCTGGGCCACAAACTGTTTTCAATTAAATCAGACAATGTAATTACAATTAATTTACCATGGTACAGTAAAACATCTCTCAAAGTAGCTGCAGACTCCATCATGCCTATTTGTGGATCAATTTGGTATTTCATTACAATTGTAATTACTATTAAAATTCAGAATTAACCTCATCTAATTACAAAAATGGATTTACCTCTAAGTGGTATGTTTTCACAAATTAAGTAAGAAAACAACATAGGTTCATCACAACCTATTAGAATTTCATGGAACATATATAATTTGACCCCAAGGTGCAGACCTTACTTGATCTGACCACAACCTACAGCCACTTTCTCTTCAGCAAATGTGCTCCAGTTTTGTACCATCAGAACTGCTGAAAATAGCAGTTCATCAGATTCAACTAATACTAATTCTGCATGCTGGAACACAGGCATTGAAATCTATTTTAAATGCTGCAAATCTCTTTAAATAGAACCTTATTTTGGAGGAGCCCAGCTATAATTTGTTTCTACATAAAAGGTTTTATTTTTTACCCTGCATACAGCGAACACTATTAATGTTTGAGTTTCTCTAGAGACTATATGGATTAGACCAAATGGAAAGTTGCCATGACGACACCACTGTTATTTTAGGTATTAGAAATTCATGCCAAGTTAAACAAAGGGCATGCATTGTCAAGAACAACGGTTTTATAACTGTTCAGACAGCCAGCAATAAAACACAATGTAATTTTCAAAGTTTTAGAACCAAAGAGTTAAGTCTTATGCTTGTAATTGGAATGAAAATTAACAGTAATAAAGCAATACCTTTAGCTCTCTACTCTGATGATAACTTCTGACATTTGTTCCAGTGAGAATGAGACTACAGTCTATAGAGTCACCTTTTCAGTGTGCTCAAAAGACTGAGCCCCCCACCTCACTTTCAGAAATGGACAGCTAAAAGGCTAAGTCACTGGAGGAGAGAAAAGGGGGGCAGTCGTTTGCAGTTTTTAAGTGCTTCCATCAAAGTCTGAAAGAAAATAGCAACCCTCACATCCTTCCTCACTAAAAGTGCTTCAGAAAATCTATACACAATACACAGTGACCTACAGTGTTGACACAGTGTTATTCAAAGAATACATTAAGTAAAAATATTTAAAAGCTCAGGTATAGCTCACAGATCCTCATTTAGATACACCACCTGATTACAGTTCAACTCCTAAGTCACTTAGACACCTCTGTAAGAGTGTCTTGAAATGTTTGAGAACGCTTTTTCTTTGCATATACTGCATTTCTGCATAAAGTTAAATATGTCCCTGCCCACTGGGGCAGGCCCACTGATCTTTAAAGGTTTCTTCCAAACCAAACCATTCTTTGAGTATATGATTTTGTGCATTTAGTGACTAAAAAAAAATCTAAAATATAAGGACAAGTCCAAAATTATCTTAAGTGCTAGAAAAAAAAAAAAAAAGAAAAAAAAAAGTTGCTTATGCTTTCAGTAAGTAGGTGACAAAGTTAGGGAACCCAGTGGTGTTAAATCAGTTAAATTCTGAAACCTTGAAACTTTGTTAGAATTCTCTTCAGCAAGTCCCAAACCAGGCCATTTTTAACTTAATGCCTAAAAATAAAGCAGGCTAATAAAACTGAAAGTTGTTTAAACTTAAGACAATGGTGTATTCTAAACATATTATTGAGAACAGAAGCACACTGTACCCAGCTGTGTATAAAAAACAAACACTTCTGAACAAAAACTGAAAGCACTACTGACTAGCACACTGTTATTGAAAAAGGACACCTACCTTGACTCTGACAATAGACTTACGATGATAAAAGCAGCAAAGTGCCGCAATCAGCATTCGAAAAACATTATAATCCTTTGGCATTTTAAGTTCTGCTGCTTGTGGGTCCTCAAGACTGAGGATAAACAGTCACTACTAAGAGTTTTCAGAGCTTTAGAAAGCTTTTTAGTATCACCACTGACTGCCAAAGCTGCTACACTCTCCTGCTCTCATATGAGTCAGGGACACTTTCCACAACTGAAGCTGATACTATCAATTCAGTGGCTGCTGGCATGCTTACTTCCAGCATGCCATATAGAGAGTGCCAGAATTCTCATGTGATCTTTTTCACCAGTGAAATCCTATCTCCTCTATCTTGGTATGCCCTGGTTCAGAGATGTATTTAAGCCACCAGCTCAAGGCAAACTTGTCTTCTTGATGAGATAAAATACCTGTCTCCTGTGCTGATAAAGGCCTAATCAGTTGCTCCAGCTCAATCATGCAATGTCTCTATCTGCATCATGAACAATATACACACAAAAAGCAAAAATGAAGAGGAAAAGCAGTTGATTACTGTTTGCCAACTGTTACTCTTTGTACTCAAATAAAAATTACATCCTTAGAGCTTATGTAACCAAGGAAAATGATAAATCTGTTTATTTTTAATTAAGAAGCTTCTGGCAACCACTCTTGGAAAAAAAAAGCACAAAATCAACACTGTCAGCATGGCCAGTATTAGTGGTGCAACCAAGATACCTTTAGTATTTAAACGTACAAGTGCACAGCTTTAGCTTGGTAATAGTCCCATGAGACTGTGCAAACTCCAAGAAAGGACAGAATTCAAGAACACCTCTGATTAGACGAAGTAAAAATAAACACTAAAACAGAATAAATCCCAGTAGTTTTATTTATTCCTGTGATTCTGTTCTCTTGGACAGCATAGTCCACAGCTTGCTGACCAGTAAACCAAGCATCAAGGAATATGTCCTACATAGCTTAATGCCCTCTCAAGAACACAGGTAAAAAAGGCAAATAATTTGGCTAATTATAACTGGTACAGACAAGACCAAAACAGCCCAAGTGACAGACTTGGCAAAATGAAACAAAATGCCCTGGGATTGAGGGTACAATAAAGCCTCTAAAACACATTAAAAAAAAGAGAAACTTTTAAGAGATCTCTATAACCTGGATGATACCAAAAACTCCAGAAGTCACCAATACCTCAGACCTCAGATTAGGAATAAACTAGCCCCAAGGAGTGCTTAAAAGGAAAATCTATTTTTCTTTTTCATCAACAACAAATAAACTCCATAATAGGAGGACACATATAGTAAATGCTTACCCATGTCCTTAGATATTACTTGCAATACCTAATAATAGAGTACTTCCTTCCTACATTGACTGAACAATGTCAAGTACCCTCAGTGTCTGCATCAAGCAATGGGACTTGGCACATAAATCAGTTTGAGCACCTAAGGTTTGCAGGTATCTAGCACCAAGCTAAGCACCAAACCCAGAATGTTCATAAAGTTAGTAAAATACTAAATGGACTTAAAAGGGATTACCCTGGCAATAAAAAAGATGAAAGACTGTTTCAGAAAAGAAGCTGAAATTCATTACTTTTTAGGTGGAGTCCTGCTAGAGCTGGGGAAAGGAAATGCTTCTCCAAGCAGTTTATGACATTCCCAGAAAATAAATGAGTAGATAAAATACTAAGAATGTGAAAGTATCCTCCTTTCCTCTCTACTCTAAGCTGTAGCATATCTTAATTTACTTTAGGTTCTTTTTCGACTTTGAGGAATTCCACAAGATTGTTTTAGCAAGAGAAGCCAGAGAAGAGAAGATGAAAAGATACTCTGCAGAACTCCAAAGATGGATGCCTCAACTATGACTTCCTGTCAAGTACCCACAGTAGCATGACACGGTACTTGTGACAATAGAGAGGATCCAGCATCCTTTCTGTACTTGTGTTTTTCTACTTTGTCAAGTTCTAGATTGCAAATCCCACCATTACTGTGGCTTGCTAGCTAACAGACGTATTTTTCCCTGGCCTCCATAACTCTATGCATACATTCATATTTTATGGAAAGACATATTTATTTTGCAGCTTCTTGTATGACTTATTTACCCAGAGATACATACTGGTATAGTTCTACTAGTCTAGTTTGAATGATAACATTCTGAAGATGGTTTCTTCTCCTGAAACAAGCAATAAATACACAAGGGAGGCAAAGAATCAAGTTTTATGCATATGAATAATCTTCCCAAAACCATTACAACAGAACCTCCCTCTGGTCTTTTCCCTACTGAGAGCAAAGGAACATAACGGGTATATCTTCCACAGGCTGCCTGAACTGCACAACCTCCTTCCTTCTTCATAGGGAATAGCACAGCTTAATCTAGAATATAAATTTGGCCTAATACATATTCAGTGTCGACGTGTCTATTTTTCATTCAAAAGGCTTGTTACTAAGCAGCAGTGAAAAAAGTTTAAGTGCTACATCCAGAGCTCAACATGAACAGCAGGGCATATATTACAAATGGTAATTGCCAGCTCCTTATTTCCTGTCTGAAATGGAATAAGTAAAGACTCAAAAATTATGTATGCTGTGAGAATGCCAGAAATAAGGAACCTTAAAAAATAGTACTGTACAATTTCATACAGCAGCTGCTGACACTTTTTATCAACAATGTAACTGGCAGGGAAGAGAGTGCTTTATTTAGATGGTGAATCTAATATTTTTTAAACAAAACTAATGGGATAATTGTTTTTAATAAACCTTTAATGACTTCTGCACATGTAGTTCAATGAATGGGTGACACATTCTTAAGAGCCAGAACCAGAACCATTGCTTGACACTGTGATACAGTGGTGTGAAAATGCAAACTACTACAAGACATCTCAAAGAGTACATGAAAAACCTCTGGGTGACAGTACAATAGTTCCTGCACTGCTGGGTATCATGGAGCTGTTTTCAGCCAGCATGATAGACAACAGCCATCGAGCTGCTCCAAATTACACTTTATACATAGCTTGTGAATATTGACTCAGAGAAAAAAAAAAAAGGATGGTTTTACCACATCTCCACTCATGTCCTGTGACTTCTTACTGGGAATTTGGGTTCTTAGACTCTTCACATGAGAAATAAAACATCTGTTTCTTGCACCTTAGAAACATCAAATACACTCTTGCTGCTAAGCCAAACTATTGATGTATCTCTAATTCTCTCCAGCATCAACAGATCAACCATCATCTTCACTTCATTTTCAACAGTTCTTGCCAAGAATATTAAAATGTCTGATAATCCCTTCATCTGTTTCTAAAGATAGCTGGCTACAGTGGTTTTGATAACTAAGAAAGGATTAAGAAAGGATTATTTATTAAGAAAGGATTTCTAAGTTCATAGAACTCAAGGCCACGTAAGTTTAAGGACATTTGACAATATATTCTGTGTTGACACACCACTCATGTCCTGTGACTTCTTACTGGGAATTTGGGTTCTTAGACTCTTCACATGAGAAATAAAACATCTGTTTCTTGCACCTTAGAAACATCAAATACACTCTTGCTGCTAAGCCAAACTATTGATGTATCTCTAATTCTCTCCAGCATCAACAGATCAACCATCATCTTCACTTCATTTTCAACAGTTCTTGCCAAGAATATTAAAATGTCTGATAATCCCTTCATCTGTTTCTAAAGATAGCTGGCTACAGTGGTTTTGATAACTAAGAAAGGATTAAGAAAGGATTATTTATTAAGAAAGGATTTCTAAGTTCATAGAACTCAAGGCCACGTAAGTTTAAGGACATTTGACAATATATTCTGTGTTGACACACAATCAATCAGGAAAAGAAATTAAGGTGTCTATGCCAACCCCATCTGTGTTATTACAAAGCCTCTAGAGTTATTTACAGTGTTTTCATGGCCAGGTTTAAATTACATGTACACAGCACTGCATATTGGGACCATCCCCCTGACGCATCTCAACTGTGTCCAGCTCCACCCACAGCACATTGCATAAACAGGAATTTGAAGCTTTCACATTGGATAGCATGAACTTGATTCCGGAGAATCCTAATAGGCCACCTTCAGTGTACAAGTTAAACAAGGGAGAATCTTGGGATAATTTCTTGGGGTGGTGGGAGTGGTGGTTTCTTTTTCTCTCATCAGAAAACAAATAAATAAACAAGTAACATCTATTGGCTTCAAAGTTGTAAGTGGCTCAAGTAAAGCACTCAAACTAATAAAAAATATAAGCACTCAAACTCAAAAGCAGTCTGAAGTTACCAAAACAGTCTTCAGATCTACAAGAATCTATTTTGAACCAAATACCACTCATGTTCATGGGAGCGCTTATAATTCACACAGACAATTATGATCTGTGATTTCATATTACAGAGAAAAAATTTCAGAGTAAACTAGACAAGGGAATTTGGTGACTCGCCACTGTTACATGGTAATATATCTACAAATAATTTAAGCATTTAAATCAGCCTAACAATATTCAGTTAAATGCATGTAAGGTTTCTCTCCACTAAATGAAAGTAAGCAACACAGGCAGAAAGTCAGCTGTAAATGAAAAAAGGCATGGTGTACTGAACAAGGGTCAACAACACAAACCTGATTTGATACAGCACACAGCCAATCCAGAGCACGCTGCTCCTTGTTGCTGGACTAATGACGCCAGATACGTCCAAATTACACACAGCCTAAGGGCTATAAAATGACACCTGTAAGGTTGTAGTAAAGTACAACATGAATAAAATTGGAAAGAAAAAAATCAAAGAAAATCAAAGCGCTTAACTCCTCAGATTTAAATGCTCTTCATTTAATACATAAGACTTTTCTCTGTAGCTAGTTATTTGTTGTTTCTAACATGAGAAACAGTCTGGAAAAAAGGTACAACTACTGATAAACAACTTGTCCACACAAACAATTTAGCCTCAGTACTTAGTCCTTCAGACATGGCCCAACTCGTCTAACAAAGTTCTGTGGGGGATGCCTCTAAATACAGGTAGTGCCCAACCGTTTACAGCTAAACACTTTTTAAAGTGTACAATAGGTGAGAAAAAGTGGATGACAATACTGTCAGTATGTTGCTCACTTTTATCTGTTCCTAACTCAATTGTCTAGAGGCACATGAAGTCCGACCACCCAGCTCATGTCCTACCATTTCTGTGTCAGTTCTTAGCAGAACTGGCTTTTTCATATTCTCTTTTTTAACGTCACTTCTTGCAGGCTGTTGTTGCTGCAGCTTCTGATCATAAATCAATAGATCCAGCTGGAACTGTAACTACACCTATTTGCATTGCAGAGGTGTAGCATGAGGGAGGTCAGCATATATTCTTCCTCCTTTCTACCACAGTTCCATGAGGCAAAGTCAGAAATACCCTGCAATTGTTGTACAGGAAGAGTGAGAAAACAGAGCTTGCATCTATTTAGTTTTCAATGCTGCTTGAATGAATCTCTGAAAATCTGTCATACATAAAAAAAGATTGGCAGCTACAAGAAACAGGCACCAAACCTGCTTATGAGCTTCTTTCTAGGTCCTGATTTGCACTTTAAGACATCCAAATACCTTTGAGAAATCTGATCTTTTATAACTAAAACATATAAACTTCAAAGTCATCTGGCAAAGGTTTGGTTTTCCTACTAGCCATGTTCCTACTAGTGAAGTCCTCAGCAGGATTCATCCAACCAAAAACTATTATATGTATTCTTGAGCTCCATCTACTGTTTGCCAACTCACGTACAAACGTGAACCAATTTTGCAGTGTCTCAACCTGTCTTTCCTTCAATTCATTCCCCGGATTAGAAAAAAAAAAAAAAGTTAGCTCTCATTAGTCCAACTTCAGCTTTGCTGGACACCATACAAGAGTTCTCTTACACATAAAAAGAAGCCATTAACACAATTGCTAACTTCAGATTTCTGTTTTTGAAAGCCCTGCCAGTCTTGTTGAAATGAAATGTTCGAGATTTACACCAATTCCAAAATCTAATTCAAAGATTAAAAAATTCTATTACTTCACCAGTGTATTTCAAGTGCCAGGAGGCATTTCAAAAACAGCTATTTATCTAAAACTCTGGAATATGCTAAAATACCTTTTATACAAAGAGAGATTTTAGATATGTTGCACTTGAAAATAAAACTCACAAGTCACTTGGGCTCTGTCAGAACTTATTTTTTCCAAAAGCCTTTACTGGCATGTATGAGTTTGAAGAGGTGTGTCTTCCTCCCACATTTTTGCACAATGTGCTTTGATGAAGCCAAAGCAGCAAGCTCCCCTCAGCTCAAATAACCTTCCTTTCAGTATTTTACTAATAGATGGATTTAAGGGCATAGAGGCAAACAACCTCTGGGTATTGTAGATACCCCACATAACATCACACTTACTTCCTCATTTGCACTGCTGCTTAGTTCCTAATAGTATTTAACATAGAAAAATCTCAAACAAACCTGCTCTTTTGACAGCACACATGAATAGGTGGTGTCCCAGCCGAAATGTACTAACGCTCCTATGCTGCTCTCTCCACAAGCCAAACTGTATCTAAATAGCTTGTCTCCAAAAAGAGACAAGATGTACAGACACACATAATGTACCAGTCTTACTCTATAATCTATAAACAGAGTTCCAGGACACTAGGAGATTACCTCCACAGGCTTTATCATTAAGAGTACCCAAAATGCTTATTAATAATCTGCTTTCCACAAGAAATATACTTACTCCCCCTTGTGGTTCATATGCCTCTATACATTTAAAAATCAACTTCAGGAGGGCTTTGCTATGAAGGAGTTAAATATAAATATTTTCATGTCCTAGTCAGATTTTGCTATTAATCCATCTTGAAAATTACAAAAAGGATCCAACAACACCAGTAACTATCATCTTTAAGGCATAGTTCCTGTGGAACAATACTTAAAGCCCAAACTTAAAAGAAAAATAAGTATTCCACACAGGAGAGAGTTCAGCAACAGCTAAGAAAAGTTCAACACAAAGATAGTATACTGTAGTCAGATCTCTACTGTCATTCACAGTTGAAATATCTCAGATGAAAAGGGGTTAAAATTCTGTAGGACACATACTTTTTATATATACATACCTATTCATATATGTATACTCAAGCCTATTGTAAACTATTAGAATTCCAGCTGATGCCATTGCACACATAGAAAGACCTTTTTCTTCTCTTTGTGTCAACTGATACAAATACTTGCACAGAAACTGAAAACTGAAAGAAAATTCACTAAGGTTTATGCACTTTACTGCTTATCTCCACTCATATCTTCAGATCCTTTTCATCATGTAGGGAGTTGCTCCAAACAAGATTGATAAAATGTTCACTATATATTATGCATGGCAATATATAATTCAGTACGTTATTTTTTCCCTTGTATGTATCACTTTTGTAGGAAATGGCGTGTTCTTTTCTGGCAGATCAGGCAATACAGTACCAACTGCAATGCAATGGGTCCAGGATTACACATTGGCATAATTCAATACAGGAAGGAGCTGCTTGTCAGAAATGA
Source organism: Chaetura pelagica (assembly GCF_000747805.2). Lineage (NCBI taxonomy): Eukaryota > Metazoa > Chordata > Aves > Apodiformes > Apodidae > Chaetura > Chaetura pelagica. The sequence goes on from NW_009970724.1 coordinate 8,824,304, forward strand.
TTAGTCACTTCAACAATCACAGTATCCAAGAGAAGATACAAATAACTCTCCAATAAAAACAGATCACAAATCAAGATGAACCAGACAGTGTCTGAAAAGTAAATACCACTCTTTTTCCCTCCTCCTTCCTTTGAGAATTAAATGCATGTCATAATTTTCTACTATTTCCTTTCACTGACACTCTCATTTTGACTTGGGGTTATTGTCAATAGCAACAGGAAACAGTCAGAATTTGAGAAACAGAGGCTGTAATATTTTTGAGGAAAAAAAAGCTAATTCATTTAAATCCAAGTTTCACAAGGTTGCTAGAGACAAAATAAGAAGAATATTTCTTTGCACCTCAAAGCCTCTATCCTGTGCTTCAGATTCAGACCTTTCCAGCTTAAATTTCTCATTTGCGAATAGGGCTTGATAGTAGTTACTGATCATCTAACAAAGACAGTGAAAAGCTGAAATATGTACCTGCTGCCACTAGGACTACTACTGGTGCCAAGGAAATCAGTGCAAAGTAATTTTACAGACAGTTTTCAACTCAAAGCTCAGTGCAATCTCAGTGCATGTAGCGGCTTTTGATGACGCCAGATGAGACAGAATTCTAAGAGCTAATGAGGGAAAATATAAGCAGTAGAATACAGACATTAATAGGATCAAATTCATGACAGGACACATGTAAGATTAACCGTTAGCATGCTAACAGACAGAACACATGCTGATTTAAGAATTACCAATATTTTTTATTTATCCAAACATACTCAGCATTACAAAAGATGCTCAATAAGCAAAATACCATAAATTCCATTTCAGCATCAGAAGTGAATGCAAGAGCCACTGATAAAAGGCTTCACAAAAAAGGATGGAATATTTAGAAAGCCACTATCCACATGATTGAATTAATATATAAGGATTATCATTCACAACACAAAAAACCACCAAAAAAACCCCAAAACACAAACCAGAACAAAAAACCCCAAACAACCCTCATCGCAGTAGGCTAAGAATAAATGAACAAGACCAAACAACCCCCAAAAAACTCCAGATCTTAGAGCTAATAATGACACTCAGGAATTAAGGGCTGAAAAAGGGACAGTTTAGTATGCTGTGAATAAACAGTAACAGTCTAATTTAGGAGTCTCTCTACTAGAAAAATATTAACTAGGACAGTAGTCTGCAAAGTGCATTGTCTTGCAGAGGTGTAGAATCCTACTTCCTGCATTTACTGCAAACACCAGCTTAGATTTTATTAATCACTGTGCACCCAAAAGATTACACAATTGCTGATTCAATCATCTTTTCAGAGACTAGCCTGTTGGTCATATAAAATTCCACATGAGAAAATACTCAGACTTGACTGTGATATTCCATCACTAATTATGGATAACTGCATTCTATCAAATAAAACAAGTTTTCATTAATTAAAAATAAACAGGACAAGATTCTCATTACAATTTTAGGGAAAATAACTACTGGAGAGCTGCTAAATTTCAACTATGTCTGTAACTCCTTGGTGTTTTCTTTAAACTTTCCTGAAAGCTTTTAGAAACAACTATCATACACATTTAAAGAATTAATTGCTCCTTCCAAGCACAGAAAGGGCACACACCATAAGAACCAAGCCTGGTATAAGGCCAAGGAAAAAAATCTACCTGAAACTTTACTACTACCAGAATAGGATTAAAAGTACAAGACAAGATGATTTCTCTAGCTTACTGCAACAGCCAAAAATTATCCCACTAGAAAACTACATCAAGCTAACAAGTCAGCAGATGGGGAAAAAAATAATCACCTGTATGTGTAAAAAAATGACTTACACGACATTTTAGGAAAAACTTTCCCACAGAAACAATGAAAAGACCTTTCGCTCATCTAGTTTGGGAGGTAGAACAGATTACCTTGGGAGGTGAGAGAATCTGTTTTAATGGAGGTTTTGAACAAATCAGAACATCTGTTCTAACAATCTCAGTGACACTGTCACAAAGAAATTACTCAAGTTCCCTCTAGGACCAACTACTTCTATAACTTTGTGGTGGGGAGGGAGAAGAATATTCCTCCCCATCCTATGCTGCTGGAGAAAACAAGCAACCAACTTAATACAGTCAGACTACAGAGTTTTTATTACTATAAAAGTTACAATGAAATTAATATGAAAAGTTTGATTTTAATATCCATTATGCGATTTTAAAAAATGTACACTTAGTGGTTTTTTACCCAGCAGAGGGCAGTGTATAACTAGCAACTACCCATTCAAGCATAAAAACTGAAAGTTCTTACTGTAAGACAGATAAATATATGTATTTAACAGTAGATTAGCTCTAACAGGATCTTATCTTTCTGAATTGCAAATTTAGTATCCAAGACACAACTTCTGTGGAGTGATGTTTGTGAAGCTTTAGTTCCTACTAAGCAGAGAAACATGAAAAAACTCATAAATGCCTCTGAAACAGCACTGACACCAATAATGACCTTTGAGTTGGATGACAGATCCATAATGAAAAAAAGAGATGTGCAAAGTTAAAGTCAGCTATATGCACACAGGCTCCTTTCTCCTCAACAAAATACAGTCCATCTGATAATTGCACCTTCTGTGATGCTGTTGCAAAAGAAAAAAAGAAAAAAAAAATAAGAACCTCCTGATCATTTGGTGCCTTAGTGTCAGGCATTCCTTCAGGCTCAAATACTTAACACATAATGCTGTCAGACAATGCAGAAACCTGACAAACTTTTTGCCCACAAGTTACAACTCGCACCTCAACAAGCAAGTCTCCACAGGAGAGTGCTATGCAGCAGCTCATGAACAGGTATACACTGTAGTTACCAACTTTTCCAGTGGGGTGGGGAAGTCTCTCATATATTTCTATATCTAAAAAAGGCTCCTTACAATGAAATTTCAATGTCACCAGGAAGATTTCTTTGCCAAAATGTTATTACTTGTCATGCTGACACAGATTTTTTTTTCCAAGCTTTCTCAAACATACTTACACACATACAAACATCACTTCTGGAAGGATTCTTACCATGTTACCTTCTTGGCATAGCAATTAGCGTGATTAGAGTCAAACACCCATGCATATATTTTATTGACATCCATAATATTATTAATTTATGCAATTAACTATAAAAATTGTGTATCAATAAACCTCATCATCTGTCGAAAAGTTCCCTGAAGTTAAGTTAAACCCACAAAATACTATCCTGCTGGGCAAAGCTACAGGTAATGACCAATACATTGTAATGTCATATAAATTTTATTTTTAGTTGCACTTACAGAAGCTGCCATAAGTGACGACAATTTCTTGTGAATTTGCTTTTTAACAAAATCAAGAAGTTAAAATAGCATAACAAGGAACGGAGCTGAGAGGAAAAAGAATCCATCAGTAGAACTGCACAAGATAATAATGTTTTTCTGCCACTGTAACATCTTACACCACTGACAGTTTTTCCAGGTCTGAATCTAAATATAAACTTCCCTCATGACCATGCTGAGCAGACAATCAGTCATAAATTTATAGTTTTTCCACTAATGGATTAAAATACAATTCCAAAACGTCATGCCACAATAATACTCATCAACTTATCACTGAGTATTTATGTAATTATTACCACTATTTCCACAGGAAATGCTCAAAAGGTTTCCATGAAAGGAGGAGAGAAATCTGTTTTTCTTTCTTTCCACCCTGATATAACTTTAATGATTACAGCACAGACCTCTATTAAAAGATCCTGAAGTATTTATAATGAATAGGAACAGTACAGAAAACTATCTTTATTTCACATGAATTTGATCAAAACAACTCACAAGAAGTTCTCTGACAAACTCAAAGCTGCAAGCACTTGATCCTTTCTCCCCTGCAGGAGCCTGTTCTGTGGATGCACAGCCTCAGGGTGTGGGAAGAACCTGCTGAGACTACCAATGGATCTATTATTTGGCTCATAAAATTTGTAAAAATCTCACAGAATGTACAACGTGCTATTGTGTCCATAAATCTCTTTCATGACTTGGTAAGCAGCTTGACTCAAAGCAGTCTGGCCTGCTTTCTCTTCTACCATAAAAGAGTTTTTGAAAGAGCCATTTAACTGTGACCATGGTTTCAGCAACAAAGGAAGGGTTGAAGGATACTTCAGTACTCAGACTCCAGCAAATCAGTACTTTTTCTTTTCTCTCCTTAGAACTTGTTTTTGCATAATTAGCCTCCTTTATATACTGCATGAACTAATACATCAATATTCAAGACGCAGGAAACTGCCATTTGTGAGCTGTACTTTAGATTCAAGTATTAGGAACATTGTGCATCTATACAGAGCATTCTCTAAAAATAATGCCTTCAAAGGATTAATTCTATAATCCATGCCTTCTTTCTTCTATCTTAAGCAAAATAAAACAGGAGAAAACACAATTTATTTTGCCTTTCCTCTGTACAGAGTATTTCTAAAAATAAGGAATTGTTTATATTACTTTTAGTCACCAGATTCTAGCACAGAAAGATTTGTATAAAAGCAAATTGATACAGTCAGCTTCTAAGTTTACTATGAGTCTCTCTGCCCTGTATAACAATCCTGCCTGTAATCACTATGGCCACAATAAAAACTATGGTACTCTTCTCACTGTGAAACAGCACACTGAACTTAGAAGGTGCTACTTTCCCTCATACCTAGATGAATTCTCCACATTCTGTTCACAAAAAAATCCAGTTTGGAAGAGATGTTGATCACTCTCCAGCAGGAGAACATTCTAAACAAGTATTATCTTTCTGATGAAACTCACAAGAAGCATGTTTGCATCACTCCAGAAACAGTGCTAATTTGCAACTGTGACACTACAGGACCACAGGATCAGCTCTGTGTCCAGCATCCCTTTTTAAATTTACTTCTAAAATGTTGTTAATTTAAAACTAGCTGCTTGGAGTTGAAGGACACTAGGTATTCCTGCACAGCCTGAGATGTGAACCAGTTATGAGGATGACAAATTTGATCATACCGGATCTTTCAAAACAGCTGCCTACAATTAGCATGTCAGGGAGCAGCAGGAGTGGGGCTCCTCCCCAAGGGAAGGCAATGAAGGAGCACAAGGTGGGCAACACATTCGCCTACAAGGTGCAGTCCCACAGTATCAAGACAAAAGCAAGCTGGGCAGGATAATGACATCAACAGGTCCTATCACAGCCCAGTGAGACTCTGGTGAGACAGAGTAACAGGCCAGGTTCAAGGTCCATCCAGGGGTTCCCAGACAGCACTTCAAGAACAGGGCTAGAGGCAGGTAAACCTAACACACAGCTCAGGCAGGGCCTGAAGGCCCCAGTCTGAGCTTAAATGGAGCCCTTGCTCAGTGGGTGTGGGAAGAGGTCCTACTTATGGCTGGTCAGGACACTTGAAGCCAGTTAGTTCCCCTTCTCTTACTATCCCTTCTTCATTTAGGGATATTTTTTCACTACTTCAGCAACATCTGTCAAAGCCTACTCAATTGGCATCAAGCCTACCTAACTAGTACCAACACTGCTTGTTCACAGTAAATTTTGCACACACTGTATGTCAAATATACTTGTGCAAATGGCAATGTTGGTATGAGCATAGTTAGAAAATATATAGAAATATACAGAAATCTATTATTTCAGCATTGTAACTTGAGTAGCTTAGTGTTCTGCAGTTTAAACCTGACTTAACACTGCTGTCATAATTTATTCAAGGAGCTGGAAATTTATAGACATTAATATAATACTTAGTACAAGGTAAACTACAGAATACAATGAACACATACTTGCTGAAACTTAAGCCTACAGAGGGGGGTTCCAAGATCCTTTTGTTATTAATTCAGGCACATCTTTCACAATCATATTGAATGGATACAAAATTCTTGATGAGAGTCCTCCTTTATCTGGCATTTATGATATTTCTTGTATGTAATAATACATTTCTGGAATTGCTTTTTTTAGTAAACTGGCCTTTTACGACCAAAAAATGTTCTTGGGGGTTATATTTGTTAGAAAGCAATTTCTCCATATTTTTCAAAGTTGTAGTTTAAGATTTTCTTGTCAACACTGCACTACATTCTCCTAGTTCTTTATTCAACCTGAACCCTAACCTGGGCATTTCTCTATTTCCTCAAATATAAACACCCACAGAGGGAATCCTAGCAGTCAACTCTCTCAGTTCAGTCTCTTCCTCATCTCAACCTGAGACAGAAATTCATGTTTCTGAGAAGTTCAGAGTGTCCACATGAGCAACTACGTTCAAGGATAACCTGTGTTTATCAGACACTTTCCAGAAGATTACAGTCTTTTAAAAGACAGGGAACAAAGCCCAGCAATTAAAGAAGCCCATTGTTGAGAGACAAGACATAGAAGTTAGATTAATTCAAGGTTCTAGGAAATAATATTTACTTAAATAAAACATGTTGAAAGGTACTAATTCTACAGAAACCAGCACTGCAAGAGACCCTCAGTACAGAATCACACCTCCAAGGTTTCTGCCAAAGTTTCTATATTGCCAATTCAGGACTGTTTTTTTTAATAAAGTTTATGAATGCCCATATTTCTGTTTTTTTTTTTTAATTCTAACAAAATACACATTTATATTTTTTTTCAGCACTCTCATATTTTACAAAACAAAACCAGAACTTACAATTCTTTCACTCCAGTTACTTTTTAGATCAAAAATCAACTTTTGAGTGCAGTGTAAGTATGTTGCTAAAACCATAAGCGTAAAAATGACATTTTTATTACATTTTCAGATGTGTTCCTTTACTTCCCCAGAAATCCATAAGCAAGAAATATGCATCCTTTTAATCTGTTAACAAAAGCAAGATCATACATAGTCACCATGTAACTGAAGATAGGCCTCAATATAAAAATGCAGCCTAGACCCAAAGCACAATGCCCACAAGTATTTCACTGAAGCATGCAGAAAATAGTCTGCACACATAGTTAGTTCTTCTGTAGCAAAAGATAGACAGAAGCACTATCTAACTACAAAAGACTGGAAATGCTACTGGCAGTGCTGGGTATATACCAAAACAAAAATCATCTTTTGAGGGTAAGAAATGGTATCTTACCTTAACATACTCCAAAGTAGGATCCAGAATATTCTGATCTCTGTAAGAACATGGGGCGAGGAGGGATGAAGAAATAACATGAAAAGAAAACAAACAAACAAACAGTGAATACAAATATAATCTCATACTGAGAAGAAGCACTTATATAAACAATGGGCTACCAATTAATGTTAAAATCCTTGTTTAAAACTGTGTGTTATAGCTACGATGGCTGATGCTTTCTACCCTTTAACAAATAAATAAATCACTGTTTTCTTCTAGAAGTTCAGGTAGTGGAGCCACTACTAATTAACTTGGGAAAAATAAGTTGATTATACAGATTTAAGCAAAGCAAAAACAATCTTGAAATTTCAACAGATAGCTGAAAATACTTATATACTACTTAAAACACGTGAAATACATGTACAAGAGCTCTCCCAATGTCGTCTATATGTATTTATTTCCTTGTATGTTTTCCCATTTAAGCTACTGCTAGTGTTGAAAGGACATTGATAACACAAGAAAGTAAGTAGTAAAACATTCACTTTTTATATAAACAAAGTAGAGAATTCATAGATATGCAACAGTATAATGTTTTATTTTATATTTGGGAAAAAAATATGGTTATTGTACTTGTTAAATTATCAGAATTTCAACATTACAATTATTTGAAAGCCAAGTCATTGCTCTATTTTAAAAAAAAAAAAAGATCTCGGTTTTCTACATATATAGATGGCAAAGAGCACAGAATCCTAAGTAAAAAGCCCTGTGATCAATTACACCTCTTTCTATAGACAGAAATATACATGTATTTTCAAAGGTTTTTTGTATACTTGTTCTTGTTTGAGAACTAGCAGGTTAACAGTTTGCAGAACACGACTTGATGATTTCTACAGAACCTGGGATGACACGCATGGTGTTGTCTTAAATACATACATGTAGCAGAAATACATACATGTAACAGTCACAAGGACAAACTTGCAAACCCACAGAGGGATCAGGAGCTTCCAATAGGAATCAAGTTCGACACATGGACAAAATGTGCCCCATAAATTGAGCAAGTTTGATGGAAGTTGTTACAATGATGCAAAACTGGAAACCTAATAAACAGCTTCAGATACATAGAAATTTGGTTTCACTGAAAAGAATCAACCCAGAACACAATCTCTTAATTCCCTCTGTTGTTTCAAATGTAATTTGAAACTTATATTCAGTTTTTAGTTTGTTTCTCTAACAGCGTTTAATCCAGAATACCTATACAGAGGCAAAACAAAGCCCTCCCACATCTTTTCCCTGCCCACAAATGATGAGGCTCAGCTGTTCAGGCTGTATCATGGGTTACTTTTTCACATTATCTCAAATTTATCAAGGGTCAAGTTCAATTTTCAGCTTAGTTTAAAAAAAAACACAAAAAAAACCCCAATGCTGCCAGATTCAATAGAAACAGAATTTGGACTATTTGAAACTTTTTCCTAGCCAATAAACAAAGATCAGTTTAGTAACTGTATGCACATAAGATACATACAAGCATACCAGAGAAAACAGAGGTGAAACACAGAGGAAAAAGAAAAAGCAAGCTTCTAAACAGAAAAGAAGTTATCCTTCTCAACACTTTGCAATTTGACTGGGGGGGGAGGGGGGGGAGGGAAAAAGCACAAAAAAAAAAACAAACACGAAAAAACCACAAATCCCATTCTTAATCAGTTCAGCAAAGTAATTAAGCATGCAAATTTTGATCTTCATAGTAAGTTTGACCTCACAGCAGAATTTATTTGCATCTGTTTACCTACAACATGTGTGTATTAGACACTGAACATAAGTCAACCATTACTGTGTAAACTGTGGGTTCACAAATTGGGTTTTATTACACATTTTGGATTCCTAATAATCAGATAAGCCCTACTTCCATTCAGATAAAAAGCACATTTAAAGCAGAAAGATGTCACCTGGAATAGAGAATTTTTCAGAACACTTCAAGGGCTGCAGAAGGACACAGAGTATTGACTTCATGCTCTTTTCATACTCATTCTGTCACAGAGAAGAACTTAAGAAATAGATGCACACTTCCACATGCATTTTGGGTATTCACTTTGCTCCCAGACTCTATCTTTCATGACAAAACAAAATCCCTTTCCAGCATTTCTGTCCTCATGGGGGGGGCGGGGAAATTAATAAATAAATAAATAAATAAATAAGAAAAAAAAAAAAGAGGAGGAAAAAAGTGCCTGACTTGATATTAGTAATTACATCATTCTCCTGAGAACTGTAAGTCCTCTGTTGACCCTCCTTCACATGCACAAGGTCTGGGCAGAAACTGTAGCAGCATAAATAGTCCCCTAGTAATAACTCATCACTAAAATAATGCAGTTAGTCATCACAGTCTCAACCTTCACCATTCTGAGGGTGTCCTAGTCAGAAATACATTCATTCCAGAAGATCCCTGCTAACATTGGACACTACCTTCTTCTCTGCTGGCTGAACTTGCAGACAGACATGCAACCCTTTAATCTCTCTCTACTAGTTCTTGGCAAATGTCTCAACTTCCTATTAGAATTATGGGGTTTTTTGCATGTATAGGTTTCTTACTGATATTGACAAGAAAAAAGAGCTTGAAAGTCAGGCATAGAACTCCATCAATCCTACAAAAGATGAAGATGACGACAAAAAATGTGGAGCTGCTCCTTTGCTTGTCTCATATTCACCCGAAACAGAATCTGTTGTGACAATGAAGCACTTGGTGACATACTGGTTGGAAGTTACAGTCTGTGATCAAGCACTGATACCTTTGAACAATAAAAGAACCAGCTTAACTTCTCAGAAAGCAGGGATTTCATGATATGTAGACTCCTCCAAGATGCAGCTAAAGATGAGATGAGAACGGGAATGGAATTCAGATGTTATTGGATGCTATTCTTCCACTTCTCAACACCTTGACACATTGATTCTATGAAAAACTCAATCTTTCTACTAACAATTGTACATTACCTCCTCTCATCTTTGTTGCTGTAAAGAATCCTGCAACATAGAGACCTTGACATACTAAGCTGTATTAAACATTTGCCTTCTCAAGGCCTTTGGTATCCTCAAGGACATAGCCACAACTATAAATTAGTTGTGATAACCTTAACAAAATTTAAGCATAGACACAACAGTACTATCAAAGATGCCCAAAGCCTCACCACCAGTCAAATATCACATAGGTACTCTTACAGTGACAGAAACTGCTGAATGGCCCTGAAGCAGATTTTTGCTACACTTTTAACAACATACTTGTGGAAAAAACATTAGGGACACAATTACAGTACTTGATGTATGAAATTATATTTATTTTTAAGTGGCCTTTCTTGATGTTTTCAAAAGCATCTCCTTTCTACTACATGGAAA
>NW_009970724.1:8835107-8850110 GCF_000747805.2 Chaetura pelagica
GAAAGAGTGATCTCGAGAAGAATCACCTTTGTGATAATACCAATGCCAACAGCAGCAATACCAAATCAGAGTGACAGGCTCAAAGGAAGCCTGAGAAACTGGAAATGTACCAAGCTGTTGCATGGCTGCTTACACAGAGGGAACTGCTAAAAGAGACCAGATGGGATCAAATGCCTTCTCCCATTTGTATCTTTGAAATCTCTCCACCTACATAGATTTAAGAAATACACTACTACTTAAGTATGAAGGTGCACGTTTGAGCACGTTAGACATGCTGTGTTTAAGTATATGTACTGCAGGCTGATGTTATTTGTACTGTAAACTAGAGTAATAGACCTACTGATTTTATCCTCCAGCAGCTTCTGCTTCACACACACACACTCCTACTACATTCCTAAGGCCATTCCACCCTTCTGTCTACAGCTGCACAACACCATGCACATGAGTCATTCAAACACCAGTGGAAATAAGTGCAAACTGCTATGACTAACTATGTAATGACCTGCAGCTCACACAAGAACAGCAGGGACCCTACAGTAACTAGAAATCAATAAAATATACAACATGATTTTCCCTGAATTAAATAACATTTCAACTCATTCATATTTGTTCAGAATGTCCTTGCAGAGACATTGTTAGGGCCATTTACTTTTACCACTTCTATCTCCTGCTTCCCCCCACTTGCTCTACCTATCACAGCAGAGATTATATTCCATTTTTTCTATCATTTCCAAATAAATTTCTGCTTCTCCACCACATACAGTTCCGGTCCCTACAACCTGTTCAAAAACTAAGGCACCTCTATTCTTTTCCCTTTATTTCCCTTAACATTTAGGAGTCCCAAAGCCAAAACTCTGTTCTTCAAATCCCTTCTTAAACCTTCTATTCCCAAGACTGCTACAACTATGAGAAAGCAGTGGTTGGGTAACAAGCCTATTGTTTATCCAAAACAGTCACTGTTTCTACAAACTTCTCTATGTATATGCTGTCATCTATCAACTTACATCTTCATCTGGCAACTCTTTACAGTCAGTGCTTTAGTTGCTGTAGTTATTCAGAAGCTAGCTCCATGGATTTCTAAGTATTCAAAAAGAATTTAGCTTTGCAAAGTTATTATGCACATTCCCAAAAGACTCACAGTGGCTCTACCATTTTTTTCAGCAACAGAACAGAAAGACTGAAAATACCTTTAAGAAGAACAAACTGTGAAGTGCAACAAAGCAGTTCTAAGGTATTAAGAAGGAAAGTAAGGTTATGGTAGAAGAGGAGTTGTGAAGAACTGACTGTAGCTTCTGTGGTACTTCCAGAGGCCAGTAGGTATCTCACAACTCATCTTAAGAATATGTATCAGACTGTAGCATGGGAGAAAATTGCAATGCTATATAGCTTTTACTAACAAACATTTATTGCTGAAAGAAGTACTGCTGCAAATGGTGGTTTCACCCAGAAGGTGACAGATTAACTGGTGCCTGGCAGCACATATAAAGTTCGTAAAACTTCTGATGCAGAAATATTCTATCACAATCTAAAATTAGAAAGTCAGTTGTCCTAGTACAATATTGTAATGATCTCTTCTGATTTGTCATGTTTTTAAAAAGAAGTCCTCTAAAATGATTGCTGCCCTGATTTAGAAAAGTTTTTACTCTAAGTAAGTACCTGAAGTGCAGACGAGCAAAAAGGTATTTTAAAATTGTAGTTTTGCTATGTGCTTTCTACCCATCTTCATTCAGGGAGTGAAAACAGTAACTTTCATATCAATCTGCAGGATTGCTGGTTATTAGCCACAGGGAGCAACATACTGTTGTTATGCCCTACAGTAGCCACATAAAGTAGGGATCTTTAAATAAAGTATAAAATGGGTGGAAAGGAAAATAAAAAGTCACATGTGGACAGAAGGCACGCTGAGGAAGCAATACAGTACTTCATACAAATGAATAGGGCTCTCCAGAATCTTTACAGAAGAGACCACGAAACAGCAGAGCATTTCAGATGTGATGGAAAGAGTAATTCAATAAACTTCCCACTGCATACCATCACAGAATCATTTTGGTTGGAAGAGACCTTTAAGATCATCTGGATATGTTTAAAAGTCATCTAGATGTGGTGCTTGGGAATATGGCTCAGTGCTGGACTTGGTAGGGTAGGGTTAATAGTTAAGACTCAATGATCTTGAAGGTCTTTTCCAACCTAAGTGATTCTGTGATCATCAAGTCCAACCATTAAGCTAGCACACTGTGAAGTCCACCAGTAAACCACGTGGCTACATACCACACCTATGCATCTATTAAATACCTCCAGGGATGGTGACTTGACTACTTCCCTGGACAGCCTGTTCTAATGTCCTCTGTCCAAAGGAAAAAATGCAGTGTCTTCTGCCTAAAGAGGAAGTTTCAGGCATTACACCAAAGGCATAACCACTTTTACTTTAAAAGTTCAGTGGTTATATAAAAAATTCCTCCCCACCTTACCCTAAAATTTAAAGGGAACCAAAGGTATTGCCTTTCTTCCTGTAAATTTTGCAAATATTTTCATATCTGAAGAACTACTCTGCATTCTATAAACCAAACAAACAGTATTATTTACTTTTCACCACATGGAAAATATGTAAAATATGTATTTTACTTGGCATATTCAAATCTTAACTTAATAAAATTCTATTTTTATTTCATTTTCAAAGTGCACCTAATTACATGCTCTAAGTGCACACACAGTATGTAAAAAAAGTAACACATATTAAACTAAATTTAGCCAGGAAATAACAAAGTAAATACCATCTATATGTGGGACCCACCACACAGAACTCAAAGAAAATAGAATTTGCAGCATCTGCAGAAGGAAAACAGGCTACAAATTCTGACAAGGAAGAAGCAAATCCCTGAATAGTGTACTCCTCGCTAAGTACTGCCTTCCTAGCTCTTTTCACTTATAAATCAACCATGAATTCAAGGACTTCAGCAGGTCTCATCTATTGTGGTAATAACACTAAAAGGAAAGAAAAAGTTTAAAGAACTCAAAATCCAGCCATTAATGGCTACATACCTCAAGACTAACACCTTGCTAACTTCCAAAAGTACCGCCCTCCAAGGACAAGGTCATGCAGAGAATAGTGAATCTTCTTAACTTTATGCTAATGAAGTTACTCTATTAATATCAGTGTTACTAGCCAAGCTTAAAATTGAGCAATTTATTTTTTTTTCCTGGAAAGTTATATATGAGACAACTATGCAAGTCTGGCTCAGCTAAACACACAGCGCCTTGAAGATCAGAAATATTGAAGAGTACAGAACATCCTAAATGACCAGATAAACTAATCTACTGTAGAATAACTCTCTGCTGCAGCAATAGAAAGTCCATTGCTAAGTGATAGTACTTTATCTGAAATAATGGGTAGAAACGCTGACATCGAAAAATGAGAGAAAAACAGTCTGCTGTCTAGTACTCAGAGTCTGAAGTCTAGCCAAATATGCAGTTGGACATACCAAGCCTACTTTCCAAACTACAGAAACGAAGTATATTCTTAGCATCTGTATGGAGATACTTAGGGATAATCTATACAATACATTTTAGTTTACAAGTTATTTGCCACATTTTCATCTTTTGCAACAGCATTCAGTGAGTACTGGAAGACATTTTGAGCTACCAGTTTGCCCATTGCCTCAGTGAAAAAAAATCAAGCTAACCATAGCCTGTCTCCCTCGTCTCCAATTAAATCTTTCTTTCTTAGAAAAAAAGATTACAAGATTAAAATTATAGTTCTTTAGTTGCAACTCTATGTTTCTAATACATATATAGACAGTTAAAGTAAAGACAGCAAAGTTTTAAAAATGGGTGGGAAGAGAAATCTAATTCTAAGCACCTGGTAGGTCAGAACCTCTCATGAGTAAGTGACACAACAAAGCATTCAGGGCATTATACACAATTTAGAGAAACGTAGAAAGTATTTTGATCCCAAGCCAGTTTCAACAGTACAACCCTACTGTTTATCAGTGATTATTTTTGAAATGTTAGTATAGACAAAGAATGGAATTTTAACCAAAAAATTGTCTTTCCAAGTGTGAACAGATTAAATTGTTACTGGAAAAACAACTAGTAAAGAGGAAGTAAACCAGCATATATGGACAAATATCCGGTATAAAGAGAAACAGCCATGTAAACTAATGTCAGCTAGATTTCTCATATACGTATTTTAATAGTCAAATATCTTTATTAAAAAGTCTGAGTCAGACACACTTAAAATAGCAAGAGCTTATAACAGGCACGTTACTCTAAAAACTACATGAGAAATGAACAACATTATTCCTAAGAAATGGAATCTAGCTTTGATTTTACAACTGTGCCAGATTATCCATCCTGAAGTTTGTAGGCACAAAGAACTAAAAAAAAACAACTTCGTGCAAATTTGGATTCTATTTCTGTACTCTTAACAGTCAACAGTTTCACACTAGAGCTGTTATTAAACTGAATTTAACTTAATGTTGTTGCAAAGCCTGTTTGTTTCAACAGAAATATAGGCTGGTTTTGTTTTGTTATGTTTTTTTTTCCCTATGACTTTGCAGGCAATAGAGAAATCACGAGTATTGAGAAAGGAATACGTTTTTCTTCATCATGCTTTACACTGACTGTAATGATCATATCTTTACCAGCCTGATTCTCTAAGATCTCAATGTTGAAACTCTCACACACCACTTGCATTATTTCTCTGCTCACTAAGCAACTTTTGAACTAATGGCCTGTTTGACAGTACTGCATCAAAACTACATTTATTTCTTGTAGTGTCAAAAATAAGTGGCTAGAGTCAGCAGAGGGAATTACTTTCTCCATGACAACTTATGAAGAGGAAGACTGGCATGAGGTTCAACATTTAAGTCAGAAAATTCACAGAAGAAACACAACTAACATAACCTTGGAAAAAGTCCTTGTTGATGTTTATTCTATACTAAGTACTAAAGAATATACACAGCAACACCCATGACCATGGATTTTTGTGTGTCTTCTAAAAGCACTAATTTCAATTCAAAACCCCAACTGGAGAAGAAGCCTTCGATATGTATCTTACAGTCCGCTTTCTTCTTTTTTCCCTGGTATGTGACTGGATTACCAATAATGAACAGTATATATGCAGTCCTACTGAAATTCAAACAAAATATAAGACTTACATAAGAAGCATTTCTTTTGGAATCAGACTCTTAGTTTTCATTAAACTGTTACAGTTTTCATTTAAGAAATTTAGGAACACAGAAGAGTAAAGCTTGCAGGTGCCAGAAGGAATTACTTGTTCTGCTACCTCTTGCAATCACAATACCCCATGAAACACAGAGTACAGCACCAACACTGGAATCTACTTTTGCTTTGGAATATTTGCAAAAGATTATCTGCAAAAACCTTTGCTCCATTCTATCATAACAACCCTTGCAATTCTTTGCATCTCTACACTGAGGAAACATTACAATATTGCCATCAGAGCCAGTACCAGACCCACAAAGACAACAACTATGTTAACCCCAGAACAAAACAGAAAGGCACAGAACGTAAAAAACGGTCTTTGACAGCTGCCTTTGTTGCTACATTCAAACATACTGTGATAGTGCTAGTTCTGTATTGCTTTTAGGACTTGCTTATCTAAGGAATATTTGGGGGTGGGGGGAAGAACCACTCATCCTTCCCAAACATTAGAATAGAAAAACTGGAATGATACTACTTCCCTGAAAGAGACACTAGTTGCACAAAACCATGAGTATCAGCATTGTGAAATGAAGCATTTGATAAAGCAAATGTAGGCGGTTGTCCTGGTTTGAGCCAGGATGAAGCCAATTTTTCTTTTTACTGATTTTTTTTTCCTTCAGCAAGCTTTCTTGTAACTAGCAACAGTGTGTTCTGCTAGGCTGATAAGACAGTGGAATGTTTTTCTAACTACTGAGGCTTCAAGGCTGCACCTGCACTCTGCCGGCTCAGACACTATGGGGAGATCTGTGACCCCCCCGTAGGAGGCTGAGTTAGACAGACAGCAAAATTGGCCAAAGATATTCCATTCCATATATCTACATAAGCTCAGAGGAAGGTCAGAGATCACAGAAGACAACTTCCTTCCTTCTTCTTCCCTTCTCTTCCGTCCATGGCTGGCGTAGAGGGAGGACTCTGTTCATCCATCACCGTCGATCCTCAGGCTTGATCTCTTGTGACCCCCATAACTCTCTGCTTTCTCCAGCAGCAGCTTCGGGATTCCTCGGGACTCTTCCCAGTTCAGGGAAGTGCTGTGGGAGTTGCTGAGGGTGGGGGGTGGTGAGAGGCTTTTGCCTACACCTGAATCTATCTGTATATAATTGTATATATTTTCCTGTATGATTCATTAGTGTTTTAATTAAAGCTGTGTAGTTTAGTTTTCAATCCAGCCAAGTCTCTCTCTTTTTCTCTCTCTCCTTCCCTACCTGGGTTGGGGGGAGGGGTATCGAGAGCATTGTTGTCGGACCTGAGTCAAACGGTGACAGCGGTACTCTTTGGCTCAGTAAGAAGAGCAAACTGACTTGCTTCTTCATCCACACAAGATTGAAAGTTTAATAAATACATTATAACTAATAATTTAATAACATTATTAAATGGGAAAATTAATAATTAAAAACACTTGGAAATTCTTGGTTTCCTGATGACAGCCACAAGACAGGTCAGCAAAAAGACTCGGTTCTAGCACAGATATCCATCCGAGCAATTTTTATTTTAAATAAAGGCATCATAATATATGGCAAAACTAATTAAACTAAGATGACTCATGGATCAAATGTCAAATGTTTTTTAAAGTATATTTAACGTGAAGGCCTTGGTCCTTCAAGAAAAGAAAGTATCTCTTGCAAATCATGTTCGGTAATTGCTCTTGAGAAGGAACATGTAAGATAAAATCCTCAGTGTATACCCAAAATGTTCTTTTTATGGTAGCAGCACTGGCTGCTTGCATTCTCTAAAAGTATGCAGATCAAAGAAGCAAGTTATGTAGAAAGTTAGTTTGTGTAAGCAGGTACATCTCTGAGATCAGTGACAGAGGCATACTAAACACACTGAACCCCTTCTTTCAAAGCGAATGGGGTATAGAGAAGAAAGACTTCAAGTGAGAAAAAAGCTTGATCCTATGTGCTGCAAGCAAAACGCATACAAAAACCACTCTACATGGACAACCCCACAGAATTAGAACTGTCCTTCTCTCACAAGATTTCAGAACAAGAAATCTTAGTCATGGACACAGCAAAATTAAAAATCCTAATACTGAAGCTGTCATTTGGTTATCTTTTCTCAAACTGTCACACAAGCAACCTAACACACTCATCTTTGTGCCTTTAGGTGCATTACACTGCATTTTTCTTGTGTTAGCTGGAACTTTTTCCCAGTTTATAGACCTCAACATGAACAAGAAAATGGACATTTACAAAATTAATTTACAAATTAATTACTTTTTTGCAAGCCATGAAATATCAACGATGATAACAGATTCCCCAAAGAAATACTAGCTATGAGTGTGCAAGTCTTTCTCACGAGTAATTGATATTATAACCAGGAAGTCCTGCAAGAAAAATGAACTGGGATAATTTGCCATTAGTTCAGTATAAAATGGGCTCCGCTGAGTCTTCTAGAAAAACAGCTCAAATATAGCTCTGGGTTGGAGGAGCTGGGACACTCCTCTCCTTTTCCTCTGTGCTCCGTATGTGTAAGCACTGAATCCAAATCAAAACCAGGTCTGAACAGTTTGACTTTCTGGTTAGAACTGCTCTGTTGAAACAACACAAAGGGTCATTTGAAAGCAATGTAGTGACTTCTAAATGTTTCCTCCATAGAAATAGCACATGCAATGCCATAGCTTTTATGCATTCAGAGGCAAGACCTAGTCCTTAAGAATTATTTTTTTTAAAACTACACAGATCTCAAAAGAAAGACTAAAAATTCCAACTAGATCTCACAGAAAGAGAGGCATAGAAGGACATTTTAAACAGGTATAAATATTTACCAGTCTATAAATTGACTTACTGCAAACGAAATAGTATTTTTAAACTTGAGCTAATCCAGTAAGTAAAAAAAAAAAGGTAGGAATCCTCAGGATTCCTCAAAGCTACACATCAGATTCACTCCTCTCCCTCCCCACTTTGCACATGTTTTGCACTGTTTTTTGTTTGGCTTCTTACACCAAAACCTACATTTGAGAACAACGAAGAATAATCAATGACATTTAAAGGTCTATAAAAATACACAGTAATTTCTATACAACAAACATATGTAAATTAAGGTTTTATAAGTTACCTGGCATGGAGTTTGTTGCTCTTCCCATTTTGCAGAGGATACTCTTCTATAACATCCTGTACAAAAGGCAGCTGCTGCCGGTGTGTTCTGGTGTATGGCAGTGTTCCCATGTGGCTAAACATATCACAAGACCTAATGGGAATTGTCCCCTTCTTCTTCCTGGGGAGAGTACCATGGATAGAGATGTCTTGAAGGGAGTTTGAGCGTTGGTCAGTTGGTGAGGGTTTAGTGGTCAAAAGGTCCATGGAAGAAGCTAACGAGAACTGGTGGTTCACTGGGCCATTTCTGGGAAGACTTGAAAATTTTCCTGCAGCTATCATTTTTGGTGCTGGAAAAACAAAAACAAGATTTATCATAGCAGATCTGTCAAAGTCCTCACTTTAATGGAAGTTAAATGACACAACAAACAAAGGCATCTAGAACTGAACTTTTGCTTTGGGGCAGTCAGGTATCTCAGAATGTAGCCTGTATTATCACGTTGCTCCCAACCGCACTTCAAGTAGATGAGTATATTAACTTTCATTCATGTGAAAGGTCACAAAAAAAAAATAACTGATCTAGACACCCATGGAAGAGCAGGCCTTGAGTGATTCTCCATTTTTATCCTTAATTTCCTCTTTGTTTGCTCCTTCACATCCTTTAAAGACTCAGACATCAACTTAGAATCATTAACAAAAAAGCAGAGTTTTAAGAAAATTTTGACTTAAAAAAATTAATAAATAAAGGATGTTCTACAGCTTGTTTCAGAAGAATATGTTTTTAAACCCAGTAGTTGGCACACTGTGAGGAATGAACCAATTTCTGAGGAGTCTTGCTCAAGTAATAAATCCATCAGGGAACTGGTCACATATTTCTAACAGGCTGTAAACTAAAGGGCTCTACACAAGAGATAAGAGCAGGAGCAAATTACTGGAATTCTCTTCTTCAGTATGCTGGTTCAAATCACTGTTGACATTAGGGATTGCATAGCTGTCAGTCTCCTGTACAATCAGTTATAGCCTGCTGTACAGTACAGGTTTTTCTGTTATTGTGAGAAAAAAACTGAATGAGACAAACACTTTAGGCACATTAGCAGATTGCTGCTCTGTTCCTAAAAAAATGCTGCCTTGTGCTAACTTTATAGTGTTATATTACAGAAGACAGGCTGCTTTCCCCTATCCAGTTACATTAGCCTGCAAAAGCCACTCTGTGGAATATACACACAAACCTAAAGATCAGTCTCACATTATTTAACCTAAGTGTTAGTCAAGCAGGTGCCTCCTATAAAAACTGGAAATGCCACAGGAGCAGCAGAAACCATGAAATCAGAGACCAGAAGTGCTTTTGGAAGTAGCAGTTATGGCAAGAGAGAATCTCTTCTGATCTTGGTCAAGTTTCATGCTGAAAAATACGAGTAGCATCCTGAAGGCCCAGCAGCCAGGAAGTTAGCTGCTTACAGCGGCACAAGAATTCCTCTGGATTGGGGGAATGCACAGGTGTTGCAAAGAAAACAGAGCTGGCTCTATACTCTTTCTGCTTCCTTCTCCAGCATCACCATCACAGGTACTATTAAAGCATCATTGCACTGAAGCTACTGTTATTTCTACTTGGAGGTTTCTATAACAAGCTCAGTTTTACAGTAACACTAAAAACAATCTCAAATTTAAGAAGGCATTTTGCTATTTCCTGTCAGGTGCATTGCAGAGATTCACAGGCTGGATAAGGTTTCCAGGCTTCAACAACAAGTACATTCCCACTTGTCCCTTATTGAAGGTCCTACAATAAATACTAATTACTATGAATGACAAATAATATAAATAGTATTTAGGGTTGTTTTTTTTTTAAAACCTTCAATTTGCCAAGGCTCTGTCTGAGCACATCTATGAAGAAAAGCCTCTGGAAATAACATCCCTGCCCAGAGAGAATCTGTTTGATTTCAGTCAGGCTTCTTGTTGGAGAGAGTAGAAGAGAGTTAAATTATTAATAAATGAAACCTGGACTACCATGACCAATTCTAGAGCCCCCAACACAAGAAGGACACGGAGCTCATGGAGAAAGTCCAGAGAAGGGCCACAAAGATGATCAGAGGGCTGGAGCACCTCTCGTATGAGGACAGGTTGAGAGAATTGGGGCTATTCAGTCTGGAGAAGAGAAGGCTCCAAGAGGACCTTATAGTGGCCTTTCAATACCTGAAGTGGCCTACAGAAAAGCTGGGGAGGGACTTTTTACAAGGGCTTGTAGTGAGAGGAAAAGGGGTAGTGGATCACACATAGAAGAAGACAGATTTATGTTAGACATTAGGAGGAAATTCTTTAGTGTGAGGGTGGTGAGACACTGGAACAGGTTGCCCAGGAAAGTTGTGGGAGCCCTATTCTTGGAAGCATTCAAGACAAGCTTGGATGGGGCTTTGTGCAACCTGGTCTAGTGGGAGGTGTGCCCATGCAGGGGGGTTAGAACTAGATGATCTTTAAGGTTCCTTCCAACTAAAACAATTCTGTGATTCCGTATTTTTAGTTACACAGGTCCAAACAGAATTTGAAATCCTAAAGAAACCAAACCACACTCTCAAAAAAAACCTTACATAAAATACCACATGGACCCTTGATGTGAAATATTAGATAATATTTCACATTTATCATGTTGTTTGAGGACACAGTTTCTGCTGGCTAGCATTAAAAATATCACATAATTATCTTCAAAATTTTAAAAAGTGATGTAAAGTAAGTTTTGCAATACAATTGTTCTAAGCAAAACAACTGGTCCAGAGATAGGAAGCTCGAAAATACAAATGCTTATCACAAAGCTATGACCTCCCTAAGCTACAGCAAATTGACAGAGCTTGTTTCCACTAAATTCAGCTTTATTATTAAAGAGGGAGGATAAAAATCACCTCAACAACAGGGAGGAAAAAAACTTGAAACTTCTTAGAATTCACACATTCATTTGGAAACTCAATTTTATGTGTCTACTGTAGTAAGGCAACAAGCACCATTTATACAGAGTCTGAAAGACTGGAGGGTAGCTTGCTCATATTGCACAAGCATACTACTCTCCTTTGAGGCTGCTGAGATGCTGTCCATAATAATTGTAATCTCTCTTTGGTTTATGAAAAACAGTCTCTGAATTCTGACTATTTCAGTGCAGGTTATCCAGTCAGAGATAATCCTCAAATTCACACCCAAGTTTTGTTTTGAGGAGCTGAGTTTCAAAGTTAGTAAGAAATACCCATATTCAAGAACTTCGCAAAGAATGTTGCAAACCTCCCTGCGAAACTCCTCAAAAAAACCAGAACAAAACCCACAAAAGAATAAGTCTGCTAACTGCTAACCATAAATTGCTTGCCTATTGGCTGCTGTACTGTGTATTTTTTCATAAACGTAAAACACAAACTACAACTATTACAACAGTAACAAAAGTCCTGCCAAATGATCCATACATTTCTCTCATATTGAATGTAAACACTGCAAGAAAGGACCCTCTTCAGCTGAAAACTCTGGAATGTCTCAAATACTTTAGCATATGATTCAAAGAATGTTTGACTTTACTAGATAAAGAAATCCTGAAGATTTTACTCCCCAAGAGACAGTGGGCTTTCAACATCTGCCATCGTGAAATCAATAATGGAAATGGCAGACAGTACAACAGAATGATAGCCTAAAAGGAACTGAAATGTAATTGTACACATTCCCATTTGTCAAAATGCAACATCTAACTAAGCAGAGCACTATGGAAGTCATACAAGTTTCCTCTGACTTCATGTAAACACATTGACTCATGCCAATATAATGTTAACAATGCTAGATTAATTTGTATTTTATACCCAGTGGCATTTCTCTTTCTTCAGTCTGCAATTTGGGAAGGTGTACAGGAATAGAACTGGCAGGAGACAGACTGTGAATCCAGAGAATTGGAGGACATGAAAGATTTGCAGGTAATTAATTCATGACGTCCTGGGTTTTTTTTGTTACAAATGATGGTGACAGAACACAAATTAAGAAGTCTTTAAAATCATGATGGCATTTATGAAAAATATTAAATTGGACAGAGTAAAATACCTATTTGATGGGCAAGATGAAACACACACCATACACACCAATGGGGTGTGCATCTCACCACATCATTGCTCAGAACAAAAAGAAGCGCACGTCCAATGAAATAAATATAAATAAATAACCTTTACTTCCCCAAAATAAAAGAGAAAATATCATTCTACTCATGCCTTCTTGGCTTCGGGACACAAACCTTCTGGCTCAGTTTGTCTTCTTGAAAATTTCTCACATAGTCTGAAAACATGTTGTGATGGTTCACTGAACCTGATAAAAGAATGCATGCCCGTTCCATACCACAACATAACACAACTAGTGGCAACAGCTGCTATTTTGTTGTTTCAACTGGAGGAGGGAAATCAGTTTGCCATCAGAAATTAATGAATGGCATAACAAACAGTCTAAGGCTGTACATGCTGATACTAAGGGAATTCTCATAAAAGGAAATAGAAAAGTAGCTTCAGAGTTTTGAATCAGTCTCTCAAACTATCTCAAAACCCTTGAGTTATATCTAACCCAGTTTTGGGCATTAAAAGATCCACACTTCTCTCCAAGTCTCACTGACCTGCAGTCTGGGTGATTCTTCCTGTTGGATCAAACTTTCTGAAGTTTATACCTGTTATTATCACACTGCCAATGGTTCAATACTTTAGTCAAAGTCTTACCAAGTCTTTATCATTATATATGCTATGAAGGCAAGAGGCTTGAAAACGGTTTAATACATCAACTGAAGAACAATTGCCTTAGGTTCTCAAATCTTTATAAGATGGAGTCAACTTTTGGGAAAGCCCTACTTACTTTTGACACAACAAATCTCACAACCTCCTCCCACTCACCTGCCCTCCCTCCCTCAAAACTATTAACAATAAATTATGAGTGGGAGATACATTACTCTCTTCTGTCTGCTAAATTACTTGGCACATTTGCATAAACTATACAGATGCACCCAGGACAGAATGAAAGTGATCAACCTTAATGGTGAAGAAAGTCAAGGTCAGGACAAAAAAAAAAAACAGTCAAGTTTGTTTGGATTTATTTTTTGTGTATTAAGAGAACAAGTTTGGGAAACAGAAAAAGCATGACTGAAAAGTTAACTAAAGTTAACATATCACAGGAGGAAATAGACTTATAACTGTATCCCCTATAAATTCAAGGTGGATCACATGTTAATTGTCTCCCTAGATGCAACATAGTTGTCTTTCTTCATTAGTATAACAAAAAAGTCAGGATTCTGGCTCCCAAAATGGCTTAGAAACAGCCTTCTATAATCTGTATTTTCTGCTTTAAAAAAAAAACACAACAAACCAAACAACAAAAAACAAGATAAACTGATGCAATTGCTGCTATAGCAAACAGTTCACAGGACTTTGAGAAGAATATTAAGGTTCAAGAACCTACAAGCATGTTATGATAAGGAGAAATAGATTGAGAAAGCATACACAACAGTTCAAAGGCTTCATGCTACTATCAGAAAAAACATGAGTCTGTCAAACATCAAAACCTCCCCACAAGATTACAGTCAGGTCAGTGCTTGCAAAGGGTCTTGCAGTGCTATCAAAATGTTCGTCCTCTCCTTCTCTCTCCTTATATATGCCATTTCATCCTTCCATACATCTTTGAACTGTAATCTGACAATCTAGTTAAGATACTATTTTTAACTGTTATTCTCAGGCAACAGAAAGCATACAGGCCAGGATAAGTTATCTTCAAAATTTCTGTTTTGAGATGAGAGAAACAGATAAACCCCAAAATTCTCAGCGAGTTTTCATACGAAGAATGCCTTTATATCTATAAAAATGCCATGAAAACGTGATCATTGAAGAGGACTCAATAGTAAGTAGAGACCTCCTCATTTGGCCTATAGTATGAAATTATTTCAGAAACTTAAGTGCCCAGTTAGCTAAGTAATCCTGAACTGTGTGAAGCCTTGACTTGAAACATTCTCTCCCTATTTTGTTGGCAAAAATAAAGGACTTCACCAAGGCTTGTCAAATTCAAGCATTTTTTTTCAGCTAATGCTTCAAAAGACAAGCTTTTGTTCCTCCTCTATTATAGGAAGTAATTTATTATTTTGCCTGCTTCTCTGTTCCCACGATGTTACAAAAAAAACCCAAACAACACACTAACTGAAAATGAAGTATTTAAAAAATCTTTGCAGCAGTAAGTATGCATTTAATTACTTTGAACTATCAACCAACTTACAAAAATTAAAAACGTTGAGAGAAAAAAGAGCTTTTATATACACTACACTCTGACAAAAAAAAAAAAAAAAAAAAAAAAAAAAGAACACAGCATTTCCTTTCTCTCTACTCCGTGAAGTATCTCGGTATCTCGAGTATCCAGTGTTTTATCCTTAGAGAATATTTAACAGATTTCCATGGGATCCATAAGCTAAGCATCGGACCAACAGTCTCAGTAGTTACTGCCACAGGTCTGGCATTTCTAGCAGCCCGCAAGTCAACCACCGCCAGGGTGAGGGCTCGCCCTGCTCCGATAGAAGTGGCAGCACAGGGAGACGCTCACACACAAAACCAGCTTTTCATTCTCTGCCCGAGAAGACAACGCTGTCCCCAAAGTTACCAGTCTGATCACTGCTCCTTCTTTCCAGACTTTCTGGAGATTAGTTGGAGATTTTGTTTCGGCCAAGGGATCTCCCGGCACCGTGTCCCCCGGAGCACCTCGACCGGTGGGATCGGGAGGT
>NW_009970724.1:8850404-8866040 GCF_000747805.2 Chaetura pelagica
CTGTGAGCGGCAGAGCTCCAGCCCTGATTTACGGCTCTGCAACCACACCCCTCTGCGGGCGGCTCAGGCCGAGTCTCGCCGAAGCTCCGGCACGCAAGCCCTTCACATGCAGTGACCTCTCGGTGCCCTTTTCCATGGATTTAAGAATTTTACTTCCACAATTTCGTCTTCCAAACTAGCACCACAGGTTCCTAAATCTACTCTGTTCATGGACGACTCCGAGTCTATTACATATCACAGAGACTTTCCCCTCGTCCCACCACGTTACATGAAGTTATCTATGCAACAGGTAGGTGGTATAAAACGCATTTTCTAAAACAGTTAAATAGCTGTAAAGAAGCAAGAGTCATGTACAGAATAATAGCTAGTTAACCTCCTTTTGTAAAACATGCCCTTTAAAACAACCAGATAATTATAGATAGAACATTGGTTTTTAACAAACTACCTTAGGCGCCTTCAGCTGTAGCACTGACTCAGCCATAGGGCTTTTGCTTAAATAGAAATCAAAGCACGCTCAGTTGATTTTTAAAGCACTGTCTAGATAAGATTTTTTCTTTAACGTTGTCTCTTTCCTATTGGCTCAGTCTTTCAGGCTGCCTGGCCAACATTTCTCTGGTTTTGCTGCAGTTATTCCAAAGCAATTTTGGTAACACTGTTCTTTCCCTCTTGTCAGAATCCATACAGCAACACTCTGCAGACCTCTGCACAGCTATCCCCATTGGAATTACCTTTCCAGAGGCAAATATTTCTCTGCCTAACAAGACTTTAATTGATTTTGACACAAAATATTTGATCTCTACTAGTGGTATGGTTCTTCTGTTTTGGGAGATCCTCTTCATGCACTATTTTCTTTTCACTCTAATGTTCAAACCTTTTCCCTCTCTTTCTCCACTTGTACCTGGACTAGCTTCAATAAGCTTCCTCTGTTGTATCTACTTCAGAGCCTGACCACATGATGTTGCTGCAGTTGTGGTTCTAAACTAAATAATGTCATTAAGGTGCAGATTATTCATATTCCAGGACCTCTATGTATTATCAAACCAATCATCATAAATAAATGAAACTGTGGTATTCTCACTCCAAACAAGTTATGCTACATCCAGTAACAACAGCACCATTAAAATTCCACATGGTGACATCTCTTGAGTACCAGGTAGAACAAGGACAGACATCTCTCTGCAGTTTGGATTTTTATGCATTTGTCCAGAACACTGGATTTTGCAATCTGAGCTAAAATATCTCACATGGATTTTTTTTTTAATTATTATTTTTATTTTTTAAATGAGGCAATTCAAGACAGAAAGAGCACTGGACCTTCCTTTGAAGCATTAAGAAACACCTTAAGAAGACCTTAAGAAACATTTAGTTAATCAAGACAAGATTTGTTAGCTGTCAGGTACTTTGGAGAAGCAGAAAAGTTTTTTGAAAAGTCTGGGAATTTTCATAGATATGAGTAGAACATTTGCATTAAGAAAGCCCAAGTAAGATAAAGTTTAGCATAAAACAGAAGAGAAAAAAATAAAGGCAGAGAGCATTCAAATATGCAATTAGAGAAGGAGACAGAAGATTAGAAAAAATTATCTAATATACTGACATGAAGGAAGCTCACAGTGGCATTTCTGACTGGTGCTCCTCTTCCCATACTAACTGCACTTGATTCCTTAAAGCAGACATGAGCAGGAAATCATTATAACTGTTGGTATTGCTACACACCTTTCACAAGAACAACATCCAAAACAGAAAAGTTGAGGTAAATGTGAAAGACAACAGTTTCTCAAAGGATTTATTCATTGGTGCCAGGACATAAGTCATCACTTGTGGCATGCTGTTGGACAGACTTCTACACTTGCATAACTGTCTCCCTTCAGATTACAGAATTAAAACATTATACTGACACTGAACAGAATCTTTTAGGTAAGATCATAATTCAAACCAATTTCAGTTAAAATGAGGCCTAAACACACAACAAAAACTCACACCAATCTTTTCCCAATTAAGTTTTTCCTCAAATGCAATGACATTAGAGCTACTGATGAGCTAGGAAAGCTAGTAAATCCTCAATAGCAGATGGCACTCTACATTTGTCATTGCCAGCTGTGGAAAACCAGGTAAATATTGAGGACAAGAGAGGTACCAAAACTGCTTCAGGCAGAGAGACAGATTTCAGAATTTCACTGCCCCAAGTAATAACCTATGTAGACTTTCCATACTTCAGGCACAATCTTTCTCAAAAATATACCTGGGGAGAGAGGGGAAGAGCAGGGAAAGGAACAAAGAAATTACAGACTGTGATCCCATCTCAGACACCAAAATGCCTCACTAATATATCCTATGCAAGAAAAAAGGAATTACGGTGCGAATACAAAAAGAGGATTTGATATACCTGGATTACACTTTCAGTTCTAGTATTCTGACTAACTTCCTGTATAACCTGTACTTATATTTTGTAATGTGTCAGTGGTAGAAATTTTTCACAGGAAAAACTGTATAGTACTTCATCAGCTTATCAGGTAGAAGATACTTCAGAAGTGCACATTATTATTTTCCTCACTACATAAAGGAAAATGTCTTGCTTCTCTATGTAAATCATACATTCCACAGCTCAGGTAAGAAACACCTAAAAGCATGCCAAAAACTCAGATCGCTTAGCACACAGGATGGTTTCTATTGGCCAATTCTAAAAACTCAGAAAGTTTTCAGGCACTGTAATTGCATAGGAAGTAATGTCATGGTTCATTGTCACATTTTGTGAATAAGACCTAGAAAAGGAGAAGCAATTTCCTTAGTAACATGACTGGGTAATGGGACTAGTAGCTGGGAAGCCCTGCATGAACTGTGATTACTCTTGCATGAGTCATCACATCCTCTTCCTAGGAGTTTTATCCTGTCTTTAGATGAGATTGAATATTGGTCTTTGTCTTCACATGTGACAATTTACACAACCCACCCTTGTGCATACTTGATGCAAAGCTGTTACAGAGAATTGGCCTGCAATCAGCAAGAATGAAGAATTTGCAGGACTGCCCACACTTGCTACATTAGTTGAGAGTTACTTGGAATTAGCTAGGTTAGATTCCTTGATGCAAGACTTTTGTTGTTTCCATACTTGAGATCCACTTTGGAAATGGGTTTACTAAGATGTAGGATAAAGTCTGGAAGCACCAATGTCCTGAAACAAGCACAGTACCCCTGTCAAGCCCTCCCCATCAGTATTCCATCTTGACCTGCCATACCCCTTAACCATCTGTTATCTATGCTCTTTGTATATCACCTTGCCACAGAAAAGTTAGTGGTGAAGTACCATCCATTTGTAACATCAGCCAAGGGGAGGCTAAGAAACTAGCAATGTGCTGGTCATCGCTGGCTCCACATCACACGCAGCTGTGACCTTCGGTGGTCACCTTTAACTGCTGCTTTCTGAAGGAAGTGTGTACTGGTGCATCTTTCCAGTGAGTGCAAAGACACCTATACAAGCAGCCATCTGAGCTCAGTGAGGAGGAACAGCAACTGGGACATAGGTCCCAAGACCTGTAATGATGTCACTTGCATGCCCTAATTGTGCCAAGAATTTGGTACCTGCCACTTCTTGAGAGACCAGTTTCAAAATGTGCCGGCCTTGCAGTACCGAAAGAGATGATGGGACAAAACAAGAGGATTCATTGCAACTTTTCAGTTTGATGTTAAGCATTATAATTCCAATCTTCCTAAAATAACCAGGACAAAATACATCTACCCTAAAAGCACTGCTGTGCAGCTGCAATGAAAAAAATGCAGAAGTAACTACACAAGATAAAGACATGGTATTCATGGATTGCTCACACAGCAGTTCTTGTAGATTTCCTGATAAACAAAAAGTCAAAGCAAGTTTCTACTGTAGACTTGTCTTAGAAGATAAAGTACCCAAACAAACAAAATGCTACATTCTCTCAACTCCCACAGATATCACATAGAAAAAATAATGATCAGCCTAACCATTGGCTAGAAAATAAAGTTTACTTGTGGGTAATTTTCAAATTAATTGCCAATCAGGCCAAATCAGAATGACAATACAAAGTGAAAAATGCTCCAGTACTTGAAATCTGAAAATATTTTGTTTGAAAACTATGAGCTGTGGCAACTGTGCTTTCTAAGGTCCCCTCCAGCTGCCAATTGAAATGGACAAGTTTAGTCAGCAGCTATCTAAACCTCCAGAATAAAGTTACCAACTTCCATTCTTGCTACTTGGTCTATTTTAGGTTTGGAGACATGAGATCTTTCAGAAACTCGCAAAGAGATATCTATTATGAGTCAGTCAAGAAGCCTTGCGATCCCTGGCCTCAGAAAAGTTTGCAAACTGAAATGTTCCTTAGCTGATCATCCTGGAAATAATGTTGTAGTAAAGCAGAAGAGCTGAGGAGTTATGTAAATCTTAGCTCATTCAGTGACAAACTGGAGCAGGAACATGCTCTATCTTGCTGGAGCTTCTGGCTTCAGCACATTTGATTTTTGCAGACATGGAAGAGTACAAACTGGATACATTAAATAGCAGATGTCTAATGGTCATTTACTACTGGCTAAAAACTAGTTATGAAAAAAATATTTTCCAATAGGAACTGGTTTACTGTTGAACTCCTAATCTGCAGCTCACTACTTTAAGTCTTAAATCAGGAAGAAACTAAAACCTTTTGAAAAAAAAAAATTTCATTGTAGCTATCAGAAGTTCTCAGAGCTACAGAATTCCATGTGTTTTGAGTCAGCTAGTATCAGCCACTGCTAGAACAAAAAAAACCCTAAGTACAGCCTTTGTCAGATATAACACAAGAAAACTGAGTATCATCATTGACAAAAAACAATATTATGTGACAATAACATGATGTGTTCCTCCCACCTCCACCCCTGCCTCCAATTTAGTATTAGAAATCACAAACAACTTGTGCAGGCATAGTTTAGACAGACCTGTTTCAGAAGTTTGAAATATACGGATAAAACTGCACTAAAACAAGTTTTCTTTTGTTGCATAGTTTTGGTAATCAACCTATCAAACTGGAAGAAAATATCAGAAAGAAGCTGGATAAGGTTTTCTGGGTTCCTTTTTAACAGGGGGTCTATTCTCCTCTCTTTGCTTTTAGCAGTAGAAGAACTGTTACTATGGAGCTAAGATTTTCCTGTAAACTTCTGGTTTTCCATGTTCCTGTAAGAAGTCTCAAATACAAGAGAATTAACAGCCTCTCTTTGCATGTGACAGATGTTGGGGAGTTTTTAATTTAGAACATAACTGATGCATAGACAAAGATAAACAGAAAGCTGCAATAAATGGATTGGGACTTTCAACAGATAAAATGGTACATAAGTGTATGTTTACAACTTTGTAACAGAATCTACATTTCTGACCTACTCAAACAGCAAGGGCAAAAATCTTCAACTTCTTGTATCAGCAAGAGCAAAATAGACCACACAGGTAGCAATTCCAACCTCTAATTATTATGCAGATAAAAGTGTTCAAAGCAGCCTCCTCTTCATCTATTGGCAACACTACCAGAATACTTGTAACACTAGTCTGGAATCTGCCAGATTGACACTACATACCACTGCTCCAAAGCACTCTGGTTGTGTTTGTAATGTTTCAAAGAGAAGAAAAAAACCCTCAGAATTAGTAAAAGGGCTTTATCTGAGCATGACAAAGGCAAGATATTTGGGTTCAACAAGGCAAAATCAGTGATGGCTTTATGATAATTATTTTGGCCATCTAATAAAAACACATGAGGAGATCCCCCAGTTATTTTACACCTTCTTTGAAGATGAACTTGTCTATATTGCCACAAGCACATCAAGGATCTGTACTTCTTGCTCATCTCGCTTCTTAATAGCATGTATCTTTGGTCTTCTATAGAATAAATGACAAGGAGAAGCCCCACATGCTGAGAAACGACTTCATCTTTAACTTTAGACTACTGCAGCAGGGCAAGAAATACAACATAGGCAAAAAAAATAATTTTTTCCCCAGCACAAGCAGGAAGTGATGGAATATTAATTACATTTTTTCTAGTTTAGGTTTTGCATAATATTTTTATATTCACCCACAATAAATTATGTCAATGCATATATTTTATTTAAATACAATAAGGCTGACCTTCTTTGTATGTCAAATAAAATGAGAAAAGATCTAAATACATATCCTATTAGAACTACAGTCTCTTTGTATAAGAAAACTTGTACAAAACAAAAAAGGAAAGATTCTTTATACCTTTAGCGTCTCAAAGTAAAACACTCTAAGATGTTAATGAAACCACATTAAGCCATAAAATGCTATTAATCAGAATTCAGCTCAGGAAAAGAAGATACCGGAAAAAACAAAGTTTTAGCTCTTAGTACACCTCAGAAAAAAACTTGTCATTTAGCTTTCTTTATATCTTTCTATTCATAACTCAACCAAAGACATACAGAAAACTATATCATGAATATTCACAAATGTACACAAACATCTTAATAGTCAAATGATACAAACCTTTCCAAAATAATTCTATTATTAAATTAATGGTTAATAAGGAACCCAGGAGTATCTCCATGTCAGGCAATATCCAAGGTATTTTATTGTAACAAAAGAGACATTTGCATTTATATATTTACATTACTCTCTCTATAGGTAATGTTTTTACCACAGTGAAGGAGCTGGTCACATCATGGTGAGATTCCTCAACACATCTGAAACATAATTTGTTATTTTACTATAGGCCATAAGAAATAATAAAACCACACTCCTCAAGGCTGTAGCAGAATATGTTAATATGATTATTATCATTCTGACCCAGTCCTGCATAGCATTAAACTTTGCTTTTGTTGCATTAGAGGATGCTGATAAAACCATGGTTCCTTCCTAGAGCACTACCCTGTAAGTACCGGGCTACATCTTTCAGGATGTTTGTCTTGAATTGCTGTTTGTCACAGGATAGAGGGCTATGCCTCATGCTCTGGGAAGAAAACCCTTTTGTGTAACACAGGAGTCAGATTATACCTAATTTGTCACCAGTTTCTCTTATACCAGATGAAGAGGTTATGTTGATTTGTGGCTTCTTTGTAGTGCCAAACATTTCCAAGACTATAAAAAGGTGCTAGATTAGCTGCTGAGAACATTCATATTAGCACAGCCCATATTTTGCTCTACTTGGGAGTTGTTTACTACCCAAATTTTGAATGATTCCATATTGGTACAGGCCCAGGCAAGCTGCAGGCCCCACCTTCTGACTCCACAATTTTTCTGGAACAGAACACAAAGTTCATCTCAATGGAGTCACAGCATGCTATGAACACATGAATGGATACTGGCCTACAGGGCAGGACTCCAAGATCCAGAATTTGCTGCAGTGCATATCAAAAAAGAAGATACCAGCTAATGGATTCTGGAAGAAGTATTTCTGCCTCTTCACATACATACCCCTTTTGCAGTGTCATGTTTTTTTGCTAGATGAAATGCTAAAATGCTGAGAAAGTATTCTGGGAAAGCATCTGGGTTGGTGTGCTTTTTCATGCTTAAGTTGTTGTCTATTTTGCCATTATCTGATAAAAGATCCTGAACTTGAGCAACTATCAGTTTGACTCAGTCCACAGCCACGTGGTCTGTTCATGAAAAAGTGTTAAGAAGTATGTTCAGAACTGCTACCAATTTTGCACTTAGGAAGAATGTTTACAGAAATTTGAAACATTTTTCCACGTATGTACTTTGATTGGCAAGGAAATGAAGTCTAGTGATATGGCCTAAGTGAATATTTGAGATCATTAGGATTTAAAGAAAAGGAAACAAACACTTTCATGAAATTTGGAAGGCTGCACCTAAAAGAAGACATGGAATGTTTCAGGCCAACTGCATATATAGCTTTTAGGCCTAAAATAATTCCACCAGCTGTCAGCACTTATTGAGTGATCTGCCAGGAAGTCAGCCATCCTGGGATATCTCTACAATCAAAGAGATACCTACATAAGGTAATTCAACTTGAAAGTGGACTGAATTATCTACTGAATTAATCTCTTTCAATACCTAGAGGGAGCACAGAGTGACTAGAATAACCTTCAGCTGTGGTTTCACTTTAGGCAGAAGGGCTGTTTCAGTCACAAGGGCTCAGCTCTGCTGTCTCTTTCTTGGCTGTTCGTAGTTGTACAAGTGTTTGTGCAGCTTAGCAGTGAACTGGCATGGGAACTTGATCTGGATGAATATGAGGGGGAACAAAGTTGTTTTTCAGACAGACAAATGTCCCAATGGGTTCTCCATGCAGTTGCAGGAAAGTTTTAATGACAACAAAATGAATGATTCAGAGATGGGGAAAAGCAACTAGAGGAAAGCCGAAGAGGGCACAGACTGCTTAGCCTGGTATTTTGGAACTCCAGCTTCCAATTAATGTCAAGAGTCAATGGCACAGAAGCTTTGCAGGTGTCTAATACTGATCAAAAATATCAGAGCCCCATTTTTCAAAGCACGGATCCCACTATAAAAAGCATTCTGCTGGACTGAAGTGGTTTAACAATGTTGAATGGTTATTCTTCTACTGATTAGCTAATGCTACTCACATCAAACCAGGTAACCTAATCACTTCCCTGCCACTGGCTGGCATAAAGATAGCATAAAAGCATAAAGGTAGTGAACTTCGTATTGTGTATTCTGTCTAGTTAAACAGATATGTGATCTTGTGCACATATTTGACCCAGGTCAAATGAGTTGCTGGGCATTATGTCAATGTGCAGGTCTTGGTATTAATTACTGTGGAAACACAGGCCAAGTAGTTAAGAGTTAGATGGGCTGAATACAAATTTTAGTATACTGAATACAAATTTTAGTATACTGAGACTTGTTCTGCACCAAGTAATTTCAGAACCAGTTAACATTTTAGGAAACAGGAAATGTTTTGACAAAATTTCCCAAAACTTAACTTCACTGTGTAAAGAAATGCTTAGTCCTATAAAATTAACATTGTGAAAATGCTTACATGTAAAAGTGACTTATCACATCAAGCACTCTCTGGAAACTGTTGAATCAGCAATAAATACAATGCAGTGTTTAAAGATCAAAATAACAGCAAAAATAACCAGCTCTATACTGCTAAGTGCATTAGTAGGACATTATTATTTAAGAGAACAGAAGATTTGTTTTTTTTAAGTAATGGTTTTGCTAATGTCTGACTTCAGTGCAGTTCAGTGCTGGAAAACAAGCATTTCAGTGTAACTGATTAGGCACTTCGCTTCTAGACACAGCACTGTCAAAGACAGACACAAAACAAAGCCATGTCATAATAGCCTGCAGACTAGATAACAACCATTAGTCCCTACTGTGAAAACAAAACAGTCTGTACTCATGTATGACTGACTGAACCAATCTGTTTTGCAGCCTTCCTAGAATTCTTTAATACAATAGGCAAAGCTACCTTCGATGTGAATATTCTGGTGTAAACAGAACTACTCAGAGATCAAATTTGCTCTATTTTTTCATGCACACACTTGGATTAGAATGCCTTACAGGGCTTGTTCCTACTCCCACAAACTTGAGTTGAATTTTATATTGGACTAATAAAAGCAACATAAAAGGAACATAAAAGGATGTAGCGATCATGTCTTAATCCACAGCAAAGTCCCAAATGGAAAAGGAAGGTCAGGGACTGCCTGTATAAGCACTTTTCCTCTCCCCTCACTACAGATTAGGCAGCATGTACACAAAATAGCTTCATTTTGACATTTTTATATCCTTCCAAGTGAGGAAGACATTTGTGACACGGTCTTCCATCAATCATGGTCTGTTAACTACTGTATCTTAAGTGGAAGACAGTGATAGCAATAGAAAGTGAAATGAAAGTGGAGTCTTTTCTAAATGACAACTTCTAAAAAAAAGTACAGGTTGTATTATTTTTTTTAACACTGCCAAAATATCAATTCTTATTGTCTAAGCACCCCTGTATTCAGAGCAGTATCCTAGGCTGATTCAGAGCAGTATCCTAGGCTGATTCAGAGCATTAGTTTATCATCTCTTTGACAGGAAAGCTTGGGTTGGTTTAACTCATTCTCTTACTCTTTAGGAGACATCATGGAAATCTTACCTCTTTTTTTTTCTACCTCATGAAGCAGCAGGATATTAGAAATTATGTGTGTTTAGTGGACTTGATTTTCAATTCCCATTTTTCTAAGATCAACTTCTGTAAGACAGAGTAAGTCCTGCAGCAAATGCCAGGGTAAGGAATATGCTTTATCTATCAGCCCACAAGAATTAATGTTTCTTTCAGAAAGGTTTGTTTCTTCTGATACCATAAGCTATGTAACAGCAAACACAAGTATATTTACATGTTATCTGAAGTCCCTTCATTGTCATAAGCTATTTCATTGAAGGGATGAAAAACTTGTCTTTTAAAATATTAATAGTCTCTAAATTTTTCTTCAAAACATAACTGGTCAAGACACCTGATGAGTTTATAAAAGCTATAACTCCTTTGAATAATAAAAAACCCAACAACCACCCAAGGTGCCAATTGTACTTAAGCTAATGAAGGAAGATCAGAGCAAACTGAGGGGCCTAACAATATTGGAAAGGAAGCTTTTGGACAATCAAGAGGATATTCACTGTAATTAATAGATAATGTGGATTATGACACTGTTTTGAAGAGCATGAATTCCCAGATAACAAGTTGGGGTGATTAAACCTGAATTGTTCTCTTTTATTCCCCTTTCTTACCACAAAATCATTGCTATTTTATTTTCAAAATAAGCTGCTGAATAACTCAAAGCATTATTTAAAATTTATTTCTTTTTACTTTTACTGTTCTTTATTTTCACTGTCAATGAAATAAAGAGAAATCCATAGGAGGTACCCCATGTTGTTACCTGCAAGCTATATTACTAAAAGTGGCCTTTTGCAATAGAGATTTTACAAGACAACCCTAGGACCCTAAAATACAAAATCATATTGTTTCACTGTTTTTGGAATTGTCATAAAAAAAAAATCTTACTTACAAACTAAAACCACTGCAAAAGCTGCAAAAGCATGGTGTTCTTTGATTTCAATTGAGTAGTCCTCTAGTTGCTGAAAGCCTCAATTTAATGCCATTACCTATAACTGTTCAAAAGCTGTTAAAGAAATTTAGCACTGCCTGAAAATGTCATATTGAGTGTTTCTCAAATGATACCTCATGTATCTAATGACATGAAAGAAGGGAGATAAATAATTGTTACTCTTAACTCTTCCCTTTCTAGGTTTACCTCAATGTAAAAATCAGTACTAATGATGACATGGGTACTAGTAATTCACATTTCATTAGAAAAGATTTTTCAGCTTTCTCAGCAGTGACAGAAGCTCCATCTGCTTCTCTCAAAAAAAAATGAGCACCTTCCTCCCCAAGCCTCAAAATCATTCTCCAGGAAAATCACACATAAAAGTAAAAATGCAATATGCCTACTCTTCAAACTTCAGCAAAAAGCTTGTAAGAAGGCACAAAAGAAGGATTGGTGTTAACTCCAGTATTGAACAGCATACACTCAGCATAACAAAGTGGGAACTTTTATGGACACACCTTGGGTTCTTTTTTTTTTTTTTAGTAGCTTTAAAGAATTTGCTGCATTTTGCAGCACACAACACTACAATGAGGAAATCATTTGTCAGGAAGGACAATTTCCCACCCTGAAGTTTTCTTTCTTTATTCAAGATCATAAACACTTTCTAGTCTGGCCTAAGAACTTGCTAGAGCAGTAGACTGAAACCAAATATCTCAGTCTTCTACTGCCATGAATTTACTACTAACAATATAATTCAAGGAACTGTGCATCGCTATTCTCAGCAAAATGGATTTAACCATACATTCTTCTGCAGACATAAAAAATCCAGAACATACATCCAGTTATTAGTAGCTATTTTAAAAAGTAGAACACAAAGGTAATTTACATAGGCTTTCAAGAACTTAGATTGGTTCAACTTGGCTCTCAAGTGTATTGTATTAAGCAGGCTAGTGAGTTACATGAAGTCAGGGTATCTTAGGCATTTTCTAAAATGATACAATGCTTGTGATCTACAGATATTGCAGAACTGAAATTCTTACTCATGGCCGTAAGCTTAAAGAAAGTCCATTGTATCCAAAATGACGCATTAAGCCTATTTTTAAGTTTTGCATATCAGCAAAAATGTTTACAAGCAGCTTTCAGGCTCAGTAAGCCATAAACTATCTTTGCTGCAGGATCTTTTTCTGTTTGTTTGCTGTCCAAACAGCCATCCCATGGTTCTATATTACTGTATTCTGTGTTACAATGGTAGCGTGAATCACATAGTAACATTTTCCAATTGATTCTAAGTCTTACTGAGTCCATTTGACCAAGCAGAAAATGCTGTCCTAGTTGTGACAAATTCCATCTATATTTACAATCCTTTTATTTATTCTGATTATGAGATTATAGTATGTGCCAATAAATTTGTATATGGATGAGAAGAAATGAAAACACCAAAAGATCAAGAAAGAGGAAATTTTGATCAAGTAAGACCTATGGGAAGAGGGTTTCTTAAGAATTTCTAAATAAATTTCTAGGGATCTTCAAGATGACTGATGTAAGGCCCTTCTGTGATGTGGTGTTTGCTCAATAAGGAAGATTATTCTTAAGTCACATGGTATGCATTTACCATTTCATAAAACAGCACATAAGTTTATATTTTATCTAGTTCACAATTTTGAGAAAGAAACTTATTTGTTAACTCTTGCAGAAGAAAAGTTACCTATGTGTTACTGCTCTGGTGAACATGTCCATTTGTTACAATCTAAGACAGCCAAGAGTAATACAAATTACATTAGTTTTATTTTCCCCCTTCCTAAGACAAAAGCAACCTATTAACCTCTCTAGGGTTTTTGCTCCAGCATCATATAATGGAACATCAACCACTTGTATTATATCATTTTGCTTGACATTTTTTCAAGAATTTTATTGAAAAGCCCATTCTTATCTCTACTCCATCATATTCTTTAAAGAGCATGCAATTCCCTGCAAGACTGAGCTGGGTCAACCAGTTAGAAATGGGTAGGTACTTCATTATCTACATTCCCTCACCTCACAATACATTTGACTCTGAAAAAAAATACATCAAAAACCTGTTAAAAACTATTGCTTAGGAATGTTAAATGACTGAACAACTCAGAACTTAATAGCATGGAAGTTCTACTATTGAGGCCAAAGAGATCAATACTTTCTTGGCTGCTTGGTAATACGTAAATATCTATGCATTAAGATTGTAACATTTTATTCATAGTTTCATTGTAATGCTCATCTGGGAATGATGAAGACTATATTTTGTTCAGTAATCACAGCTGAATTAATTGATTCATCTTTTAAAAGATGAATCAACACAGCCACTCAGCACTGCAGTCTAAATTAAAAACTCAGGCATTGTATTCAAAGGGAACATTCCTCAAAATGCTCACTCAGTGATAACGCCATTCTTCTACGTATGCAATATATGACAAAATGCACAAAATGCAGAGGAACAGCAAACAAAGCAGTGCTATCTGCAGGAAGTTAATGAAACTACATATTATTCTGTAAACGGACAAATAAAAAAAAAAGATTTTGTGGTAGATGTCTGTCTGAGATGTGAACATAGCTCAGTTAACCTGTTATGAAGTATTTCTAAGACAAAAGCAACTGACAAGATTGTTACAGTTTGTTAACTATTATTATGGCATCTGAATTTGAGTTATCTTTAAAAATATATACTTTTTGTTACTTTGTTTCCAGTTGCTAAAATGAAATAAGATAGACATTGAGATGGACACAATGGACACAGGAAGACAAAAGCCAGACACTTAGAATTTTCTCCCAACACAACTGTCCTGGTTTGAGCTTCATCCTGGCTCAAACCAGGACAACCACTGCTCTATGTAAGCAGTTATATAAAATCTACATAAGTAGTTAAGCTTCAAGAAACTACTGAGTTTGTGAAGAGATTTCTATTTGAAAGTTTGAACATAACCTAAATAAATGCAAGGATGCCCAATTCTAAATCTGTAACTTGTGACCTGAACATTTCTTATCAGAACAGTGATGCCAGAAGCAGGAAATGGCTCATGTTCAGACATGCAGTATCTTTAATCATACGTTTTTGATACATATTTTTATTTTTAAAATTTCCTCTCTTCTATACTTCAGGAAAAGTACTTGCTTATTAGTTCTGTGTAAACCAACTGGAAAGACTTTCCAGCCACAAATGTGTTCCAACACATCTGTCTACTCTGAGCATGTGATAAGAAGCTGCCTGAAGGATGACATGTTATCATCAGCAAAGAGACAGTGTTGCTTTCTGTCAGATAGAGAAAGTTGTTTAGCATTTTTGCAATTCTTGGAACACTACAAATGGGTGAAAGCCTTTTTTTTTTTTTTTTTTTTAAACACACATGCAAAACAAAAAATACTGTCCTGCAGAGAGGTAAGCCACAGTAGCACTATTGCCTGTGTTGAAGTATAACACTTTCCTTGTGTTTCTAATGCATTTAAATTAGAACAAGTAGAACTAGTAAGACATGCAAATGCTTTGGACCAGACAATTGTTTTGGAAGCCACTATGAATTTTGCACCAGTGGGCAACCTTGGAAAGAATTAAAAATGGTTACTTCAGAGACACCGTTACACTGCAGAAGTTACAAGCCTGGAATTCTCCACTTCATGGTATATTAAAGAATAAACCAGCTAATTTGCAAATCATGTTTTGATTCGTCTATCCTGCACTGGAATACTGCACTACATTACTTGCTTTATTGAAGGTTTTTTATTTTAATGATAGATTGCAGGATGACAAGTATATATATCTAAAGAATGGTGATATTACAGTAACTGAGGGTATCTTGTGAAGTAACATCTAACAAAAATCTCAACATTTAATGGGCGCACCATAAAATAATTTCTTTTGAGGAATCTTAAAGGCACAGAGAACACACTTACGTGAGGCAAGGTCAAGCTCTTCAAAGAAGTACTTTCAAATTGCAAGATGGTCAGCATGAAAAGCAT
Source organism: Chaetura pelagica (assembly GCF_000747805.2). Classification (NCBI taxonomy): domain Eukaryota; kingdom Metazoa; phylum Chordata; class Aves; order Apodiformes; family Apodidae; genus Chaetura; species Chaetura pelagica. Next base: position 8,865,390 of record NW_009970724.1, read on the forward strand.
GTAATTTTCACAGAGAGAAAAAGAGAACTCAAGCTAGTTGGTTAGCACATTAGTATAACCAGGGACAAATAGTTATTTTCTGGCTCATACACTTCTAATTCAGACACAGACTTTAATTTTGTTGTCATAAAGGAACTTATTTTCAAAACCATTTAACAACTTCACTAGAATTACATTTTTAAGACTAAAAATTTTGTATTTAATTTTAAGTATTGAGCTTCCATGCTAGCACATGACAATTAAAAAGATATCTGAAAGAATTGGTGGAGAGTCACCACACTTACCACTCCAGAACAAAGATAAATTCTGCACTAAGCATGAAAGGAATCCCAGAATTTCCGCAGAGGAACATTCCCTTTAAGCAATATAGTGATAAACAGTGGCTAACTAATCTTACCTGGCCAGCTGTATTTGCTTTGTTATTAATTTATTCAAAATAAAAAAAACCCAAGCAAACAAAAAACCGTCTTCATACCAAAGGGAATTCAAGCGCAAGCTGAAAATCACATTAATCTTGTAGGAGAAGAGACTGAGAGATGTAAGATGCATTGTTTTCAAATGTCCTGCACTTAAATCTTTGCATACGATTACTTTATGGCATGCTTTTATGTGCTGTGAAGTCTTTATTGACAACTGTATAGAACTTTCCCT
>NW_009970724.1:8866266-8893287 GCF_000747805.2 Chaetura pelagica
TTCCCTACAGTTGTAATGAAAAATTTGTTACTATAGCTTAAGGCGGGGTGTGTGTGTGTGTGTAGAACATATCCTTTCTCCCACAAGATAACTAATTGCCTTTCTGATCCTTTTGCTAATAGTAGTTTTGGTAAAAAAAGGTAACAGAAACATTAACTCAAACAGCTCATATTTAACTGATATCACACTGTTATTTGGATGCAGGGTACAACCTAGTGGTCAGGAAACAAGATATATTCAGAGCCTGATACAAGTTTAAGGGTAAAATGGAACTACAAAATAAATTGCACAAATCTCTAAATGTATCATTATGAGAACTGGCTCTATGTAGAGGGAGCTTTCTGTTATTCTTCCACTTCTACAGTATTTATTTTTATTCCTGAAAATAGGATTAACTCTTGCTTAGGGTAGGTAACTTCAACTTTTTAACAGCCAAAGGATGATTATAAACATGTTGACAAGGTATGTACCAGATGATGGGAAAATATTTTTTTCCCCCCCACTGAGAATACCTTTCCTTTCCAGAGGAAGGAAGGAAACAAAAATATGAGAGCATGTATTGGAGAGCGATACAAGATCTATGCTCTATTTACTCTTCCAAACACTGTCACTTCCTGTACATCTCAAGGCTTCCTGCAATAAAGAGATCGTCATAGGTTTAGTCAGGCCACAAGATTCTTACGAGATAAAAACATGGTTGCTCCATGACTCACTTCTATTTATTCAGTGAATTTTTGTTCTTCTGTTATTACCTACCAAGCTCAAGTCATAGAATTTTGATATCCTATATGGAAGGTCTTGAAGGATATCTATGTCAGTCATACAATTTCACGTTTTTTCAATATCAAAATAAAAAATTAAAATCCAACCTAGGTTTGTACAGTTCTGTTTCTGAACATCAGCTGTTCAGAGGCTTCACGAAATTAAGTTGCTGCCAAAAAGTTATCAAATACGTAAAAAACGGAGGTCCCTATGGTGGCACTCTGATCTACTGAACTGAACTTAGCTCTTACTTTCAGAGTGTTTTTCTGTATTCTTTTAATAACATGCTCAAAGTTGCAATCATACATACTGGGACACATTTAAATCAAAAGAACAGAGAAAGGTGTTGTATATGCAGCTTTTAAATCCAACTGTTCATACAGCAATGCAATACTATACTGATAATACATTAGTTTTACTCTTTCCTCCATCACAATATCCCAGAACTGTCAAAAGGCACTGATGTTGGCCTGTTATACTCCAAAACACAAGGTGAAATGTTAACACCAGATTCTTAATTCAGCTCTGGTTTCATCAAATTAGCTTCACTGTAATTTCTGAAAAGTGGGCATGTGCATATTTCACAGACTCCAAGGCTGAGCAACTCAAAATCACTGTGTGGATATAGTAAGTATTCCAGGGACAATTCATGCTTGTTTCAGTTTCCCTTGGGAATTCAGGCCGTAATACAACAAGCTGCAAGCCATGTATCACAGTGTAATCCTGTCCCTGCCAAAGTTATTCAGGTAAGCCAGCAATTTCATTTATCCTGGAAAGTAATTTCCCTTACTGTGTCTTTCCTACTTCAGCAAAATTAACTTGTATTGTACTTCCAAATTAAGATAAGTCTCCTGCAGTGACACAATCATTTATTAGGAAAAACCGATTTCTTGGAAACCTGCATCGGTAAGAGTTTTCTTAAGGATTTTAATAGTTTGAAATTGGCATGCCTCATAACTAGCTCGCTTGAATCTAAAGCCCATTGGTTTTGTTTTCAGATGTACTTTCACTTTCAGATGCACCTTTATTTTTCTTTGGCATTGGTGAAACCAATAAAGTCTCTAAATGACAGTATCAATAAAGCTGATCTTCCCATTCCACGTTCTGTACACCTGAGGTCTTGTCTTGTGACACAAAGTAATAACACTGACCAAAGGTCTGCTCTCTTTGCTGATCACATCTTAACTATTTATGCTTAACTAGGCAATTTAGACAGGTATTTCTTGAATGTTCTATTTGTTCTATTGTAATGCATGTTTGACTGAAGCTGATTGTTCTGTAAAAGTAATACCAAATGAAGTGAAAAAGACAGAAGATACTAGTCAATGACACAAAGCTTGTTTCATCTCCATGTCTGTGATAAGTCCTCAGTAAGAAAAGTAACCTTCTCCAGGATTTAATACACCAATGGTAAACTACTGTAATTTCTGTTCAACTTGTTCTAGCTTACTGCCTTAAATGAAAACTAGAAACTTTCTAGTTAAGAATTGAGCATGGTTCTCCTAATCTAATAAGGCTATAAATTGGTAATGCAGAGATACCTGAAAAGCAATCAATCAGCAGAACCAAAGTCTCAGACACTGAACAAACAAATACTGGCATTGTGCACTAGACAGTCCAGAGAAAGTACTTCTTGTGCCAAGGACTGTGGCTGAAAGGAGTGGGAAACTATAACTGCATTTCCCCTACTTTGTCAATCCTCTTGCATTCACAGAAGCAGAGCTCAATACTTTGCATATAAACTGGATGGCATCAAAGATAAGCTACTGTCAGGTTTATTCCTTCAGATAGGAACAATATACAAAACCTTGATGTTTTGGTTAACTCTGCATGGGAGGGAATAATAGGCAACAACTACTCATCATATAACAATTACTACAATCAGATTCCATCTCTAGTCTTTCATCAAAAAACTTCTTACAAGGGAAGAACTACCAACATAAGAAAATGTGATAGACAGGTATGTGACCTATACAAACCACATGCAGAGGGCATCAAAGGTGGGAAAGGAAAAAGAAAACATAAGAACATAATGTTAAAAAAAAATGCTATCTGTCATAAACCCCTGGATACAACATGTAGAAAGCACACAAGAGGAAAACTATGGAAGAATAAGGATGATCCAATTCTTTTACCTAACACAACATCAAGACATGCAATGACGTTCAGAAAATCTGTGGCCTAGTAAAGTGAAATACATACTTAATTGTCTTGGAAACCAATCCATACAGTCTGATCCTAAACTATTAATGACTTCTGCATTTTATGAAGCAACTGTTGACATACAACTATTCTCAGTATCTTGTAAACATGCAGAGTTAAAACAGTAGTAAAAGAGCCAAGGTGCTATCACAGTACTGGAAAAGGAAAAAAAGAAAATGAAGTCAAGCTGTTTCCATAAGGCAGCATGTGAAAGGAGAGGAACAGCAACTAAACAGATCTCAGAAAAAAATCCAGAAGTATAGATGGGAGGAGCATTAGCAGGTTCTTAGTAAACTTGACCATAAAAATAACATAAGGAATCCATGTTGACTCCTTTCTAGGGTTTTCATAATACAGAAAGTAAAAAAAAAACAACCTCAAACATAGTCTTACAATTACAATATCTATAAAATGAAGGGAGTTGTCCAAAAAGCATAGGCAATAGTAATCAGCAGTTTCTAAAATATCTGTCAAACTACATATCTAATATAATTTCTTCCTTTTCATAGTCTCGTACTTTACTGGGAGGGATTAACTGACAGAAGAAAGAAAACTGAAAGGACAAATTACTCAACATGAAAATTCTGTACAAATATTATCTGCTAGAGCTACTAGCAAGGCCTTAGCTACACTTACCTTTATTATAAAATCCAAGTTTAATATTAATTTTCACTTTTTTCTTCTACCCAAGTCTCATTAAAAGTAATTTAACTGAGAGTTTGGAATATAGATAAGACTCAAAAGCTAACAAACTGATATTGACTTGTACTGTTCACATAAAACGTGGAGATTTTTTGTCCACAAACAGAAATATCTTGTCTATACCAAATGTGCACTTAATATATTATCATAGAATCATAGAATGGTTAAGCTTGTAAAGGACTTTAATATTATCAGATTCCAACTTCCCTGCTATTATAAAAGAACAATTTTCTTACAATTCTAGCAAGCGTTTAGCTACTGTCCTCTCAAGAGATGTGAATACAAGCTGTAAAAATGAATAGAGAAGAAATGTATTTGTAATCCAATAGACAGTCTAAACACTGTTTTGCTTTTCTCTGTCAAATTAATTTGACTACACTATTAGCCTTCAGTTGCTTTCATCTATGGTTACACGTCTGGCAGCAGCACTGCTGAAGCCAGTTTATGTAGCTACCATCTATTACTTGTCTCCAACTCGATGTGCTTGTCTCTCCCTTGCATTGATTTCTTTGCTGTGCCAGCACTAGCATTTAATTGATCATAAAGCAAAGGGGATCAGACACTTGATCTGGCAGAGAAAATGATCCAGAGGAAGGAGTTGTTATGTAAAGTCAAATCAGGTCTCTTATTTCCTTCACTGTACAGCTACAGAAATGCTTATGCTAGCACAAAGCAAGCAACGATGAGGATACGGTCAAAAGTGCAGATCTCAGATATTAAATCTCGTCTCAAATTCTGCTGCAGGTTATGGACTTCTCTGCAGTCCAGATCACTGTCTGCATGCAAATATACACCCTTTTGTTCAACCTTGGACTGTGAAATAAAGAGAGTGAGGCACAGGCTCTCTGTTTTCTGCCAACTGTGTTGTGAAAACAACTACAGCAAAGGGATGGAGAAGAAAGCTGGGGAGAGGCAGCACTCTTAAGTCACTGCAGCTGTTTGAGTCAGTGCAAAAAACAAGGAAGGCCCTTAAGACAAGACAAACAGTAAAGCTGCACAGAAAACTTTAGTTCTGGGTTTTGACAGAAGTTAAAATATCTGTTTTCTTTTGTTCTATAATAATCTAAGAGTCTTTTAAACATAACAAGTTAATGTAAGTCTTAAGCAGTCCCCATCCCTTAATGAAAAGAGAGGCTTCATTAAGGTCTCTGTCTCTTTATCCCATGGGAGTTTAGGCAGAAGCTGTATTGCTGAAAAGCTACCAAAAAACCCATTTTACTAGAATATTTCATTATTTGATGAAGAGAGATGAGTACTGGAAAACAGTATGAGAAACAAAGCAAAACGGTGTACCACCAAGTGTACCACTGTCTTGCAACACTTGAGTGGCAAACAGATCAAAAGAATCACTTAAATCCAAGCAGGAACTGTATTAAGTTGAATTTAAAATACAAAAGAAAGCATGTCCCATCAGAACTTCTAAAACATTATAGTTTTAAGTAATAATCAGTATTTGCAACATAAGTGTTAAACAATGTTACAATTCAAAACAAACTGTAATATCTAGGAAATTCACTCAATTTTTGCCCTAAATTCAAATTACAAACGTAAGTTGCTTGTAAGATACAAGGTAATCCCCCTTTCAAATCTGTATCGATGGCAATTAGAAGTACAAGCCAGTCAAATATGGGTGAATTTATTAGCTATTTCACATTGTAACTAAGTAATTACATTTTCCATCAAATGAGTTTGATAATTAATGCACAAGTCTGATACAGTGTAAGTATATGATGACAGCTCCTCCTAGTAGAAGCACAATCAACACAGCAAAATTAAGAAAATAGATTCCCTAGGTCTAAGACCAGGCTTTTGCTCACACCGGCTTTGCATTTTTATTACCCTCTTTAATTATTTAAACTAGACTCATCCAGCTAGTCAATATTATAGGAAAACCCCCATGGGCTTTTAAGGAAGATGAAAACCACTTCACTTTAAAGTTTGCTGCCATAATGGCATAACATGTTTTTTTAATATGCATAAATGAGAATTAGCTTTCAAGCTGAAGTAATCTTTTACTGTAGAGCTATGTCTCACCACTACCTCTTTAAAACTTTGGGCGAGACTGATGTGATGATGTAAAGTACCTTACATGCATCATGAACAATGGAGCTCTGCTGATTTTACTGGTGCTGGGAGTGCAGCCCTCTGTGGCTCCTTTTTGTTTCCTCTCTCACTCATACCTTGCATCAACTGTGCCAGGAATTATTTCCAAGTGAATTAATCTCCTGCATTACCTGAATAGACTACTCTGTTCAACCAATTCCACATCCAAGGGCTCAAACTGTCACAGACCTTACACAGGCTGTTCTGCCTCTGCCTAGAAGAGTGGTTTCTACACTAACAGCTCAGAATAGACAAAACTTGTAGGAATATGCAGTATCACAGAATGTACTGAGCAGACTATCAACACCCTCATTCCTTTTAATCCCTGATTTGCTTCATGGTTTCCTGTTCAAATCATTATTTCAAACTATCATAATTAAAATATTTCTAGTAAAATTTTGCCACATTGCTGTGAAGGACTTAAGGATACTGAATTCTTTGTAAAAAAGAAAAAGAATGGTTCTGACCTGGATTTTTAGTTAAGTTGGGCATTTAGCAAATCTATTACAGACTACAGAGAAATAAATGCAAAACACTACTCAATTTATATATGCTGTTCTGCCCGATGTTTGTGTAAAGAGAGAGTCTACAAAATACCAGTCAGGACTTAAATACATACTGACTCAGCAGCAACACAGCAGATGATCATTCACAGCTAATTTAAGCATATGCCTTAATGTCTACTCAGACTATTGTGTCAGAATAATTCAATTATATGGAATATATCTGTTGGCTTTTCTCTTTATGATAGTTCTGTCTTCCAGACATTTCACAAATAATACCACAAACAATTACTTACTTTGTCCTTATGTCAAACTTCAAACTGGGTATTTTCACAAGTTGGTAGGTAGGCAATACCTATCATCAGTAGTTTACAAGAAAGAATTAGACAGCGGTTCATAATCCCCTATGTGCTGCTTATGGAAGGTATAGACTAACAACCCTTCATTTACCTTCATTAGGAAACAGAAATGCAACTTCTCCACTTCATAACATGGACATATTTTTAATTATTAAGCAGAAGCTCTAAACCAGAAGAAACAGTTCTTCATGCAATCTTATTAAAAGGGAGGGGAGAACATATTGCTACATAATGTTCTGGGTAACAAAAGTATAAATAAGTTTAAAAACAGTATATGCAGAGAGGAAAAAAAAAACAACCCACGAACACACAACAAAATTTAAAAACTATTTAAAACACAGACAACCAAAATCTCTGAAAATCCTTACACAATGAACTAACAATGGCTGTGGAGATATCTTGGGGCAATAGGTATCCCTTTTTACTGATGTTCTTTCAACACTTTTATAAAGTTGTCCTATGAAGAGACTGATACACTTTTAGTGTGATTCCATGCAGATGATCTTACATTACCATTGGGAGTGTGGATTTTGCACAAACCCGCTCCACTAGTGCAAATCAGTTCAAAGAATTTTGAAAGTGTCACTTTGCTCTTGCAGACTTTAAGAATAATACTTGATCTAACATACTGGCAATTCCCTAACTCTATACCCAGACTTGTTATTGTCCATCCTCCTGCAACTCGCCTAAAGTTAACATGAATAGTGTACTTTGTGTGCATATTGATTGACAGAAATGGTAAATGATGCATGTGAGACTTACCCTGGCAGGTGATCAAGTATTAATGAACCTAGAAACTCACAAGACTAGTACAAATCTCCACATTTACTCAGTACATGGAACTTAACAGACATTTATAAGACTAAGGCTAATTTTAGCAGTATTTATGTGATGCAGACTCTAGTTGAATAAATAGAACTAAGATAACCAAGGACTTACTAAGTGTTGATAATTACAGGCTAGTAAATCTTTCCTCTTTTTCTGTGTCTATGTGGTCTTTTGCAGCTAAATGGGAATTATTTCTACCTGCACCTGAAACCAATCACAAGCAGCCTTAAGTGTTAGTGCAATGCTTAAAAGACCTCACAGCTGCTTCTCAGCTTGAAGAGCCAGAGCCTATAAAGCACCCAACAGTAACATACTGCAAATGCATATGCCATATAATCAGAAATCTGGTTAAAGCTAGCATGGCTAAGCTCTCTGTGGGGAGAGGGAATCAAGTGAAAATGAAATTACGGCTGTGATTCCACGCTAGAATTTCACTGTAGACTAATACAATTAAAAAATTTCTAGCCCTGCTCCTTTCAGTTCCTCAGCCATATCAACCCAGAAGTTACTAACCTCCATTGCACCACATCTACTATTTGTATGGTCAAATGCTAAACTGGGTATGTGAAACTGTACTCTTTTAAAAAGCAAACAAAAGAACTGCCCCCCTGCAGAGTGTGCATTTTAAAAACTATGCAGATCCAGGACCACTCGAAGAATGAACCTACCTCAAGTTCTTTAACTACTGCAATAAGTTTCTGAAATGTTTTATCATAGAACAGATACATCTTGCACCTTTTATGTCTTTGAGAAAAGGAAGGAAATAGCAGGACCACCATATTTTTGTTTTTAGTAAGGCTGCTCATATGCAGTATTTGACTTCATACACACAGAATTACTGAATCAGGCCCCACGGTTTTTGGAGGTTTTTTTATTTATCTTGTTTGTTTTTTTGTTGGTTTTGTGTGTGTGTCTGTTTTTGTTTGGGGTTGTTTTGTTGGTTTTCTTACTAACTATGCTTTTTAGTTATCTTCTGGTGCTTGAACTACTATGGTAAATTCAGTTTTTTCTTTCAAGTTATTCTACAAATAATGTTACTTTTTTTTAAAAAGGCTGAGATATTTACATAACAAATTAACTCTAGGAATTCAGTGCTACTTAATATACCAAAATTGGAGATGTGATAAGAATCAAACTGGCAGCAGCAATAACAAGATAGAGCACAGGTGTGTGTTTACTAAATTATGACCAATGGACAAATACATGCCCTCTTTTCAAGTCGTGCTTCATTATGCCCCTATATTGCAGTTTATTGCAATGTAATAAAAGTAAAGGACTGTGCTGGCACTCCTCAGATACACCAGTGCTGAATTAATCCTTTCAGCATAAGACACTAATAGAAGTGGTTAGAATAAAAGTAGCTGATTTTGCATTGGAATGGATTAGAACAAAACTCTTGGCTTATCTGAGATTGATTTCTCCTTTTCTGCAACAGATTAGTAGTCTTGGGCCTCTCTACTCTTAAATCTGCCTTTACATGTATTCTTATTGCTCTAAACTTCTGGACTGTACAGTTAAAAATAGGAATTGTCTCTTCATTCCCCCTTCTCTTTCTCCTCCCCACTAGTCTGGTACCCCAAGCTGCAAAGCCATGCATGGTACTTTTCCCTAGCCATCTACGCACTCATTTTTGTTGACTTTTATTTTACAATTTCAAGCACAATACCTAATATAAACTACTTCTATTTATTTAAATAGTAAATTAAGAAGAAAAGACACCACACAAAACATTTAATATTGATTACTTAGATTACAACTGTTCCTGTTTTGTACTGAATCTCACAGAACCCACAAAGAGAATCCTAGTGATAAAATATATTTTACAGTAAGATCTAAGAGAACAGGAAAAATACATGCTAAGACATGGTGCCTTCATTTAACATAAAAGGCTTATTTTGTAACTTTTTTAATTACTTAAAAATATTTCCTCCTTATAAAACATAGCAAACTGATATAATAGCAAGTCATATTTTGTTAGAAAAAATCCTGGTGTTATTTCTAAAGCAAGTAAATAGGAAAAACATCTACTATTTAAGATGTCTGGTTACCTAGCAAAGATAATGAAGTGATAAGAACTGTTTAGGGGTTTAAAAGAACCAGATATACTTCATAAAGCTGCATAATAAGCAATAACAGAAATAATTAACGGAGGCTGAACTGAAAAATAATTTAGTTGTAAATTCAGTCCCCTCAGAAAACAAAATCACTCACTGATTTCTTTTTAAATCAACTTTAACTATACAGGAAAAGAAAAAGAGTGCTTTTTCGGAAAATGATCAATAATGATAGAATTACTTAGGTTGGAAAAAACTCTTAGGATCATTAAGTCCAAATAAGCAGGCTTGTTAAAATAAACTTGTATTCAGCAAAAATGACTTATAGAGCACTAGGCACAAAGCTGGAACAAATGTAGTTTTAACCTAAATTCTATTTTAATTTTAGATTTATGTTTTCTCCCTCTTCTAAATTGAATGTCCTTGTATACACAACATTTAGCTCAGGCATCAAGACAGCTAGCAATAAAAAAAATATAATTCAGAGTATCATTAAAACTTGGGCTAAAAATTGCAACAGTTCAGAAGCTGCTTTATGAGGAGTTTAACCATAAAGGGCAGCATGGGTCATGATCTCATCAATCTTCTTACTGAGCCAATCTGCCTGTAAGAATCAGCACTTTTACTTACTAAATACTAGCATCTGATCATACATGCATATGAAGAAAACATTGGTGGTGAGTCAGGAATGTCTTTGAATCAATTGAGTTTACTTGCAAAATGCTACCAATTGTGTTTTTATGAGTACAGGGTAAGTCCGATTTAAAAAAAAAACAAAAACCCTATATTTCTTTCCTTTTGAAGATATGGTAAAGGTAGTGCCAGGATTCCTAAAGACAGATAAAAACCACCACAGGCAGGTAACACAAAATGCTAAGCCAGTCTAAACTTGTGATGCCAACTCAAATTTGTTGCAAGTATTTTTGATTAATTTCTTGGTAGCAAACTTCATGCTTTACCAAACCTGCCTACACAATAGTTTTATTGGTTTTTTCTGCAGATAGTCCAAAGGATTTATTTACATTCCCTTCCTCTCCTCCTTTTTGATGCAGTGTTACTGCGTTCAAACCATGATCCACCTTTAAATGAAAGCCTGAGGTTGGAGCCTATTGATTTCTCATTCAGCACCACCACTGAGCTTTCCTTACCTGCTGGCTTCTGTGCTGTGGCATTCCTCATAACAAGCTTCAGTCAACACTGTGATGTGCAGTGAGCCTCTCCATTTGAAGGCTCTCCAGCCTTGCCTCACCTGCTATGTAGCAATGTGCTGCAATAAGATGGCACCAGCACAGAAACAGGATCCAGACTGCTGCTGCATCATAGGACACCATCAAACAGGAATTTGTAACAAGAAGTCAGCTGTGATTCAGAGCAAAGCTTACTATTTCAGCCAAGCCTTGAATTTGCACCAATATCTGAACACCTGTTGAGTGGCAAAAGTGTATCTTAGATTGCATTATAACCCAAATGCATTGCAGCTGAAGCAGTGGGCATCCACCTGCAGTACTACTTTACCTCTGATTACCTGTGTCTGCAACCCTGCAACTACCAGACAAAAACCTCAGCACAAATTTTATGCTTTATCAAGTCCAACCTGAAAGGAATGCTTCAGTGCTTTTAAGCACTAAAGTTTAACTCAATAAATGTTTCCTCTGGCACCTGTTAAAGCTTTATATATTCTCTTCAGAAGAGCAAAAAGACAGGAACAGCTTATGCACATTGTGCATTACTAACAGCAGCTCTCCTTTGATATACTTTACTTCATTTACGTTTCACTTAGTTCAAAGACATTCTAAGTGTTTACAATACAATGGTAAATCTGTATGCAAAAGAAACACAGACTTGTACATCAGCAGTAGTATTCCACTAAACTAAACCTAACCTAGCTCATCTCCTCTCCTGGAGGGCTTGCTTAAATACGCGGGCTTTCAAAGTGAGCCTAGATTGGGCTCTCTGGGGGGGGAGGGTCTGTTCTCTGTTGGAACAGAGTAGGCAGATTTCAAGACTGAGAGCATTGCATTGTGAAACCTCAAGTTTATTAGCACAAGTATCCATGTCAGTCTCAAAAGTCATGCTAACATCTGCTGATATATCCAGAAGTCTAATGCAAGAAGTACACCAGCCTGTAATATAGTAGACATTTTAACTCATGTCTAGTTCTGAGAGGACTATATTAAAGTCTCCCAAGTACATTGTAAAGAAGTAGTTTCATAAGATACTTAAATTTGTATAGAAATTTTCTGCTCTCAGCTCTAATGACATGGCTGGGCATGGTTGTAGAAATAGAGTTGTGCACTGAAAGACAATGGAACTTGAGGACTTCTGCCTCCTGTTTGTATGAAAAAAAAAAATCACTCAGAAGAGCTCTTCCCTTCAAAGACACATTAGAGATTATTGATGGTTCTCAAACTTCACAGATGGAGCAACGTGAGAAGTTTCCTACACTCTGTTTCCTAATTTGTATATTTTTTAAATTTTATCACAGTTCTTTCTGAAGTCATTCTCTCTCTAGGTAAAACTGAACAATTGTATCTTATTCCTCTTTTCAAACCCTCTTGTCCTTTTACTTTTCACTTTCCTTCATTACAGGTTCATAGACTCCTCCACTTCTAAAGAAGTCTTTCTAAAAGTATTTTCAAAAACTGGGAAATAAACTCCATGTTAATAAGAAATGCACAGGCAAAGAGATGCAATTAAGAGGAGAAAAACAGAAGCTAAAACCAGTCAGATGAAAAGACATCAAGCAAATTTTAAGCTGAAGTTCATGAAAAGTGTAAAGCAAATAGAGACCAGGAATCTAGCACAGATCAAAACAAATATTTGAAAGCCTGCACTAAAGTATGCTTAGAGAAAAAACTGCCACACAAGAATTACTAGAATTCTCCTTGGGGTTGATTTTCCTCACCATTGCATGAGCAGTAGTGCAGTATTACTAGTGGAAGAGTAATTGCTCTGGAAGTAGATCAACACTTGGCTAGATATCAGGTTTCCATTCTTTAAAAATAAACCATTTTTCTCCCAATTGTTAAAAAAGCCTCCATATTTCAATTACACATGTTGATAGGCCACCTTTTGACTGAATCCCTTTAAAGTGATGCCTTCTTCAAGGCAGTTCATTGATGAGTTTTATTTTGTCAGATCTTAAGGGAGAGTTTACAGCCTTTTCAGTGTTATACTGAAATCACCCCCTCTTTGGTCTAATTATAAATTCAAATTAATAATTTTTTAAGGAAAACCTTTTAACAATTATGTATAAGCTCTTATCAATGTGTCTTGTATGCAGTGAACAAAAAAGCCATAATCTATTATAAGGAAATTCCTACTTCCTTTATTTGGAAATCAAGGCAATTGTATTAAATAACAGCATTTTGCTTCCTAACTGATATCTGGCTGCATATAAATTGAATCCTTCTTTTAAAAAATGCCACAATCTACAAACACACAACCCCACTCCCAAAAAAAACGTCCCAAAACAACCCACAATGCTTTTCAGACTACTAGACCTTTTATATCAGCATTAAGATGATATATCAGATAGCCCTGATTTCAGCTGTTTGAGACAAGGACAATAGAAAAAGAGACCAACCAGATTGAAAAAAGAAAGTGAGTGTATGCAGGAAGTGAAATTGAGTTACTATAAATAGATCCTTTTTCTCGTTCTAAGATACAAATTGTCTAAGACTATGGAGAGCTTCAAAAGTGCAACCATAAATTTTAAGTAACTATTAGCTACTGTTCAAAACCACTTAATTTTTACTGACTCTCCAAAACTACCAGTAGGTTCCATAGTTGAAAAAAATATTCACGCAACAGGGAACTGCTATAGCAAACCTAATGATGAGGGAATTAGAACTGAAAGTGAGAGCACTGGACTTTCTTTTCTAGAAACATAGTTCAAATCCCAAGTGAGACAGCAGGATAAATGAGCCAGAGGGCCTTCATTTATTCTTCAGCAAAGAACACACCACAAAAGAGCCATACATTATGCCAGTAAAATTCTCAGGAAGAATGAGAAGCCTTGGAAACAGAGATTTTTGAGTCAGAGTCTGGTTGAAGGTCACTGTTCTAACACTGCAAAGTTTATTTGATTTGCATTTTATATATTGATATGTAAAGGAATTTCTGAGTCGCTTATGATTTTTTATTTCCTGCAAATGACCCAGAGATGCAGGAAAATATTAATCTCTATTTCATAGCTTGGTGGACAGAGACTAAAACAAATGCTACACATTATTGAAGGAGCTACTAAAAATTTGTAGACATACTAATTTCTGTTAAATTAAAAAATAAAGTGTCGGTATGACGAAAAACAGAACCAGATTTAAAGTTTCCATTTTCCACACCAGCACTTCCCTATAAATTAATAAGCCTACATCGAATTTGTTAGTTCAGATCCTGCTTAATATCCTATTAGCTAATTAAACATGATAAACTGATGACTACTGATCTCCTACTCCCCTTTATTTCAAATCAAATCTATGCTACATTGATTATTTTTTTTTTTTAATTCCACGATGCTTGAATCAAATGAGATTAGACACAGTTAAAAAGCAGCACTAATCTGATGACACTACTCCAACAAATAAAGTGACAGGCCTTTCATTAAAAACACACAAAAAAGACTCCAACAGTGACTGAATTACTTTCCTTCTTTTCAGAAACTCTTTTATATGACAAAAAAGAATTCTTAGCCTGGCATCTAATTATAATTCCAATCACATAATCCACTGAGAAGGATTATGCAATACTGGCAGAATTTGGAGGTGTAATTTACTGCAGGAACCAATAATGCACTTAGATGTGTATCTTCTATGCAACAAATGAGGTAGTTAAGTGTCTAATTGGAACTGGTGACTGCAATCAACTGCTTGAGCATACAGAAAAATTAAGCATGCAATTAATGGTTGTTTTCAGTAATTTTAGACTTAGTGTTTTATTATTTGAACTCAGTTTATTACTAAGTTCGACCAAAGAGGAAGACACAAAAAAGTATTTTCATCTTTACAAGCACTTGATCAAATGCACGTGCTCCTTTCTGGTCCACCACTATTATGAGTATAAACTGCTGAACAATTTTCCTTGACTCAAGTCTGACAAATACTGTTTGAGAGCATTCTTCAGCCAGAGACATTTATCTTCCCCTGGCTGGTTGATGAACTAAAACCAACTTCAGAAATACACTGTAGTTCTTCAGCAGTAGGGACTATAACATAGGGTACACTTTTATCTTTTGAAAGTAAAACCAACCCAAAAATGTGTCATTCAGTCAGAGTATCTTGTAATTTTTGCCATCCAAGGAACAAAGGCACAACATCTTATTTCTGAAACCAAATTTCTAAGCTCTTAAAATGCAATATACCTCTATCAATAGTATGTGCATTTTGGTTCCCCTCATGTTGAAGCACACTATCTGCAAGCCTTTGAGGAAATAAGCTTAAGGAGAGGAACATGGGTGGGTCCTAAAATCTTCAGCCCAGAAGCCCAATTCCCATAAATAAGGGAATTGTAACATTAATTGCACCATGAGGTCTTGCCCAAGAATTATTAATGTATTTCAAAGTTCTTACTAAGTACTTTTGCTGACAGCGTAGAAATAGAAACCATAGCCTTTGACCCCTGCACAAAGAGCTAAAGCCAGCACAAGCATGGCAAAGACAGGACACAAATTGCTGCTGTAGTTAAGCAGTTTATCTGCATACTTGAAAATCTTTCTCTGAAAGTGCCAGTCACCAGTGAGAGGAATGTGCTGCTGTCATTACAAGAAAAACTAGAACCAGGGGCATTCTTGTATTACAGTATCATGGTGGTGAACATGCAAACAAGAAAAGGCTGAGAGAGATCAAAACAGCATTGTTTAGAAAAGGCATACTGTGTATATAACACTATTTTACTAGGAATTTGTGAATATTGTGCTACATTGTGTTGACTGGTGCTAAGAGTTAAAATTCTGAGAAAAAATCCACTCCATAATGTTACTACCTGTGGAGACACTACTGATGCATGTAAAGAACAGGATCCTATTATTCTAAAGCACAAAATTGGTGCTCCAAATATAAGAAATAAGCAGAAACACTAAAATCCCATCCATGTAACTTCACAGCAAGAAATCCTTGTGTGAGGATCTAAGAAAATCCTTGTATTTTTTATACAGTTTGGTGAGTTACTTCTTAAATATTTACTTGCCTAAAATGAGTTACTTATCATTAAAAGGTTCTTAGTTTTCAGTTATATATTTGCTAAAATAATATAATTACTACAGCAACATTTAAATGACAACCTCTTTTTAGTATGGCTCACTCTGTCACCCTTGACAAAGAAGCTAATGCTTGTGACACGACTGCAACATTATTCCAAATGCCAGAACAGGTAGAGTCATGAGAGATGAGCACTTGGCACTACTGCTACAAAGGTGCGAAAGCAGACGGTACACCAACTGGGTATTAAAACTGCTGTTTTCCTAAAACTTTTCTATCATACTCCCAACAGCATTAGATCACAGACATTTACATGCAAAGTTGTCTATATGGCATGTTTAAAATCTTTTCAATCCCTCTGTGTCTTAATCAGAGCAATCACTGCATCTGTTTGTTTGATAGTAAAGTTGGCATAAAACTATGCATCACAAAACAAAAACTTATTCAATATATTCCTGGATTTTTCCTCAAGATTCTCCCTTATTTTTTCAAAGGCAGCTAAAAAAATATGTTAAAATAAGACTAATTTAATTTTCCAAATAATTTAATTTATAAATTGACTCCTCCCCCAAAAAAACACCCCACAATTCTGAAAAATATAAAATTTCCCTGAACATTAACTCACACAAGAAGATTCCCTGTACGACTTAACTTATAAATAGCTAATGCATTAAATTTATAAAAAATTCAGGACATAGGAAATCTTATTAGAAATATTGTTCTCTCAAAATATTCTTCTCTGTAGATTTGAAAATACCTTATACTATTATATAATCACATTTCTTTTAATTCTGAATTTAAAAAAACCAGTACTAGCATACCAAGGAATAACTGTCAAAATTAAGAGCCAAGATTAAGATCTTTCCAAATTTGAAACCCACAAAAAGTGGCTTTGGAAACATCTGCTGGCACACTTAATTATTTGTTATTAACCAGTTCATGAAAATAAGACAGTAGTGATTAATACGCAATGCAGTTCTTACCATAGAAAGAGGTTATCACAGTCATTATGTACTTTTGAAATGCAAAAGCTTCTTGGCAGATGCCACACCTTGAGAACATCTATGCCCAATCAGACCTGCCTATGAGACAGCAGCTGATGAATCAGTGAAGATAACCGAGCAGTGAGTTTTTTGTTTTGATTGGTTTTTTTATTCCCTTAAATCAAGTAGAAGCTGTACACTGTGTTGAATGAACATTTTCATCTTATTTTTAACTATCATAATTACTTTTCTACTAGGTGGAAAATGTACAAACTATTTGCCAATGAGCCATCATGAAATTCAGAAATTCCTCCTTTCTGCTGAGAGTTTTGTAGCTTATTTCTTACAAAAATTTTTTTTCCTGAATCACAGGTGTATTGATCCTAACCAGAAGACAATTGCATTGTGGAATTAGTGCTCCATATAAGAGGTGCAGGCCAGTGCTGCATTACAAGCACAGATTGGCTGTCAGACCAGTTTCCCTTGGCTGCAGGGTAACCGTAGCCAGCTAGCTAGCTCCAACAGAGGAGCCTGCAGGCAGCTCCCACTCAGTGCTGGCCATTACATCACCAGTGTGTCCTTGTCTTTATCTACAAATGCAGCAAACAGTTCTCAAGTGAACCAGCTTTCTGGTTCTCAACTAGAATTGAGAATGAGAATTGTTTTAAGAAAATCCTGTTAGAACTCAAAAAACCAAAATCCAAATGACCTTTCCACAGACATGACCTGCCCTGAATGCTGGGCTCTGATTTGAGACTCATTTGATACCACACAACTCAGCATCTGGAAAGACAAAAAAATTATCTATGCTGTCATTTTTCTTTACAGTGTTGGCTCCAATAAATAGTCTTTTAAGCAATACTGAGTTTGAGTTTCTTCCTTCCTTGAACCACTGTCTCTTGATGCAAAACAGCAGGTCAATAGATTTTAGGTGTAACCCCAAAGAATAGAGGTATTATGTCAGAAATGCTAAAATCGATTAATTTAAAACTAAAGATGTTATCGTTTATGCAAATACATTAAAGTTGACCTACATACTGCTTGCAGGTGTAAATTCCCATGCCGGATGTATGTCTTACAAGCTCTGCCAGCACAGAGATAACAAAACAATCTGAATTTCTGATTTTACAAAGAAGCAAGCTAGTATGGGCTGTTGGGGACTGATTTAATCATGTTCTACTGAGCTACACACTCTCTCTAACCTCATTCTGCACTGCACCATTACTCTCTTTCTTCATAGTTCAGGTCTTAATGTCTCCCCTCTGCCCATTCTTTTGTTCATCTGGCCCTTCCACTGCACTCTCACATATTTCAGAGATTTCAAAGTAACTCTTCTGCCAGGTTCCACTATCTCATTTTAACTCAGTGTTCATGTTACTTGTCCAGCCTGCCTAGAGATAACATTTCTCACACTTTCTCACTTTCAATGTTTTTTCACTCGTTTTCTAATTACTAACATAACACATACAAGCTTCTCTAGTAGATAACTGCACTGCTGAAAAACAAGATGCACAACTGCCAGTCAAAAAACGTAAGACCTCTGTGTAATACCAATTATATAGAATATCAAATACAAAAAGTGCCCATTTCCCTTCCAAACTAGCCTTTAATAGGATTAGTGTCATAGGACACCTTGTCATAAAACACTCACAAATACAAGTGATAATTTTGTTGGAAGCTTATTGAATGAAGGCCACTTGTAAAAAATCTGATTGAAATGTCCCCAGGTATGTATCTGGGTGTAAATGTCTACCCAAATCTCTGTACAGTTTTGGATGGCTGCTGTGATGGTACTTCTTCAGGCTTTTTCAGACTGTTTTCTGGATTCCACACCCGAGTGGTTGCAAACTTAAATATTTACAAAATTAACTACAGTCATGTAGTGCAATAATAATAATACATTAACTCAATGGGGAGTGATGGAAAAAAAAAAGAAAATACGTTCTTCTCCTCCCTCCCCAACAAGTTTTCACTAGAACTGCTTTAAGATATTCCACTTATCACTAACTTTGGAAGCTACATGGTTTAGTTTTTTGCTTTGTTGCATAAATGACTGGTACCTATTACTAATTTGAATAAACAAAGATAAACTTACACAAATATGTATCACAATTCTGAATGCAGGAAATTAATGTTTTTGGTTGCTAAGTCAAGGCATACTGCTTGCCAGCATTTTGGAAATAAAACTAAAGCCTCCTAAAAGAACAAAGGACAAATTATTTTACTTTAATGTTAGAATTGAGAAAAATTCATTGCTGATTTAGAGTGGCAGAGCTAACTCTGCATATTCATCACAAAGAAGCCTTTGTGTCTGCACAGAAGAACCTTTGATGTGCAGCTTTTTGTTTCTTCATACTGTAACTTCTGCAGGGTGATAAGCTGCATTAACTTCAATGACTGGTTTTATGAAAAAAAATTGGAAGCCTCTTCTCTGCACTATTTTGCCTGTGCAGGGTCAGGTGCTCAGTCACACTACCTTCACACTTGCCAAATGGGAGTAAAAAGTAAGAAAGATGAAGGATGTTAACATAGAGTTAGAAGGCTACTGGATACTCATTGAAAAGTTAGTCCATTCCATAGAAGTTCTGTGGAGTTAAAACCCTGCAGAACACTGAATTGGTTGTCACCCTCACTTTACCTACAAGAAAATGTGAATGTCTTGCCAAGACATGCAGCAAAGCCAAGACAAACAGAGGGTCAGAATTTGTGGATTCCTGGCACCCAGCCCATTACCTCATATTGCACACTGACTTCAGCTACAAAAATCAAATTAATAAATTGAGATACATTTGCATTAAATTAATATTCAAGTAGATATAGCAACTTTACAAATATACCTTTAAAATACAATCCACATTTGCTGGTTCTAAAAATCTACATAGAGATAATTTTGCTGAAAATTTGCAGTACAGTAAAATCAACACACACTTAAAGCAGTCCTAGTGAAAACTTGTTGGGGAGGGAGGAGAAGAACATATACATAATTCAGAGGCAGATTCCCAGCCTGTATAATATTTGTCATTCAAAGACTGGAAAAAGGACATAACTTTTAAATAGTATTGCAATTAGATCAGAGTCAGTATTCATATGCTACACTGAGACAGTCACTCAGATTCATAAGTGAGAGAAAAGCAAAACTGAAAAAAGTTTAAAAAGCTTTTCCTTTTTTTAGAACATGCTTAGCAAGCTCTTTCCAGAAATGGCACACACACACACAATCAACCTCAGGGTCACACTCACTACCCAGTGATGACACAAGCAGTTGGTAGGACACTCTGAATCCACAATAACTTTTAGCGATCAAGAAAAAGAGTTCATACAGTACTAGAGGGACATACAGTACTCTGGGAAATCTAGCAATCACAGAATCATAGAATTGTTAAGGTTGAAGGGGACCTTGAAGATCATCAGGTTCCAACCTCCCTGCTATAAGCAGGGACACCTCACACTAGACCAGGCTGCACAAAGCCTCATCCAAACTGGCCAACAATACCTCCAGAGAGTAGGCATCAACAACCTCCCTGGGCAACCTATTCCAGCACCTCACTACCCTCATGGTGAAGAATTTCTTCCTAATGTCTAACCTAAATCTACTCTATTTCAGTTTAAAACCATTACTCCTTGTCCTATCACTACCCTCTCTGGTGAAAAGCCACTCCTCAGTGTTCTATCTGGACAATATAACTGCTTCCTTCTCACAAAATTAAGAAGCAGGTAACTGAGCTGAGGAAGCAACTGAATAAATAGGCAACAGGAGAAGCTGATCAACAAAGGAAACTTGTTGAAAAGCAGCTAAGCTATCAGGGTAGATTCTATTAGACACCTTTTGCCATTCGTTTTTGACAAACAAAATAAGGTATATAATACAGCATTTCCAGAGGAAGGTTAATCTCAAAAATGTAACATTATCTTGCAGCTGACTAACTTGCACAACACCATGTGGAATAAGAAAGCATCTTTTGTCTATACTGTACAGAAGGGAAAATGGAGCAGACTACCTACAGTCACAAAGCATAGTATTTGCACAGCTGGAATAAGAAGCCAGAGGCTCAGGGTTAAATCACTAGACAACTTTTTTTTTTTTTTTCTCCTTACCTGCATAGGAGGAGCTGAACTGTCACCTGAAAAGCTTTAAAGGAACTACTCAAGAGTGTAAATACTTGTTGGCTTGGTATTAACTTAAAAAAAAAAAAAAAAAAAAAAAGCCCAGATGGTTACACCTAGATTTCAATATGCAGGCAAGAACAAAACTTTGCACCATCAACTTTGTCTTTGACAATTATTAACTGAATTATGTAGTCTTACTGTAAGAGTGCTTTGGCACTTAAAATAAACTGAGGTGTATTCCCCAAAAATGTCAGGTTTAACTTGAGACCAAAATAGGTACTGCATATGACTTTGTTCACTATGAAAATTAAAAATAAGAGACCAGATACAATTTCATAATACCAAAGAGACAACCATCAGATGAAGAAGAACAAACGTTTACAGAAAAATAAGGTGAACAAAATAATGTGTCTAGGATTTCACAAAAAAAAAACCCAACCAAAACCCCCAAAAAACAAACCAAAAAGGTGGAACTAAGTAAACTAAGTGAAACAGAAATGCAACACAAACAAAAGGAAGGCCAAAGGTTATTTGTAGTTAAGAAAATTAATTAAAAATGCAGCACAGAGAGTACTTCGCACAGAACACAGCTTCAGGGAAGTACACTAACGGAGACAGAAAAGAGCTGCATGGAAAACAGTTTGAGAAATGAGAAACTTGGGCTTATTGCAAAACCTGAAATGTTAATAAAAAGCAAAAGAATGCCACCTTTTCAGAATAACATAGAAAGGCTCTCTTTTAGCAACAGAAATGCACAAAAAAGTTGTGCTTCTGAAGTGCATTGAAATACAAGATGAGTGAAATGCTGAACCATGTAGCAATACCAGAAAGATGCTGGTAGCTAATTCTCATTGTCTTAAGTCACAGAATATGGACAAAAGAATTTGAAGTAGAAAAGGCAGATCAACAAAACAAGAAATAATTCTGCAAATTGCCACTAAAAAGCATAAAATTATAAACAGACTCACAAAATGTGATCTAAAAAGTAACAAGAAAGGTTTTTTTCTTCATCTAGTGAAAGGATTTGACACAAATCTCATGCATTTCTAAAACAAGATCTTGCGTGCTTTGATGAGAAAACATCAAATTAACAACAGAAAACGTTTAAATGGTCTTGAAACAGACTGTTTTCTCTATGGAAGTTAGATGTACTCCACTTCTGGCACAAGGCACCAGCTGGGACTTCTCCAAATGTCCTGTTGCAGTGCTCAGAGAGGTTCCACATGACACTGCATAGGTTTGGCACAAATAGGGAGCACTCCTGAAGTGTTTGTCAAGCATTTACCACTTCAATCCTCTAGAAAAACAAACAAAACAGAAACAATCAACCTGTGTGACTACTGACATGGATTTGTGGAAGTGCTGATGATCTCCTGCAAGGTGCTAATGCTCCAATTATTTTCAGTGAAAAGGGTCAATAGCAATTAAGGATGAAAAGCACCTTATATTAATTATTTTGATCCGTGTGTAATATGAATAAAGCACTCTTGACCACGACTGCAAGAAATAATCTACAGTTATTATAAATGTTCCTTTGACTCTAAGTCTGTACCATTGCAGAGAATAGCTTCCAAATATACATTTTCAGAAAGCAGGAAAAACACAGGGAAAAACCCTCACAAAAACAGTGTCACTGTAGACACCCAGTTTTATGTAGTTTGCCTTCTGAAGAATATGTAACAAAAAAAGAAATAAAAAAATAATATAAACATTCAGATAAAGAATAAATTGTTAAGTAATAACAAACGTGTGGCAAAAAAATTATGTAATAAAACTGTGAATATGAAATATGAAAAAAACCCCTGCAATTATTTCAAAAGAAAAGATATTAGAAGAATTGAGCAAATATGAGTGAACTGCAAGCAATACCATTCTAACCAGCTCCTAGACTCAACACCAACTGCATCATCCCAGAAAACAATTATTAGGATCCATGGACTGTACACCAGATATTTAAAAATTACTATTAAAAAATTACTTACGCAACATGAGGAAAGGAATGTAAACAGACTGTGTTCATCTCATAGCTAACTATTGCAGCAGCTAATCTGCTACTGGAGCTACACAGAATGAACATGTTCTCTAGAATTAACATTGCACTCCCTTGTAGGGAGATTTGGCATGATTGCTCACATTCCCCTGGCTTCTCAAGACACTGCCCTAGGAAATTTCTCCTACCTACCAAAATATACTTGAGAGGACAGAACATGTATTAGTCCAACAACAGCCATAAACAAAAAACCAAGAAGACGTTTTTAACAGCAGTCTTCCTGCTGACAGCCTGACAAACAAAGAGGTGGAATTTTTCAGAGCCTTGATAGTCATATGGAGATCACAGTCCTCACTGAGGAAAAGGCAGAGATGCAGAAGCATCTACAATGTGAAGCAATTCTCTTCAAGTTAAGAAAATAAATAAATACACGGTTAATTACAGTTCAAATTACCACAAGAAACTCATCCCCAGGACAGTTCTTTTCAGTATCCACAGGCTCTGTATATCCCAACAATTTTCACTCTAGTTCGGAGAGTGCCTTCTCATGTTGCACTGCACAGTTTAATCGTTATAGCAGCAGGATTATAATAAACCCCACTTCAACAGAGAGACAGAAAAGAACCTAAAATGTACAGATTGTGTAAAGGTCTCATTTAGGTAATCTATATATGACAAACTTTTTCTCTGTAGTCTTCTATGACCTCTTGCTCTCAACAAGTGTATTTACCAGCAAGACTCTTAGAGAAATTTGATGGAACTGCCAACAAACTTCAATCTATGGAAGCTCTGTAAATTTGGAAATTGACTTTCTAATAAATTCACTGAAGCACAAACCTTACCAACATTAATCAGTCCATAGTGCTTTTTTTTTTTCCCCATAATGACAGAAGTTAATGTTGAAATCCAAGTTGTAAGAAGTCTCTTGAAGAACTCTTCAATTTCATAATTAATTTCTAAATTTTGTTTTTAATCAGTGGAAGAGCCCTACAGGATGCTGACATTTTTGGCCTACCACTGATGCACGTGCTGTCTTGTGTCAAGGTATTCCTACCTCAGTTTCCCCTCAGTTTTTAAATTAATAAAATGGCACCTATCTGAGTTAACTGAAAATTTTCTAAGTGCCAGTAACTAAAACCATCACAACTGTATACTAAGAAACTTTTACTCCCTGAAACAGAGGACAAAGTTGAAGAGGAGCAAAGAGGAAAGCCAGCTTGCAACACAAGTGGACTTCAGCCGGCCTCAGAAGAGGGAAAGGCCAGAGGACAGATCCAGCTCCAGGCGCGAGCAAAGGTTAATCTGATTTGTTGTTTTTGCCTAACACACCACATTTTGTAGGCTCATGAACTGAGAGCTGTCCTGTTTCTCATGCAGCAGCTCCATCTGCTGTCCAAAGGGAAAGGTGGATTTTGCATTGGGACTACATTTACAGAATTGAAAAGATCGACTTGAAATTGAATTTGAAATATCTCTGGAAAATACCTAAACACTTCCCGAGTCGTTCCATCTGCATAAGTAGAACGAACAGAAACCAACAAAAGAGAAAATATAAGAGGAAGTAACAATCACGAGTGTCAGGATTCTCTGCTTACACCTTCAGAACTAGTATTCTCACAGCAAACTCTGATTCTTCACTATCTGCATTTAGTGATGTCCAAAGGTACCATGTTCATCACCATCACACTGGTGAGGTACTGATTAATTTCACCCCAAGATAAATGTGCTCAGGTATTTAACAATTACAAGATGTTTATGGTCATTCTTAGTTACTTACAAGTAGTTTATTCAAGCTGTACAAACGTATTATTCTGAAAATCAACTCTGTTCTTAAAGCAAAAGTTCTATTTCTTGTATGCAGTGCAGGACCTGAGCTTCTATGCCCTAAGCACTCAAACTTTCCACACTTTAGCAGGAGCACTATGAAGAGTTGAGTCCATAACAGTTAACATGGCAAGATCATACGGACTCAATGCTTGTAAATTCAATTGCATCTACTCTGAATCTTGTAGGACTTCCTGATTCTTAGTCTGTGTTTACATCTGCTCTGGCTTCACTAGTTTGTTAGCTTGGGGGGTATACCTCCAGTATGGTACTTGCTGTAACTACTGAACCCTTCCAGTAACCCCAGTATTCTGGGCAACATTGCAGGAGCTATTTAATTATCAGCCAGGTCATAATCTTTGGCTCACTGCTAACCACGAGCATGCTAGATGACTTAATGGGAATCATGGGGCATACTAACAGCATGCCTTCATTACCTGAGTCAGCTTGGTTATTCATTACACTTGTTATCTCAGCCCTCAATGCAATGGCTAGTGGATTGCACATCCTAATAAACTTATTTTACATCAATTTCATTAGCTTCCTGACACCTCAGATTTTAGGGTGCGCTTTTTTCCACATTTCTCTCCACTCCCATGGTTACTGATGTTTTAAAATTATTACGAAGTGAAACATGAGATTCTCACAAAACTGTTATTGTATAACCCAGACCGTGACACCACAGAGCAGGTCTTCAGCCCTGCCCACTCGGGCCCCAGCTCGTGCTCCCGAGCTCGGCAGGGTGACCTGGTGCCCCAGGGCCCCGCGCTCCTTCTCATAACCCGCAGGGGCGGCTGCTGGAGAGCAGGGCGAGGGGGTCATCCCAGCACCAGAGACGCAGGCTTCGCCTGGGCTCTGAATTCAGTTTTGAGAAGGGTTAAAGAACAAATAACCTCATACTCTCTTCTTTTGGAGTTTCTTGTATGCCTACTCTTGATTTTTAAAAATAACATAAAAGACTTGTTTCAGACTATAATTACAGCTTTTAAGGGAAAATCTTGTTTTACTGAATCTTCTGAGGGTTTTAGAACAGAAGTAGTTCAGCCATTGCTCCCTTTAATGGATTTAGTAATAGGCATTCACAGTACTTGGAACAGTGATCCAAGTATACTGTAATGTTTTCACCCAAATGGAAAATATTGTCACATAATAGAATATTGTTTCCCTTAAAAAAAACAAAAAAAAAACATTGTTCTTTCCGTTTACAAGGGTTTCTTTAAGCTCTCCAGAATGTTCTCAGTCACTAATTTTCAGGTGTGATTCTCACAACCTATTTCTCTACCTGTCAACTCACAAAAAGTTGCTGCAGTGTCTAGCAGGGATTGCATGGACATGATTCTACTTGTTACCTTTGTCTTGTGTTTCAGATTCTCACACAGTATTTTTTTGTCTCATGTGGCACTGGAAAACTAGCAAAACGCTTCAGTGCGTGGGATGCCCAATAAACATAACCATAACATTTCTAGATTCTTTGAATTCAGATATTATTGGTAAAAAAAGAAAAAGAGAAGAAAGGAACGAGAAGAAAGGAACGAGAAGAAAGGAACGAGAAGAAAGGAACGAGAAGAAAGGAACGAGAAGAAAGGAACGAGAAGAAAGGAACGAGAAGAAAGGAACGAGAAGAAAGGAACGAGAAGAAAGGAACGAGAAGAAAGGAACGAGAAGAAAGGAACGAGAAGAAAGGAACGAGAAGAAAGGAACGAGAAGAAAGGAACGAGAAGAAAGGAACGAGAAGAAAGGAACGAGAAGAAAGGAACGAGAAGAAAGGAACGAGAAGAAAGGAACGAGAAGAAAGGAACGAGAAGAAAGGAACGAGAAGAAAGGAACGAGAAGAAAGGAACGAGAAGAAAGGAACGAGAAGAAAGGAACGAGAAGAAAGGAACGAGAAGAAAGGAACGAGAAGAAAGGAACGAGAAGAAAGGAAGAACTAAAATCCCATGTTTAGACTGTCTCTAAGATCCTACAATGCTGGAAATCACCAATGTTAAAATAACTTGGCTCCAAGATGACCCAGTGTAGTGTCCATAGTCTTGATGCTATGACTGAGAGTTTTGGGGTTTTTTTTGTCTGAAATGTCCACGTTTACTGCAGAAGTGAAATGCTGTTAAAAGCACATTATAAAAAGTTGCAATATAAGAAACGTTCGTATTTGTTAAAGCAAAATAATTTGCTCTAATTAGTCAATGTATCACATTGATCTGTGTAAAAAGACCCAATCCTATAATGACTTCCTCAGACAAATTCATGGAGGAACAGTTCCCCATCCCAATATAAGGCACTTGTGAAATACCGCTAAATTCCCCCGAACATCTCGGTTACTGATTAACTTTAAAAGGGCAATCTCTCAAGACAGTAGGTAGCGCTATGGCGAGCGGTTAACAGCGAGCTGTGGGTCCCACCTGGGAAGCGG
>NW_009970724.1:8893362-8893653 GCF_000747805.2 Chaetura pelagica
CTCCCCCGGGGCCTGCGAGGCACCGCCCGAGGAGGCTCGCGCGCAGGCTCTCTGGGCGGTGCGCAAACGCTCCAACAGGTGGCTCCGTGGCGCAATGGATAGCGCATTGGACTTCTAGAGGGTTTGAAGGGATTCAAAGGTTCCGGGTTCGAGTCCCGGCGGAGTCGCGTATTGCATTTTCCTTCTCACCCCGCTTTCTCCCACTCCCTCTCTCGCCGACATCTGTTTTGCCCCGCTCTCCCGTCCCTTACTTCACCGCCGGAGCAATCGCGACCACGCACCTTGCGCTTC
>NW_009970724.1:8895975-8905990 GCF_000747805.2 Chaetura pelagica
CTCCGGAGCGGCTTCCGGACGGGAACGCTGCTGGAAAAGCAGCCCGACTCCCTCCTGGACACTTGGGCCACGACCCACCATACAGCTCTGCACGTTTTGCTTGAAGTTCTTCCCAAGCGACAAAACAAACCCACAAAACGCAGCAGGCAAACCCGAAACATTTAACACTTGCATTAATGCAGTATTTTCTTCCCAACTCACACATACCTACAGATAGATGACGAGCCACTCGAGTATCAGGAATCATAAAAAACCGTGGGTGATAAAATAAAAAACAGTAGCAGCACTAAACAAACCCCCTTGGTTTTGGTCAGGACAATCAATTATAAATTCACCAGATTATTTTACTCAATTTGTAGGTTTGATTATTTTCAGTCCTGCACGTGTGACTACAGGCTCTCTTTCAAACTGTAATAATATTTACTTAAAAGCAATAAAGGCAAAATCCACATAATTGTATACACCATCAGGAACATCCACTGTCCCTGTTCTGCAGCACAGCAACTCACTCAAGAATGCCATCTATCTATAAAATATAGAGCCCTTTACAGAAACATCAAACTTTCTCAGAATTTGCACCTAAATAGCAAAACCAAAACCTCTCCACATTAACCCCATGAAAAGCAACGAAACCAAGTTAAGACAAAACGTCCTCCTCACTCAGTCACTGCCAGCAACCCATTTAAATCCAAATACTGTTTCTACTTCCTGTATTTATTAAGGAGAGCTTCAGAAAATGTGCTTAGTTCCAAGTAAAAAAAACATTGGAAGGCAGAGGCTTTTACATATACACGTTTGCACATTGCAAGCAGTGTTTACATAATTAATACTTTAAACATGCAGAAATTATTAAAGGCTACAGTCCAGAAGAAAGAGAAAATTGTTTTCAAGGAGCAGGGTTCTTCCTAGATGTGAGCACTCAGCTCTCCTGGGATACTGGCTGTGCAATAAATCTACCTTATGTCAATTTCAATCAAATTTAGAGTCCAAAATACCACCTACCTGGGTTTTTATGCAAATTAGTGGTTAAGAAAAGGTGCGCTAACCAGTGCCTTAACTAAAGGCACAAGCTGGGAAACACAACCTACACGTTCCACCCTGCAGCACAGTGAACACAGGCCAGTGCACCTCACCACTTGCTCACAGAACATGGGCACCTGCCACACACACAAACCCTCACAAGTTATGGATCTCACAAAGGGGAACTGAACTGATGCCACCTCTGGTTCTAAAATGGTGGCAGAGGCCTTCCAGACTGTTATTCACCTGAAGAACTACTGCAATCAGCTACCAAACCACTACCTGCACACTACTAGATAATGGACCCCACTGTTAAGTTACTTTCAAAAAGATCTTAAGGCAATTATTAAATTGTAAAAATTGATAAAAAATGCATGTGACTGAGTGTTGAAATTTTATGAAAAAGTAATACATATGTAAATTATTAAACAATATGTAATTTGCATCTTCTTTATTATCGGTTTATATTTTTATACATTATAATATAAATATAAATAGACGTATATATGTATATTTTGAATTCCAGGAATTATCAACCCTATTATGGTTAGTGTTGAAATAAACCCTTCACAACCAAACTATTTCTCAATACCTTCTGTCACAGAATTGGTCAGCAACACCTCTGACCAGCCATAGAAAAATCTGTTCTGGCCTATAATGGATGTCAAGGTGAATAACGTGTAACTTTAAACTGAATTTACTAATTTGTTGATGTAAAGAAGGACACCTGAAAAGACTCCAGTCCACAAAGCTGTAATTTGCGCTTAGATTTTAAATATTTTCATACCATTCTTTAAACATTTTTAAAAATAATTTAAAAGTCTAAATTATTTTAAACTTAGATACCTGATAATTTGATAAAGCTCCCTACCAAATTCCCTAGACCTTAATTTGCATGACCTGCAAATCTGAAAAAAGAAAAAAACACCAAAACACAATCAAAACATTCTGTAAAAAGTTTTATAACAA
Organism: Chaetura pelagica; assembly: GCF_000747805.2. Lineage (NCBI taxonomy): Eukaryota > Metazoa > Chordata > Aves > Apodiformes > Apodidae > Chaetura > Chaetura pelagica. The sequence continues at coordinate 8,897,965 of NW_009970724.1, forward strand.
ATAAGTTGTTCCAGCTTGTTATTTCTCTTCAAGTCTTAATTCTGAAATTTCCTCTTCTTCCGATTCCTCTTCCCTGCTGCAAAAGCTGCTTTTTCACTCATGATCTCCTGATACTTCTTTTTATTATATCTGAACAAAATAGATAATTTACTTTTAAGCATAGTAAACAAAAGTTCAGGAAAAAATAACATGGAAAGTACTCTACATATATAATTAGCCAAACTGAATTCTCTTGTATTTTCCCAGTCAGATTTCTTTAATTTTGTACAGTTATGCATAGATGAAGCAAAATCAACACTCACATTAATGATAAATGCAGGTAAATTTGTTTTGGAAATAAATTTAATTGAAGGAACATTAATTTTGGCATAACCAGTGTGCTCTTTGTTGCCTATGTAATCACACTTTGGACAGTCTGCTAAAACCCTGCTACTGCTCATAGTCAGAAAACTCCTCAACACCACTTTATACAAAATATACCCATTTTTATACTGTCTTTTCAGGAAACTCCAGATAATCAACCTTACCTACTCAAGACTGAAAACTGAGATGAGATTTAACACTGAACAATGAAGAGCATACACTTAACAACATGAGTTGCTAGCTCCTCTACTACTGATACGTGCCTATACCAATTACCACAGTGGATCACTGCACACTGAGCTATCATGAGGTTTTTAATTGCAAGACTGACACCTGACAAGCATCTCCACGAATGCTGAAGTATCTGGTCAAAGCCCCATATTACCCACAACATAAATTAACTGATCAAATTTCAAAGACATTGTTAAAAATGGCTTCTAACAATTACCTTATAAATCAGGTCAAGACAGCATATTAGTTAAGAAACAGTTATACTAACTTGCCTTCCCAACATTAATACACATTTACAAGCCTGACATTAACCGTATAATCCCAAATCACGTACTTCTTCCATGAAAACGTCACTATGTGACAAAAGAAGCACAGATTAACATAATGTGATAGCCAATACCAAAATGGATCAACTAAGGCATCTGATCCAGAAATTGTAGGTTAGCAAACATTAATTAATCCAATCATATTCTTCAAGTAAGACTTCTTGAGCAATTTTGGTTCCTATGACAGGTGACAGACTGATATGTTGGAACTACAGTCAGCACTTTTAAATCAATTATGCCAAGAAAAAAATAATCGGTCTGTAAACAACAACAAAAATACACATAAATCACTCATTCAAAGCCCTTGCTTCTGGTATAAGCCTGTGCAGACACTTTAGAAGTGAACCAGAATAGGGCTGATTGTTACACTGACATTATTTTAAATGTGACTACCAAACTGAGTTGGATAAAACCCTTTTGTGAAGCTAAAAGACATGCTGTCTAATTATCCCCTGTTCATTAGATCTCAAAGGCAGGGCTGCTGAAGTGCTAAAACAGACTGTCAAAAAAGTTTTCTTTGAAGTGTAAAAAAATCCCACATAAGCTGAATAAAAACCAAAAAAAGTTACATAGTTAAAATACTCCTCTCTTACATAGAATATCAGAATTGCAAAACTGCTTGTAAATACCTTCTAAACTCAGAATCTGCAAGCAGCTCTTCAACAATTGTTCTCTTCCTTTGTTTCTTAGGGATTCGACTATGGTAAAAGTCTATGGGAGAATCAACCACAGTTCCAACCTAGAAAACAGAAATGAAAATGTTCTCACTGTTGATTATTTTGCCTTTCCCCCCCCCCATCTTCAGCAACAAGTGTAAAAACAGCCACAGAGGTCAGAATGGTATCTTAAGCGTAAAATACCAAAAGAATTAAGCAATGTTTCCTATGCAGAGGCACTTCTTGTCTCATTGCTTAGTGCACAGGGGAGGTCCTGAGCTTTGAAACTGTACTGTTTTCATCACTGGACTGCTGCCTCAACACTTGTATTTATAAAATAAATCAAGTTCTTAACTTTCAAATATTTTCCCCAAGAAGGGAAAGGAAACCTTTATGATCATTGTGGGGGTTTTGCTAGATGGATACACCGCAGTTAATCCAGCTCTAGCAAAAGGGCTTAATCATGGAACACATCACATTTTTTCCAACCAGCACGCTAGCCAGTTCTGACGATTGAGGTTAGTAGTGGAAATACATGCAGTGTTTCATGTAGTGAAAAGAGTCATGTGCAGATTTCATTATGCATATTTCTAGGAACCTCCTAGACTGTGAATGGCTGGCTGTGTGGGCCTTCCAGCAAATATCTGGGTAGTTAAAATCCTCCATGAGGACTAAGGCCTGTAGTTGCCAGGCTGCTTTCAGCAGCCTGTAGAAATCATCATCAACTCTCTTGTCCTGATCAGAAGGTCTGTAATAGATCCCCACAACTGTATCTCTCATGCCAACCTGCCCCTTAATTTGTACCCACAGACTTTCCACTTGCTCCTCCTCTGCCCCTGGACAGAACTCAATAAATCCTAGTTGCTCTCTCACGTAAATAGTAACTCCACCGCATCGCTTCACTGACGTGTCTTTCCTAAAAAGGACATAGCCATCCATGACCACATTCCAGTCATGGGAGCTGTCCCACCATGTCTCTGTAACTGCCACCAGATCATAGCCCTTAGACTGCACACAGACTTCTAACTTCTCCTGTTTATTCTACAAATAAGCTAGCAGGAAAATAAATGTTAATGATTTTCTACACACTTGTTAAAAAAAGGCTAATACTTAAAAAAAAGCAGTGAAAACCTAGTACATTGAGGGGTCAGAAAAAAGATTAAGTCAAATGTTTGTTCAATACTGTAAGATCAACTGCAATTAAAAAAAACCAAACAGGATATACACATATGTAACAGAGAGTTAACCAGTTGTAAACTGCAGCCAAGTGACCAATATGCTTTACTAATTAAGCTATGGAATTAGATCAAGATAGAGGCTACCTACACAATAGCAGGGAATAAAAACAGCTCAAAATTTCAGCAGTACAATGTCACTTTCTGTTGCTTCCTTACCTGGAAGTACTTGGGTAGACCATCTCTGTCATTCTTCTTATAAAAATGCTTGGGATCCAATGCAGCTCTCATCTTCAAAACTTTAAGGTCATTTTTCAGTTCACTAGTGATTTCTGGGGCTTTCATACCAAACCAACCATCACCTGTTGTTTTTTCTCGCTCTGCCTAGGATGCAATACCAAGAATAATAAATTTGCATTCAGCAACAAGGACAGGGTAGAGCAGGGAACCCTCCTCCCCAAAAAAAGACAGATAAAGCATTTACAACATAATTCTGTACCTTCAAAAAGTGTATTTTATAACTTCTATAAGAAGAAGGTCATCAGCACTGTATTTAACAGCAGATTTGTAGGATCTGCACACATTATCCTTCACTTCACTGTCCTAGTGACTAAAAGACTTATGGCTTTTATTATGGCTTTTCACAGGATGGCTCAAGGAAGACATTAAAATTGCAGTTCATCACTCCACTTCCAGTGAGCCCATGTATGCACAGCCCCAGCTTTCTACCTGAGCTGGTTTTGTCATTTGAGGCATTATCTGCTCGTCACTTACTCTGCGCTGTTTCTTTAGCTGGTGAAGTGATTCCCTGAAGGGTGGTACACATTCCTTTTTTTCAAAATCTGGAGTTATGACACTCTTCTGCAACAGCTGTAGATTTAATTTTTTTAATGTTAGACAATCATATCACTGATAAAAATTCTACTCCTTTACCATATTTACAGAACCTTCCAAAGGAATCATGCAGAATCTAAGCAAGAATTACAATACAATTCTTTAGCTTCTCTGACCCACAATGAAGGTCCTAAGGACCTTCAAAACACAGCCCTGATCAGCAACAGAAAGCAGCTAGATAGCTCAGGAAGAAGTGAGATAGCAAATGCTCCAGAATAGAGAGAGTCATCATGGACGAGCCTGAGACAGTCACAGCAAGAGTAACATGATTCGCTTTATCTCAAGGTGTGCTTTTGAAATAAAATTGCTAATTCCATATTAGGGATAGCACAGACCTGTATTTACTGAATTTTAATCTTGCTATGGACTGGATACCTTGTTAGCAGACCTTCAGCTCATGTATTATTAGGCAAAAATACAAGCATAATCAACTTCACGTTACAGGATAATGCTGGAATCTGCACTGCTTTTCAGTTTCTGAAGCATCACATATATTTAAATTCTTGCCATTAAAACCAAATGTAAATACACTTTGGCCAAAATACTTAGGCCAAAAAGAATGGAGGTTCTCAGCAAACCACACAAGAGAGTACTTACTTAAAAAAAAGTAACCCAATCTTATTAAATTAACATCTTTGTATTACTGTAGTCACAAGTAACTGCATAATTGTAAACACACTACCTGGTCCTCCTTCTTCTCCTTCAGTTGCTTCATTATGCTCGATCTAGGCTTTTGCTTTTTTGCATCAAAACTAATATATAAACCTCCAAGCTTCTTGATATTCAAACCAGGGTCTATGCTGCTGGAAAGATGTAAACTAAAAGGGAAATAGTTAATTACTAGAATATTGTAACAAGCATGCAGCTAAATCTTGTACTGTCCTCTGAGAAAGATAAACAGAAACTATAGTTTCCTTAAGTCTTCCCACTTAGGTTCAGATCTGCAATGATTTTAAGCCTCACAATCTAGAGAAAATGTATAATTTAGAGGTGACAGAAGATGATGGGAAAAAAAATCATGCTGTTATGTGAAGTAATACGTTTAATAAAGAATAATACCTGTGGAATCACTTCTACAAATATTTCATATTAATTCTAATGCTAGGATTCTTATCTTAGATATTACTATATTGTCTAAAGCTGAATTAATAATTCGTGTAACCTTGCCAAAGTAACTCGTGACCAGCACCCTCCTGCACATTGAGAAACTTGCTTGCTAAAGAGAAAAACAAAATGACAAAGGGACAAACACATGGGTGATAAAAATAGTAAATTCTCAGTGAAAAGTATGAAGATGCTAGAATTAATCCTAGAATTAAGTCCTGTATAATAGTACTAGAAATAATGTTACTAAATATTTTAAAACTAGTATGTTTCACTTCTTCATTACTTCATTCAAACAACTAAAGGAATGTATCGATAAGAACTGAAAACATAAAAAGTTTGTGTGACTGTTTAGGACTGAAAAGGCATGATTTCATTAAGCACTAGGTAAGGAATTTACTGGACTTTTACTTGGGACCATGTATGTCCAAGCTAAAAGGATGACCAATTAAGAAAACTGTGACGTGAATAAGCAACTAAGTCAGCCTGACCACTTTAACCCAGCTTCACATTTTGTTTTTTAAGCTGAAAACACACAAAGCCTCCAGATGCCTAAATATTTCAGAGTTCTGTCCTGCTATATAAAAAGCAACGACAAAAAAACCCCAACAAACCCAAACCCGTAACTTATGAACTGTAATTATTTTTTATAATCTGTGCAACCCCACTTTCCACATCAGACTTATGTGACAAGACTATTTCTTCAGTTATTCCACATAATTTAGCAGCTAATGTACACATCCTATGCATTTGCTTGAACGAAATGCAGATTCTTCAGCTATTCCCAGAAAAATACTTACATGTCATTCTTATTTTTCAACAAATTATCATCTTCATCTTTGTCATCTTCATCTATCAATTCCTCTTCAGCCTCTTCCAGATCTGAAGATTCTTCAACTTTTTCAGTTCTTTCATGCTTACTTTCAGCATCACTACCTTGGTCCATCTCATCTAGGTAATATTTTTGGCTGGATCTCATGCCAGGCTCAGTATCAATTACAAAAAGCCCTTCAGCATGCAGTGAACTGTTTTTTAAAGATCTGTTGCAGGAAGGAGTCCTCTTATCTGCCTCTTTGTAGCACAGGTTATCTTCAGCTGTATCTATGTCTGCCGCATCACTATTTTCAGATTCATCACTTCCATCTTTGCTCAGAAACAATGCAAGAGAATTGCTTCCAATGCTTGATCGTTCACTGCTGCGGGATACAGATGGAGCATATTCTCCTGTTTGGTCTTCATCACTGCCTACACTTATTTCCAGTATCCTGCATGTACCAGTGCTACCAGTTCCTTGTGCAACAGCTGTGTCCTTTTGTGGGCTGCTCACTGCACTGGATCGCTCATCCTCTCTTAATTTATCAGCCCGGGTAAAAGACTGCTCTGCAGCTGCTGTTTTGCATTCTGTTTTTTTTATTCTTTCATTTGGTGTTATTTGTCCTTTGGATGCTAAAAGTTGTTTGGGAGTCATGCAATCAGTCAAAGAAAGAACCATACACTCTGATTTCCCCTCCTTCACAAGTATTCTCCTGTGTTGTTCTTGTATTTGGCCAAATGCTTCCTCCGAATCATCTACCCCAACTGTCTGTGGTTTTTTTACTACTTTTTTCCCAGGCGATTCAGTGTCATTTCCTTTCATTTTTCTAAGGCTACTGGGTGCCATATCATTCAAAACCTCTTCTTTCACGTCTCCGCTCTGGGTTATGCTGCCAGATTTGGAAGAATATTTGCTTTTAGGTAAATTGGATTCTTTATTATCTTCAGTGACAGAAGAAGTATCTTTTGCATCACAGATGGGTTCTGCAGCAGGTCTAGAATCAGAAATTATTACTGGCTCAGATTTAACAGTATCCTCAATTAAATTATAATTTTCTGAAACAATTATGTTTCTTTTCTCAGTCTGCTTGGTGTTTTCTGCTTGTGATTTCATTTGCATGCTCCTCGTAATTCGCTTCAGAGCGCTGGATGGTTCCATGTAAGAACTCAAACAGCATGACTCTGCATCAGAAATATCTTCTCTCTCAGTTTCATCAGCTGTATCCATTCGCAATTTCTTTTTGCTTCGCATGCTTCTTGTGGTTCTGGTAGGTATCTGGACACCAGAAACAGCAGAAGAACAAGACTCGGCTTCAGAGACATCATCGTCATCCAGAACCTTTGTTGACTTATTTAGAAAAGCTGTCTTGTCATATCTTTTTTTGTCAGGAGAATCTGGTTGATAAGGAACTACAATTTGTCGTCTTCTTGTTACTCGTACAAACAAAGGTGTCTGAAGACCAGACACAGAAGAGCAGTTAGATTCTGTTTCTGACACATCCCCATCAGCTTGTACTGAATGAACAGCTGTTTTCTCATTTCTAGTAATTTGCAACTCTAAGTTATCACTGACATCTGTTTCTGAATGTTCCAGTTCTTCAAACTGAGATTCCTGAATTACCTCTGGCTTATGAACTGATTTAGTTGTTCTTCTAGTCATCCTCATAGACACAGGAGTACTAATTTCAGCAGATGCTATCTACAAAAAGAGTAAAAAACCAAGTGTGCTATTGACAGATAAAAATAACCCCACAAGAAGGATGTTACACAAATCACCAACCATCTTTTTTAAATAAATCTAGTCAAGTTGGCAAAGCATTACATGTCTCTGAATAGCCCCGTCTATGTGGAAGAAAAGTAAATAAACCATCCCTTACTTATCTGTTTGCCTGACTTCCAATCAAGGCAGAAGAAACACATCCATTAAGAAACATAAACAAGCACCTTATGTCTTAATGCTACTAAGTTATGACAAGCTGTCATAAGAGGCAAATCCGCAAGCGATGCTCAGAAACGTTGAAAGATTTGCTCAACTATACAGCACTGAAGCTTAGCAACTGGCAGAATGTGCCCCAAAATGGTTTCCTTAACCAATTTCAGCAGTTTTAGGAGCAGACTGGCTTTACGGCAACCACAACACTAGATATAACCCGCTTCTTTAACATGTTAAATTACCTACAAGACAACCCAAACTTTTGGAAAGAATAACGCTCTGCGACAAGATCTTCCCAAAACACAGAACCATGCCGGATCAACACCAACCATGCAACCTAAACTATCAGTATTCACTCCCTACTGTTTCCTGTCAAAAAGCCACAGAGAAATGCCAAAGGAACCGCAGCGCAAGCGAAAGCCCCACAAGCCCGCACGCAGACCTGTACCTCGCAATGTCCAGGGCCTACCGACCCGCGGCCAGTGCGCGCCCGGCACGGGCGGGCGGCGGGCCCGGCTGCGGCAGCAGCGC
>NW_009970724.1:8906214-8916840 GCF_000747805.2 Chaetura pelagica
GGGCCGCGCAACTGCGTTCCGAGCGGCTGCCGCAAGGGCGGAGCGGCGCGGGGGGTGCCGGGAGCGGGAAACACCAGCTATTAGGGGAGGAAAGACCAGAGCCTGGGACTTGAGAGGCCGTTTCATGACAAAGTGTAAAATACATAAAAAATTGTTATTGAGATGAGAATTCATACCAAGTACAGATTAAAAGCCTACAAGCGTTGCAAATTTTAATTCAAACGTTTAAGTTTCTCATGGGAGGAAATCCCACCTCTCCCACTATAACACAGAAGAAATTAATGTGAGAACTTGATAAAATGTTACCGGTTTACTCTAGAAAAATAAGCCTATCATGTCTCAAAAATTACCATGTTTTAAAGGGAACTTTTCTACAGCAAACAGTTACCAGTTCACAGAAAAGAAACAATTGTCCCATTAGAGCAGCCTATGCATTAGTTTAGTACAATTCTTGTTTAGTAGCACTTCAATTTAAAAAACTGAGTACACATGCAAGTCTAAGCCAACACAGTGCCAACAGCCACACACAGAATTTGCAGACAGTGGGTAAATCACCAGCAGCACGTAACTCAAACCTGCTAGGGAAGTTTACAAAGAAAGTCATTAAATTTTTAAACACTAATACAAACTGACCCAACATAAAGAAAAAAAGACTACATTTTGATTAGGAGAAAAAATTCCAAAGTTTTATTAATGTGTTATTAGTTCCAGTTTCCCCTCTCTCATTTATCAAAAACTGACAAAGTCCAGGAGAATTCCCCAATATTTGCCAAATTTGAGGCCTCAAAAGGTATCTTAAAAAAAAATGTCATGTTTTATCTTAGTGGAATGGAATATGGGAAGCTCACTCTAGATGCTGTCTACAAGCATTCAAAGTCCACTAGCTGCCTACATGACAGAATTTGGAAGATGCTGGTGAAAATTAATTCCCTTACAGTTTAAATCTCAAAATATGTACAGCTACATTAACTAGTCCTGCCTGAAATCAAAAGGAAAAAGTGTTTTAGACTCTCAGTATCAAGCTCCTGTTGAACTACAAGTTGAGCTTTTCCTATCTATTCTGATTTAAAGGCCAAGAAAATGAAAAATCGTTTCAGTAGAAAGACTACGTTAAACCAGAAGCCTTGCCTTAGCTGCAGCAATCTCTCCAGGATAAAAAAGCCAGAGCACCCAGCTACTGCCACCTAACTTCAAGCTAACCCTTACTTGCATAATTTCTGAATGGCACTCAAGCAACAAAGTTTTCTAGACAATCTCAAGAGAAGTAATCCATATTACACAATATTGTAGGGAACAGCTTCAACATTTACTCTCTGTTCTGACTTGGCTATTCTGATTGTGTAGTTCACAAGTATGAAAAAAACCAAGCCACAGTCAAAAAGACAGGCACAATTTCATTTTTGCTTAACAAATTTTTCATCACTTGATTTCAATTTCTTACTTTAAACATTCAGACAATAATACATTTTCTATTTCAAACAGTAAAGATGCCATCAAACTTGTACAAACATTAAACAATGCATACCGAGGCACAAAGAAGCCAGAAGGAATTCAAGTAACAAAAGTAATTTGGAAGATGCATTTTTTTCTAAATCATAGAGGTCTTTTACACTATATTCAAAATAAACAGCTTTTCCCATCCATACAAATTAAACAGCTGACTTGCCTATATATACATATAAAGTAATGAGATACCAGTTTAAATTTTTGGGGTCGTTCTTCATAAAATATGACAATTTTCTACAAAAACTAGTCCTTGAATGCTTGAAATCTATGTACGTATGAGATAAGTAATTATAAATGTGAAATTCATTTTTAAAAAAATAAAAATATAGACATTTCTTTATACTACCTAATGGTAGCTGAAATAGAATGATAATTTTACAGTGAACTGGTCATACAAGGAAAGATATTTTAAACTGTTTCTCTATAGATAATTTCAATTAAAACCAACAAACTCAAAATATTTAATATTTTAAATGAACTGGTGATTAGTTTAAGAAAGAAACAGAACACTGCAGACTCTCCTGCTGACACCAGGTAGAACAGTTACAACTTTTGGTCTTTGTTACAAATGCTGTAAAAGTGTTTCTATGAAAAAAGCAATGTTCCCCCCCATACCCAAGAAATTAAAACAGCAAGCCATTGAAAAAAATAAAGTGTTTCAAGAAGCATTTCTTTTAGCTTGCATGATATAGCCTTTGGACTTGATAATTCCTCTGCTTTTAACAATGACTGAATACCGGAGAAGCCACAAAGGAATCCACTCATGTGCTTTCGTGCTCTGGATACTTTCCTGAAGAACTTCTTGGAAACTTGCTTCACAAAGTAATTCTGAAGTTAAAAAAGGATATTCGTGCTTTAAATAACATAATGTAAAGAGCTGCAAAAAGCAACACTTAAGCCTTTTCCTATGGTAAAAGAATCTTAAGCAGTGCCAGATACTCCACAGATCTACTCTTCCAGAATGCACGTAGGATAAAAGCAACTGAACGTTACAGAAGACTTCAGGACACCTTTTTTTGCAACTTTGAGTACTTTTCACAAAACTAATCAACTGAGATTTCTACAGTATCAAATGCAGTTCATCAGAAGAGCCATTAGCAGGAAAAAACTAAAATTAAGGTTCAGAAGCTAGCTAGACAAACCAGTAGTGAGTAAAGCATAAGCTGTAATCTGCAAAGTACTGAACATTCTGTTACCTCTGCAGTCACTGGAAGCAAAACATTCAATAGCATCTCCCGTAACTAAGCTCACAATAACCACAAGCCTAGAGAGCCTGGGGCTTAACAAGCCTAGAAAGCTTAAATTGGGCTCAAATGCCACAAAGCAAGCACAAATCCTCTTAGTTTCCTCTGGAAAGCCACTCAAGGGAACAACCTCTTTGATGAGGAGGGTTCCCCAGAGATAGTCTCAATACTTTTCAGCTGACCATTACAGAAGTTAAGCTTAGCAAACAATGCATAAGGGAATCGTGTCTTGTTTTCTATGCTCTTATCAACTCTCAACAGAGAGTATTTACTGAACTACAGATTGTATCATGGACTTCATAGGACATGGAAGTTGCTGGATTGAATGGCAATTCATTTTGTATGCTGCCAAAGCAGTGCTGGTACATGCCCAAGCCCTGATGAAATTCATTAATTTTAACAGTGGTACTATAGAACATTTACTTTTTTCCTTTTAGGGGAGGAATGGGAAGAGAAGGAAGAAAAAGTATGATCATAATGAATACTTGGTCATAAGGAAGAATGTAGGGAAGGAATGAACTAAATATTCAGACTTCTCACCTACAAGGTCAGTAAGATATTTAAGGCATTATCACAGTGGAGATTAGATTATGTTTGAGAGAAACTAATATAATATATCATAGAATATTCTAGGGAGCCGGTAATTCAGTTTGAGAGTCCAAAGGAAATCCTCCAAGTCCTTCAATCATTTAATAAACAAATCTCTGAACAAAACAACTGATGCCAACTCTTCTTTGTCATAATGTCATTTAAGAAGTCACTCATTTGAAAAAATCCTGTTTAAAGTGTAATTACTCTATATATTTAACATTAAGAAACCACAAAAAGATCAACTGACCTTTAACATTTCATTTGTCATTTACTGGCCTACAGCAACACAAATGTCATTCTATGTTTTGTGAGAAAAAGCTAATATTTAATATATGTAGTGCAAACTCCACAGTAGTTTGTTATTCTATTTACTTTCCTTTCACTGATTAAAACAATTCCAAGAAACTACCCATACCTGGAAGATTGCCTTTTTCCTCTTTCTTGAAGAAAAAGCAAGAAATTAATAAAAATATTTTAGAGGTGAAAGCTTTAGAATCCTTTGTTCAAGATTCAAATGTAACAAAGTTTGAAGTTCAGAGAAAGATTATCCCTGATTTTGCACTAAATAAACACATTTAGATGTCTTCTGTTCACTTATCTCGCAAAGCCTTACCTTTAGGGTCATTGTGAGTTAACAGCTGTATGTCAAACTGCTTTGCAAATGCTGTGAGATCAGGTGGCATCACGCAGCAGGAGGCTAGGTTCACCTGATTACTACTTGGTTTCACCTGAAATTAGCAAAACACTTTTATAAGAAAAATGTTAATGTACTTTAGCTGTTTCCCTCATACACTCTATTATAACAGAGATTGTGCATTGAACAATTTGCCTCTGGTCATTGTTTTGAGGTCTAAACAAGGCCAGTTAATTCTACATGATGCTCGACTGGCAAATCCGGTATCTGCAGTTTCCTGCAGCGCAGAGCCCAAAACAAGAACAGGATCTAACTTCAGGTGCTGCCACAGCAGGATGTGTACTAACCCACCCTGGCTTCCAGTCTGTTGTGCTCCCTAAACAGCAGCAGGACATAGTGAAAACATCACAGGGATGTTTACTTGAAAAATACTAAAAAAAATTCCCACAAATAATTTTTGTTAAGAATATATAATTTGCACTCTTTCATGCCTTCCAGTAAGTGCCTGGATCAGATTAAGTTAAAAGGGACTTTCTTCCATTGACTGCTCATCACAAGCTGCATCCATGGTCACCAGGTGGGTGATCATTAATCCCCTCAATTATACGTCTCTAAGTATACACAGAACAGCAAAAAACACAGATCAGAACTCTTAAGCAGAACCTCTTACCCAGATACAGCATGTTCATATACCACAAAAGAAATGTCATGAGTATTCAAAGGACTAATAAAGAAACAGTAAATCCACAAGCTTACATGAGCATGGACATATACTAGTACAGACCTGCATCACTTCAGTGTTGTAAGAGGATAACAAAACTGCTATGCCACCTGATTCACAGCCTGTCCTCGTCTTTACATTTAAGCTTAGCACTCACACAGCATTTTCCAAAGGGGAAAACCCTCCCTTCATAACACAGCTTGAAGTGGTAACACCTATGTTTTCACAGTCACTGGAATAAATCTGAAGGTTTAGCAGTACTATTTATACTCTTTTCTAAATATAAGAGAACTCAAAACTTCAACCTTAACTACTTCAAATAATCTGATCCCGAACAGACACATGGTTTTCCAGCCTTTGTTTGCCTTGTCACACCATAACAAGTGACAATCACACTTTTGAGTTTCCCCACACCTTGAACAACATTGTGACCATCCATAAAATGCTAACAGTAATAGGACTACTTAACATTTTGGGCATAAACTCATTTATAACAGAGTTCGTAGCAGTGTGGCAGCCAAAAAACTCTGTCCTAGAAATGCTACGAGTAGACAGTTTGTTCTTACCTGTGCCCAAAGATACAGCTGCTCTAAAAGTGTTTTATCTAGGTCAGAGGTGCCTATGGCAACAATCTTTTTGTTTTGAACCAGATTTTCAAGTTCTTTCCAATAAGGTTGCAAATACTCCAAGGAGAGGCTAGTTCCATCTTCAACAGGAGGTGGGGCGATAATAACTGAGTCTAACTGAGCAACTCCGAGGGCAGAACATGCTGAGGGAAAAAGAACAGAGACACTGCAAAATCTTTTATGAGATATGAACATAAGCAGTATGGCTTGTCAAATTCAGCAAAAAAACACCCCTCCTAGTTCCCTGTGCTAGATTCCCATTCAGCATGTTTTTAAGCCAAGAAACAAAGATACAGCTGAAGGTCAAGCTTCAATTCTAGGTCTTGGGGAAAAAAACAACAAAAAACCAAATGAACAAAAAAACTCAATACTGTATAAAATGTAAAGCCTTTTTTTCCTTTTTAATGTTAAAACTGTATTTTTCCCTGAAGACAGCAATTGTAACCTACAATTCTTGATTCCTTCACTCTCCATTTCTTCAAAAATTTCTAATTTTTACCTAGAACTATAACTCAAACGGGGTTAGAAAAGAACGGCATCTGATTCTTTGGTAGCAACCAACAACTGTTAAGAACTTTTCTACCAGTTACTAAAACATCACATGCTCATTACTCTTTTACAAGTTTTGTGTGAAATAATAAAAACTTGCTTCTGCTTGGAGAAAGGAACCAGATTTAAGTTTGTGGACCCAAGGTTACAGCAATCTCCATTTAAATAAGTTTAGTGACTGAGCTAACATGTAAATAGACTTGGTTACCTAAGTACTTCTTCAGAGAAAAACAGGATATACTTGTGATAGTCATTAAACACAGCTCTTGGATGGAGAAGTTTCTAAATTTATTTCCAAATAGTAAAGTGAAAAAGAAACACTACCTGAAGTTTGAGTTTCACACTTACCCATGTCAACTGCATCTCTGATTGATGAAGAGTTTGATCCAACAATGAAAAGTTTTGCTGTGTTCAAAGAAACTGGAATCAATAACTAAACAACTCAGCTATTATTAAATATATAGCTATTTACTTTTGCTACATACACTTCTTAAGAGCTCTTGGGTAAAGGGTTCTTAAAATATACACCAGTTGCTTCAGAAACTGGAAAAATCCTCACCTTCTGAAAGATGACTGCCCAATAAAGACACTTGTTTTTTTAAATTTCAAAGTTGCTTGTGCAGTCTCAGAACAAGAAATCATCTGGTTAGATGATCTAATAAACTGGAAAGTTGGATTTAAACACCAAGACACTAAGCAGTAGCATTAACAATCTGTACAAAACCCCCAAACATAATAGTACTAACAGAACACTTCACAGGTTACTGAGACTCAAAATGTACTAGTGTTAGTTTGGACTGCCTCCTTCAAGTTAAGCATAGTCAACCTGGAAAAAATATTTAAATAAATGTGCTTCCAATGCCATTTCTAAATTGTAGTATTATCTGTCATATTTTGCTCACAAAATACATTCAAAACGTTTTCAGGGGGCATAAGTTAAAGCAGAAAATTGCCGAGCTGCTTTAAAACCTGAAATATGAATGAAAGTCTTTCTCAGCCATCTTCTAGGTTACTCAAAGTATGACAGTGTGCACTGATGTAATTTGACTTTGAAATTGCAAGACTTGGCGGAAAAAACATATGCATACAAACATCCCATTAATAACTGCATGAAAAACCTTTTTATGCCACCAGATTTTTTACTATGTTCTTACCTGATACTTTCAACTCATCCCTTTCTTCAGGAATTATTTTTTCTATAGCTTGAGCTACTGTACATTCCAGATCCTCCAGTATTTCCTGTAGTAAGTACATGAGACTTAAGAACAACTCATCAAGAGACAGCAAGTTTCTGAAGAATGTTCTTAATTTAAAAAATCCCCAAACCAAAAAGCCTTATAACCGTCAGAAACAAAAATAGAATAAAAATGCAACGACAGAAAGAAGCCAAATGTTTCTTGATCTGAGGGGAGGACAGGAAAATGAAGCTATATGAAAGGCCCTATATGCCCTAATATTAAAAAATATATATATTGGTAAGAATTATTGGAATAAGTTTTACTAGTGTTCTGATTTCCTGATGGGAACAGATCACTGTGCAAATTCAAATTACCTTGCTTTAAAAAAAACCGAACCAACACACCCCTCATGAGCAGGTGGAAAAAAACCCATTGTCAGAATTAGGGGAGCATCCTTGCATGAAAGCATTTTGTAATTTCAGTGAAGTCTAACACAGAAATACTGTAAAATTTAGATTTAAAACTGATTTTGAAACTGAAAATTAAGAAAGAGATTTCACCCCCTGTCCTGATTTAAGAATAGGCTAACATCTTACATCAGCTGGTACAAGATTATTTAAGGATTTACCTACATGAGATTTTGCATTATATACACACATGCATATGTAGCACCCCATCCCCAACAAAGAACACTGTTTATTTTTGCTGCCCTACCAAAAAAATCTTCAAGTGAGTCCTTTATCACTTCTGCATCTTCAAAAACATTTTTGAGACAACCAAGGCTATGCTTCAGAGTTCCCCATCAAACAGGATGATCTTGTGCTATCTAGTTTATCATCTCCACAGTTGAGATAGTTCTCCATTGAGTTTTCAGAAGAATGCTAGCAGATTTCTAAGGTACACAGATTTTTTTGATTTTTATTTTTGTGATTGCCCCAACAATTAACATAAAATCTTACAGAACAAGACTTTTATTTTGCTAAGAATTGCCTTACTTACTTTTTACTCTGCTATTTCTTCATCTCTCTGAATTTGCTAAATATAAAAAAATAAATAAAGAGAGGTGAAGAAATACCTTTCAAGATATCTGGAGCTGCAGATACTTTTACAGAAATTTAATCCATTAATTTGTATTTTAAAAGGTGCAACCAACTACGTATTTCTCTGTTTTCACGTGCAACAAGGATAACATGAGTAACACCTCTCGTACCTGATTTAGATCTTGTCCAATCTTTGAGCTCCATTCAGTCAGTGTTTTCTGAATGCAGTCCCGCACCTACGAGATATTTTTCCACAGTGGAGGTATCTTATAGTTACACAGAAATACAATGACTCATGGGCATATAGGACAGAGAACAGGAGAAAAATTACACCATTCCCTCAACCACAGAAGGTTCTTCCACCACAGCCTCTATCTGAAACTTGTTCAAACTAGTTTACTTGCATATTTTCCTCTCCTCTTTCACAAATAATTTTACCAGTAACACAAGTACTGTACTTGTTGCTTCTCAGACCAATGCCATCTTGAATGGCAAAAACAACGCTAAGAAAGTAAGAACTAGAGGGTGGGGTGTTATTTGGTTTTGGTAGGGGGTTTTTTGCATAGTTACAGTGTAGTCAGATAACAGCATACCTGCCATCACCTTGTTAGAAATGAGACTCTATTATAATCAACCACTAAATACTCATTATATTAATTACTTCTCTTTCCAAGATGCATCTGACCATTTTCATTTACTGCCTACTTATTCCACTCTGCCAAACCACTAATGCTTTTCAGTCCTTCATTACTGAAAGGGGAACACTCAGATCCTACACCACATTTGCATTTTTCGTGCATCCACAAATGCAAAATAAACGTGACAAGGATCCTGATCATGGATTTGTGAACATAGTACGGCATAACTCTTAAGTCTTAATCAGCTAATTAACTGCATACTGTGCAGCTGTACCATCGTTCTAGCTTCCCTCATACATCTGGGAGTTGTTACCCTGTAGGGTAAGTAAATACATTTTCAAGACTGGTGAAATAAAAAAAACCTAAAAGGCCACTTATTTTTTATAACTAATGCAAATTATTTGCTTTTGGAATTCCAGCAAATGCAGAAAGCAGGCAGCCTCACATCTGAACGCAGATTTCACAAAATCACAAAACTGTCAGAGTTGGAAGGGACCTCTAGAGATCATCTAGTCCAACTGCCCTGCTAAAGCAGGATTGTCTAGAGCACATTACCCAGGACTGCATCCAGGCAGATTTTTAATATCTCCAGAGAAGGAGTCTCCACAACCTCCCTGGGCAGCCTGTTCCAGTGCTCTATCACCCTTACTGTAAAGAAGTGTTTCCTCATATTTAAATGGAACTTCTTATGTTCCAGCTTGTGCCCACTGCCCTTCGTCCTGTCACTGGGAACTACTGAAAAGAGTCTGGCTCCATTCTCCTTGCACCCACCCTCTAGATACTTACAGGCATGTAAGTGTCTCTTGAATTAGAGAGCCCACAACCGGACACAATATTCCAGCTGTGGCCTCACCAGGGCAGAGTCAAGGGGGAGAATGACCTCTCTCGACCTACTGGCCACACTCTTCCTTATGCACCCCAGGATTCCCTTGGCCTTCTTGACAACAAGGGCACATTGCTGGCTCATGGTAATTTACTATCTGCGAGGACCCCCAGATCCTTCTCCTCAGAACTGCTTTCCAGCAGGTGCACCGCTAACCTATACGGGTGCATTGGGTTCTTCCTCTCTAGGCACAGAACCCTACACTTGCCCTTGTTAAACCTCCTGAAGTTCTTTCTGCCCAGCTCTCCAGCCTGCCCAGGTCACTCTGGATGGCAGCACAGCCCTCTGGAGTGTTGACCACCCCTCCCAGTTTAGTGTCATTAGCAAACTTGCTGAGGATACACTTTGTCTCCTCATCCAGGTCACTGATGAATATGTTGAACAAGATTGGACCAAGTAAAAAAATTAACTACTTTAACTGATTAGTGATGCACTCTGGACAGTTGTTATGTTACAACCCTCCAGAAACTACTCACACAAGCGTGCCCATTATGATACAGCCATTTCTGATACAGAATCAATGAAATAAACCAAGCCAAATAAAAGTATGATGAATTCTTCCTTCTTCTTACATCATCCTCCCAGTCACCTTCTGCACATTTTGCGTATGATTAACATGCAATTAGCGGACTTACAGAATAACAACAGTTCCATCATACAGCCATACACAGTCTTCTGGTTGAAAATTACCATTTTCAGATTACTTTCTTATGCCGAGACAGCAAACACAGTGATTTGAAGTTCATGGACACAGGACCTGCCCTTTCATCAGCATTACTTTAAGTGTTGCCGCACACAGCTAAAGGCAATAGTTCTAAAGCAGAGAGCCCCGCGGCGGAGCGGGCAGCCCCGCGGTGCCGCCCTGCGGGCTGGCCCGGCCCGACCGACCCAGGCCTCACCGACTTCCCCACGGCAGAACACGCAAGAGAAACCAACCCAAACCAAACGGCCTACGCTTCCCACGGCTCGGGCGCGCACACGCGCGGTTCCCGGGGCCACGCACAGAGGGCGGGCAC
>NW_009970724.1:8917439-8918344 GCF_000747805.2 Chaetura pelagica
CGTGAGCCTCTGCGGGGCACAGCGCGGTCTGACCAGCAGGAGCTGGTCTGCGGGCTCCGTGCAGATAACGAAACCGAGTTCTAGTGATGATGCTTGTAAGTGACAGACTGAGATAAAAGGCCCAGAAAGGAACCCAAGTGCTTGTTTAGCTCGGCTGTGTTTGCATTTAATGGAACGTAATGCCAGAGTGTCACTGCAGTTTGGCACCAGCTGCTTTCGGTGGAGGCACATCTGTGAAACTCGAAGGATTACGGTTTGGGGAGGGTTTTTTTTTAAGAAAGCCAGAAGCCACACTCTGAAGGGTGAAGTCCTGTATTGGAGATTGGAGGTGGTTTTTTTCTCTCCCTACCCCCCTTATATATCTATATCTATATCTATATCTATATCTATATCTATATCAACAGTTAAAGGGAACAGGATGCCACAAATTGTAATTTTGCTGTCAGTACAGGAATCTGAATTGTGTTTCTAACAGATTTTCCTTCCCCAGGCTGCATGCTGCACTAACAGAAACAATTTGCATAACTTCTGTCAGCCTGAATGCTTTCTGGTACAGAAGGTTAGTTTAAATGTTCTCTATATTTGTGTTCCAGTTACTTTTCTGTATTTAAATGCTTTGATATATTCGAAATATTTTCCTCATTATATGGATGCAGAGCATCTGGAAGTAAAATATACTGAAACAAATACCAGTTTGCTTAGAAAAGTAGTAGTTTTGTATTCTTTAACATAAAAAGTCCGGAAGGTGTAACCTGACCCAAAGGTTAACCATCCAAACCCATACCTGGGTTGGGAAGGAGCATACACCTTCATGCACCTTCACAGGTT
The DNA here is from genome assembly GCF_000747805.2 of Chaetura pelagica. Classification (NCBI taxonomy): domain Eukaryota; kingdom Metazoa; phylum Chordata; class Aves; order Apodiformes; family Apodidae; genus Chaetura; species Chaetura pelagica. Next base: position 8,918,268 of record NW_009970724.1, read on the forward strand.
TGCCCGTATTTACACTAGTCATGAATTCTGTCCTCTGGGGTCTTTCTGATTGGCCTTCTGGCTTTCCAGGAAGAAAT
>NW_009970724.1:8918394-8919095 GCF_000747805.2 Chaetura pelagica
ATGGTTATAATTCTATGGAACCAGGTTAAATTCGGGGATTGCAGAGAATTTTCAAACAGTGCATAGCATAAATATTTCTGTCTAGTGGAAATTTATGGCAGTGAAAGAACAAAGCTCCTTTTCAGCATTGTAGTTTGCTAATATTTACTGACCTTGGCTCTAGAAAAAGCATGTAACGTAATGAAGTCTGGTTGGAGGACACACGAGCCTCTGTACTGCTTTATGTCATGCATTTCATTCTCAGTAGCAGCCGGAACAGAGCAGAGCAGGAGGGATCTCAGCAGAGTTCTGCCCTTGGTCAAATCACCCCTGAAACGCAAGTTAATCTATCAGAGACAGAAAGGGGTGTGGTTTTTTTGGCTCACGGGCAGTTGTATTTTTGCCGGGTGTCTCATCCCGCTCCTTCACATCTGCAAAATTATGAAACGTGTTTGGTTTCCTGCGGTAATTCTGTAATGTTCAAAGAAAAATAAATTACCCTTCTGAATGAAATGCCACTGAGTCGTCACTCCAGGTGATGGGGGAATATGACTCTTCTCTCCCAGTTTTTGAACATCGGGAGCGGCAGAACTTGGCTGGTGCGAGGTCCCGGCGGTCCCCGCACTGCTGCGGGCTGCGGGAGCACCACCGGTGGCCTCGTATGGGGCTGTTCCCGCAGCTGCCCGGCCCGGGGCGGGGCGGGGGTCCGGGCACCGCCTCCC
>NW_009970724.1:8919811-8925667 GCF_000747805.2 Chaetura pelagica
CCAAGAGGGGAGCGGGTGCCCCGCCCGAGAGGACCGCTCCCGGCCCGGCCCCGGCCCGGCTCAGCTCCGGGGGGCAGCCCGCACCGGCCGGCGGGGAGGAGGGAGGGCGAACGGCGCCCGCAGCCCCCGCCCCGGGCAGCTCCACCGGCCGCTCATGGCACGGCGTGTCCGAGTCTTGCGCGGGAAGGGAAAAACAGCCGGAAGGAGATTAGTACAGTGAGGTCCTTGTGTGCACAGAAAGTGCAAAATAACGTGCACCCGGGGAGTGTGAAGGGTCACGATGTATCCGATCAGCTTACATACACGGGCACACCAGCGCTTTGCTAGTCTTAGACGGGCTAAGACAAAAATTCTTAGGAGTGGCTTGTATTACAAAAGCAGGGCGGTACCAGCTACATGGCAGCAATCCTGAATGTCCTTCTGCAGGCTTACACTTCAGATTCTCCAGCACAAGATTCACCTAAAAATGAAGGCAGTCCACCCCCCATGCAAAATACAAAGCAATCGTTGCTAGAACATTAGAATCAAAAACTCTGAAAACCAGCTTCTCCTCTCATTACTTACTATGACCTAGAAGTTTAGAATTTGCCTTTCAGAGCTATAAAAGTGTTTTGGACTTCACTAACAATTCTGCAAAATAAGCTGTCTCTGGCTGTGGTGGGCATGAGGCATCAGCCCCGAGCCTTTTCCTCTGCTGTGTCAAGGTCCCTCTTTTTTTATAGGAAAAACGCCAAGCTTTTTACTGCCTACTGCTTTCCTACCAGTGTCCCAAACTTTTGTGAGTTCCAAATGGAGGAACAGATATGTATTACCTTCTGAATGTCTTCAGTCATTGCATGGTCTGCAGGTTTGCCCTTCTGCCTTCACTGAACTTCTCAATAGCACTTGTTACTGGAAGACCTCAAAAGCACAGACATCATTATTGTTACTCGATTTTGCAGATGGAGAAATACAAGAATGTATAAAGACCTGCTGCATCTTGCTAGGCAGAACAGTATCAGCAGATACCGGTCTTTGAGTCCTAAATCAAGACCCCATGTCTAAGCAACACTAATCCAAGCTCAGAATGCCTCATGAATTTACATGTTATCCTTGTATGTTTTAGTTCTTTTCTTTGAACAGCAGATAATAGGTGGAACAGATTTGCCTAGATCATTCACCATGTGTCTGAGCTGACACAGGGTGTAGGATGTGGAGCATCCTGTGTAGCAACTGAGCAGTGCTGTTGCATATCACTTTCTGCCATGTCCTCCTCACTGATCTGATCTCTGTTATAAATGCAGTTAACTTGAATTCTGATTGCATTCCCCCACCATGCATTCAAAACTGAGCTACCAAAAGAGCTAACTTAAGTGTCCCACCTCTTCCAGGGCTTCCGGGATGGGGGCAGAAATCTCTATGGGTGTTAGAAATATTAGCATTCCCTGATTGAGGTACTGTTCTATGTACATCTCTAAACCATTTACCCTTTATTGCTCTTAAGGTGTGCTTCCTTGTCAGTATTATGAAGCCCTTTACAATCAACAAAGTGTTGCTGTATTTTTTAGAATATGACTGCTACAAGTATAGAAGAGGTTTACTGGTGGAATATTTCTGCTTGTTTTGTTGAGTTTGTGCTTTCGATCATGTGTAGTACTCAATTTCATAAGTTCCTGAGAATGTAGGAAGGTCCACTCCCTTATGCATGAATAAAATTACTCTTTGGTGAATGGACCTCCAACAAGATCAGCAAGAACATCAGACTGACTGAAAGGCTTGTCAGCCACTGGAACAGGCTGTCCAGGCAAGTGGCCAAGTCACCATGCCTAGAGATAATTAGAAGATGTGGTGCTTAGTGACATGGTTTCATGGAGGACTTGGTGGTGCTAGGTTTACAGTTGGACTTGATTATCTTAAAGGTAATTTCCAACCTAAATGATTCTATGGGTTTATGACTGTGAATGCTAAGACGCTGGCTGTTAATTTCCTTCCTTTTCTTTATTAGAGTCTCCCTCAGTGCAGCTCAAGACAGGGACACTTAAAATGTTGCTATTAAGAAGCCAGTGAAAGGCAAGTTCAGCTTTGGAAGTACCTTTAACTCCTTATTTTGAATTTGCTGTGTTCAAAGTTAGTATCAAGAATTACGAGCAACCACCTAATTAAGCCAAAGTATGCTGAATCTAATGGATAGCAAAAATCCCAGAGTGGCTGCATGATTCCCCTCTACTTATGAGATGTCTGGATTAGAACTAATATGGCAAGTCAGGTTGCTGAACTTCTACATCTGTCTCTCCTAGACTGCTGCCTTTACATTTCTTATTCTGTAATAATTTTGGAATAGGTCTTATTTACTTCATGTATTAGTATTTTTTTAATTTCACCTCAGCTTTTTTATTACTAATAGCTCAGGAGAAACTTAGCAAGAGCAAGAAATATGTTTATACCTGAAAATACTGCACCTAATAATTTGAAGAGATCCACCTCTGAAAATTTAAAGATTTATGAGAGAGACTTGTATCTAGATAATTAATGTTCCCTAGGAGTGCTCATTTGTCGAAATTGATTAGAGAACAACTCTTCTGACCTATTTTAGACGTGTTTCAGACTTCATGATACAGTTTATCCTAAAAGTGCCTGCTTTTCTCCTTTCCATACAAAGGATGTTTATGTGACATGCTCAGATGTAAATGTCTGTAGTAGAGAGCTCTGAAGTTAGGCTGCTGAATTCCACCCTTTCTTTCTATTTGACAGGTTTAGGTCTTCAAAAGCATTTTATATAGAGAAAATAGTATGCCTCTCTGACTTCCTAGAGGAAAGATACTTGAACAAATACACTGCAGAAAATTACTATCATAAGAGTTGTACTTTTGCTTCCTTCACTGGTTTGGATGGAAAGTGCCTTTTGTGAGCAGTGATAACCAAAAATATTCTGGAGTCTTCACTCCCTGAGGATAGATGGGACTGACATACGCAGTGCAGTCTAAAAGCAATAATGTACTGGCCCCCCCTTGCTGGCATTTAAAGTTTCTCTCCCTTCTGATGGTGATGAAAACGCTCTGAATGCAAGTGGGGGGGCTGGCTGCTGCCTAGCTAGCATTGCTGAGATGTCACAGCTCCTGTTACAAAGGCTTCTCCTATTCAGAGCTATGCTGTCTAAAGCCTCATCAAGTAAGAGCACTGAGAGCAAGTGTCAAAAGCAGGACTGCAGAGGATTTCAAGATTCTGTATCCTCCAAGAGTTGCTTAAGCAAGACAAGGCCGCATAAAAGATACATGAATGGTCATTTCAAGAGACACTGCTGAAAACTGCCCTGCTATTTGAAGACATCTTTTCTGTTTTCACAAGCAACATGTATGATTACTGTCACAGAAAAAGATGAGATGATAGGGAAAAACATTCGTTCTTTCTCTTCCTATCCCACTTCCCCACACACTGAACACTTTCTACACTCCGTTGTGCTGCTTCACTTAAAAAAACACACCAATTTCTCCTTTTTCTCTATGGATAGTTAATCTGTCAGTATAAGGGCTCCAAACTTCCCAAGGCTTCCAGTCTTCTTGCCTAGTCAAAAGACAACAGACCCATCCTCGATACCTCTGAGTTAAAAAAAAAAAAAAAAAAAAAAATTGGCTGGTCAGTCTCACCTCTGTGCCTGGCAAGATCTTACTGAGTTTGCTGCCCCTGATCTGACTCTTGTTAAGTAGTCCTTACAGAAAATGAATTTCATTATGACTGATAGAGTTAATGCATTTTTGGCATCATCAACATAAAATAATTTTATCTAGTCCTCCACAAAGGGAAAGAGTAAAAAAAAGTCTCCTCTCAGTCTCTTCAGTTCAGTCAAAAGCATACACTGGATGTATAATTTGACATGCATACACCAAATGATCCCTGGAGAGTAGTAATGGAACAATAGGTACTGAAGTTCAACATTGCTAATCACAGTGCCAATACAAAGAATTCAATGTAATTTGACAAATCATTTGTAAATCTCTTCTACCTGAATATTGTAATGTCTCCTCTCAGTCTCTTCAGTTCAGTCAAAAGCATACACTGGATGTATAATTTGACATGCATACACCAAATGATCCCTGGAGAGTAGTAATGGAACAATAGGTACTGAAGTTCAACATTGCTAATCACAGTGCCAATACAAAGAATTCAATGTAATTTGACAAATCATTTGTAAATCTCTTCTACCTGAATATTGTAATTGTAGAAAATAATCACAATAAACTGAAGCCCTGAGGCAATGAATATTCTCTGGCACATGGAAAAGGGTATGCAGTGGTGTTGAAAAACCTGGATGTCTACTTAGTGTTGAGTCAAAGCTGGCGTGGGTGCTCAGATGAAGTCACTTCAGTCTGCTTCATAGTGACAGTGATACTCAGAGAATGATGCCACTCTCCAGACTGCCTGGGAAATTGGCAACGTGTGGCTCTGCCTTAGCCAGGGTGAGTAAATACCCACAGAGTATTAACTAGTGCAGGTTCTTTCCCACCTTGTGTATCTTCCTGGAAGATGTCATGCTAGTAAAAGCTGGAAAGCTTTCATAGGCTTCCACAAGCTAGAATTCACTGTGAAAGCACAAATCTCTAACAGCTCTTCCATTTTGTGAAAAATTATCCAGCCTCCCATTCCAAGTGAACACACTATATTCTTGCCCTATTTTATTTTTTTTTCTGGGTCGCGTGCAGTTGCCTGTATCAGAAAGATACTGTTGTAGGTGGATGCACACTAAGGCACGCTTTCTTCAGGAGCAACACAGTATATTAGAAAAATCTAAGGAGATGTGGGAAATTTCTGATTCCATAGGAAAAAATAAAATGTTTAGAAAGATTTAATTAGGACTGTGATAATTTCTGGATTTGTTTTAATGTTATATTCAAGGAACCAGACTTATGGAAGCACTCTAATAGTTCTGGGAGAATTAATTCATTCTGCATTGCTCTTTCATGGCTGGTTGATTCCTAGCCTGTAAAATAAGCATTTTTTTAAACTGAGTAATTTCAAAATAAATCAATACAGTATATGCCTATGTCAGGGCTCAGAAAATTTCACTTAGCTAGAGTTTACTGAATCTGCTGAGTACAAATGGCTGCAAATAAAACTTCCAAGATGCACAGGCATGATAAATATGTATTTCCATAATAGTTATCACGTATTTTTTGAAGATACATTGATCCTTAAGCATTTGATATGGCTTTAAACTGTGGGAATTAGATCTCCTATATTTTTGTAATCCTATTGAGAGACACCATGTCTTAAAAATTGTCATTTAAACACTGTTTGCTCAACTGTTCTTCCCCATGAATAAGATTCCCCCTCTTTTATTTTCCCCTTTTATTTTCTGAAGAAAAGTTAAACAGTTGAATGTACTTTTTTTTTCTGCTTATATCATATATTGATCAACCTGTTCTAAACAATAAAAATCAATAATTTTCCTGTTTTTAAAGAGACAATCTTTAACACTTATGCACTGGAACAAATTTGTCCTTTGAACACTGAAGATATATATTTGAAGTCACTTATAAGAGTTTCAACATAGCTATCTTGAATAACTCTGCCTAGTGATTAAGTTTTAAGTTTTACTCAAAGTAGTTTTAGAGAAGCTGCAATCTAAAATACCTTTAAAAATTAACCAAGTGAGTGTACTGTAAGTCATATTGCACTAGTGCAAGCCAAAGGTCAGTGTCCTATTGTGCTAAATGTTTTGAAAACACATAGAAATTAAAGTTCTCTGAGCCAAACAATTTATGTTTGAAAGGGATGATACATATCAATAAGTGATCCAAGACCAGATTGCTGGGTATCTAAAAATTGTTGCCAACCAATACATTAACTGACTTGGTGCTGTGCCTGAAGAGTGGAAAGAGT
>NW_009970724.1:8925730-8944203 GCF_000747805.2 Chaetura pelagica
GAGTGTTCAGTGCTACCTGGGCTCATGAGACTGACCATTATGTTCTGAAAAAATAACTTTTCTTGCTTTGGACCAGGCTTTTCTGTTCCTTATGCAGGGAACATCTAACCACTGGGGGATGTTCTGATACAGCTAAGAGGCATGATAATCAGAGGAAAGAGTTACCTTGTTTTCACTCTATCCTGGCACAAATTTCTATGTGCTGGAGTAGAATCTATAGCTGTGTTCCCACACCTGTCTTTCTAAAAAGGGAAAGAATGTTTGATATCTGTTTAGATCTTGAATTGAAGTTCAGGAATGGGTGTCCAAAAAAAGTAGAAACATTGAATAGTTTAGGTTTCAAGGGACTTCTGGAAGCCATGTAGCCCATCTCCTGCTCAAAGCAGATACAACTAGATAAAATGGCACTGGGAGCTGTTCAGTCTTAAGTACCTCCAAGGATGGAAATTAAACATGCTCTCTAGGCAACTTGTTCGAATGCTTGGCCCAGCTCATGGAGAAAAAATTTCCCTGTATCTGTTTAGATTTTCCCATATTGCAACTGGTGTCCATTGCCTCTCCATGTGCACCCTCAAGAAGCGTCTGAATCAGTAATTTCTATAGGCTCCCTTTAGGTATTTGAAGAAATGGGCCAGTACAGGCAGGTATGTAAGTTTGGGACTTCAAAGAGATTTACTGGAATGGAACCAAATAACTGTATAGAAGATGTTGGATGGTTGGTTTGTTTGTTTCCCAAACTGATTTCAAAGGTTCACAGAAGTACCTACATTTCTGTACAGCTACTCCGATGAAAACCACAGAACAAAACAAAATGTTCTATACTTGACAGTCTGGCCTTGTGCAAAATGAGATTAACCCAATTAAAAGAGTGTAGGTGGCAGAAAGGTATCCAAAACACTCTGTACTTGGCCTGGAGAAGATTTCTCTAACACAGCCACTGAAGGCCATAGACTAAAACTGCCCCTGGGCGATTCTGATCCAACATGTATATGCTGGGAGTGGGTATGGAACCAGGAGGAGACCACCACAAACAACAGCATTAAAAATTGCAATTTGTGTTATTTCAAATATTAAAAAAATTAGAGGAAACATCCCAATAATCATATTCATTACATATCACAAAGGAGGAAAAGTGCCTACCTCCTTTGATGTCCCACTTGGAGTTTACAATGCACAAGTAGAAAATACCACTGCAGTGATAATCCTTGTGGAGATCAGATGTGATACTTCTGGCTGGAAGTGATCCAACAGAGAACCAACAATTTAGGACAAGTAAAAGAAGGAAACAAGATACTTTAACCAAGTGATCTCTTCAAAGCAATCCTATTAGAAAGATACTGGACTGTGACTCCTATTTTTAGTAAGGAATCAAATTTAAAGTCTAATGTTAATCTATCCCCTTGGCCAGTTAATACCAAACATAATTAATGCTAGACATTTATTTAAAACCAACAAACTCTTCTGGTACTTAATAATGATAGTCCCAGTCATTTAATGTCAAGTCCTAAGTTTTGAACTTTTGCTCTTAGCTGTAGCACAAAATTCCATTACAAAGTGTCTGATGAGAAAAAATGAAACTAAAACACCATGACTGTATTTTAGGTTTTGCTAGCCTGTTACAACTGGGCTTTGAAATGTCTGGGGACTTTTCTGCTTGGCTGTTGATTGAAATAACCTTTTGCCAAAGTGCCATTTGATCATGGAAATAAACTGCTCTTTCCTTTGCAGAGCTGTAGCTAAACCACTGCTTGGAATATAAAATGAGTATGTAGTTACTAGTACAGGTCATCTGAGAGGCAAGAGCAACACTGAATTACTTCGATAACAACATCGTAGGGATTTGTGAAGTCCAGATCTTAAGCTGCTTCTGTTCATTATGTCTGCCAATGTTTTCCACTCTCTTTACAACTCAAATATTCTGGGAATAATGCACACTAATCTTCAAGCTGCATGTAATCAGAATATTTGCTCACATGCATATACATGCACAATTAGTGTTTTTTTCTCAAATTGTCTTTCTAGTTTTACAAATAAAAATTCTGTTCCTTAGTGATTCCTGTGAAATTTCTCGATCATTTATTTGTTCCTTTTGCTGTAGCAAAAGAAAATACCCCAGATCAATGTGTTTTAACCCATAAGTTAGCTACTTCTGCTTCTGAATATATCCAGGAAGACAATTTATTTGGCAAGAATATTAATTTTTTGCCAGTTGAGTGCAGTTCACAGAGCAGAGAAAAATGGCATCTCACTCTAAACCATGATTGTGCATTTGGGAATCAATCAAGAGTTTAGAGATTATTTAACCAATAATTAGTAATTATCATTTTGTGTCCTGTCAGGTGGAAATCCTTGACTCGAAGACAAAGAAACAGCTATGCTTCCTAGATAAGGTAAAACAAAAATCTGTTTCAAATGCTAGGTAACTATTTAAAAATAAATAAATTTTATTAAGAAAACTTAGTGCTAATGAAGGGCATTTCATCCCTTGATAGCCTTTCTTTGGCCACTGAAGAAGCAACAACTATGCACAGTTCATACTGACTACAGAGTACTTAAACCCTTCTCCAGAAGGATCTTTTGGACAAAAAGCACAACTTCAGCTACTTCATTAAGATGGTGCCAGTTCTGCCTTACTCACTCATAAGCCATCAAGCTGTCACTGCTGTTGTGGTAACTCTTTATCTCTGCTAGAGAAGCTTCTAAACAAATGCCACAAATTGTGCTCCCTTTTCCTGTACGAAGTGTTTTGAATCACCCATACTGATCCTAGTCATCTGTAAGATAGTTACTACAGTTTGAGTCACATTTCTACTTGTATTGTCTTACACCCAGTAGTTGTCTTTCAAAATATGCATCTTACATATACATTATTTTTTATTGCCTAGGTGGAAGCAAATGCCACAATTAGGGAGATCAGATTTATGTTCCATAAATTATGTGAGTATAACTTTCGCAGCAGTTCACATCACATCAGAATATCCAATATATAAATAGGAGAAAATTACATAATTTGAAGCATGTGGTGTACACACAATTATGCTAAGTAACCTGCACATTAATGTGGTCACAGTGAGATTTCAGTATCATTTTTTATACTGTCCTGATCCCCCTCTGTATTTTTTGGCTGCATAATTTCTCACAGATATTAATGTTGAATAAATATTCCTAAAAATCGTCAACTAAGCCTTACCTTTTGTGTTGCATTTATTGTAATAGTGGATGATCTAAAACAAGCATTGTATGTCACACAATTCTATGTGGTCTTACAGATCCTCAGTGGTATCCAGCAAGGCAGTCGATAAAACTTGATCCAAGTAAGTACTTGAGAGGAGTAGAGTAACAAAGCTCTGAGCAGGGGCCTGGCATAAAAGGTATCCTTTGCACGAGTATTTGCTCTTAAGAATTGAGTTTCCAGCTATATTAATTAAGATTGTGAGAGCTGAAGAGAATCAAGCCAAATCAAACAGAGTTCCATCCATGTAACTGGTGCTTGGTAATTAACTCAGGAGCCTGCACATTGTTCCAATGCACTACTGAGCACTTTTGCTTTGAAGACAAGCAGCACAGAATCTAATAGTAATTTCCCTTAGCTGGAATGAAATGATCTCTACAGTGATGTTCAGCTGGGAGTACTAAAATGGGCTACATGTTAGAGCTATCAGTTCACATAATCTTGTGCTCTCAGACAGGAATTACAGTTCTTTTGAGGTAAGCCAATGCAAAACACATTGCCATGGATGCAGGATTTGCTGACAAAGTTGATGCCAGCTGGCTGACTTAATGCAGTTGTAGATGTTGCTACTAGGAGCCTCTTAGTACATGGCCTAGATGCACAAAAGAAAGTCTAATAGCCAAACTGTGTTAATTTGTTGTAGTTTTCAGGATAAAAGGTAGCACTTTCTTCTTTTGTTTCCATTAAGCAAAATTTTATTTAAACAGTCCCTTAAAATTATGCTGGTGAACATAGTTCATTGTGTAGAATCTGTCCTTAGAAAACAGGCATATGAATATCTTCAAAGATCTACCTTGTCAGATTCCTCCATGGACTTCTGCTGTGAGACCTACTGTGAGAAAATGCTGGCTTTCTGGAGCATCTAGGCGTTAAAAGCTTAAGCACTAGTACAAGTCCTGTGGAATTGCCTCCTAGGTGGCTGGTTGGAGAAAAAGGAGGCAATGAAAACCTCTGTAGGAGCGCATTCCAACCTCATCTTATCCTAGTTTCTGTTTGTCTGATGATGAGCAATAAAAAGAGGAGAGAGAGAGGAGAGAGATGGAGGTGCAGCTGACTAAGGGGCCAGTGAACTATGTTGAAGGGCAGTGACCCAGCAACAAATGCTGCTGTAGCAGTGATGAGCCAAGTCAACTAGAGTAGGGAGACACTCAGGACTGAGAGTTCTGTCTTGCTGAGAAGAGGGTCCAGGCTTACATGTGGTTACAGGGATAAATAAAAGTGAAATATAAACATTCTTAGTTGTTTATTGAGATTCCAAGAAACCTAGGTCTCATCAAAGATTCTCACAGATTAGTTAAAGCACAGCTTAAAGCTAGTATGCTACCAAAGTTGATTGGAATTTCACTGAGATGTAATTCTTTCCTTCTCAGAAGGAAAGTCCCTGAGGGATGAGGAAATCCTGCAGCACCTCCCTGTTGGCACAACTGCTACCTTATACTTTAAAGATTTAGGGCCACAGATAGGATGGACTACGGTGAGCTATGCTTCAAGTCTGAGCCATTTTTATGGCTATTTTTCCATAATTAATGCTTACATCATGTTTTGTCTCTTCAGTATTTCTGCATGATGCCTCCTCTAATAGTGAATGCAGGCAGTGAATCCTCATTGCTTCAGTTCATTTAATCAGGGAAAGTAGTAACAGAATATTCTGAATGTCTAGTTCCCTGGGAGAGCAGCTGATGAAAACTTGCTTTGGAGTAAGTTGGCTCGACTGAACCAAGGTGCAGGTTCTCAAATGAATTTAGATGTCTACTGCAAAGTCACTAAGAACTAGGTGTCTAAATGCCTTTAAGGATCTGGTTCACAGGGCCCATGTAACTCTCCTGACAAAGACCAGAATTATACACCCATGAGTTTGTCCTGCAAAGAGACATGTGGGCAACTTCACATGTCAGTAATTTTAGTGACAAAAGGAAAATGCATGAAAAAAATCAGTTAGCTGTCTGCATGAGGCTGTGACCCAGGGCACTAGTGGCAGCCTAATGACAGTGGCTTGTTTCTGCAGAATTAGTAGCCATCCACAAAGACCTCGCACGTTTACTACCTTAGCTTAAATACAACTTCTGTCACACCTCACTCAGCAGGCAACTCAGCCCTGCTATTTATGCAGTGGGGTGACCAATGACCTTTCCAGTTCTTCATAAAGTCCATGATACACATATTATACCCGTTCTAATGAAACAACACATCTTGAAGGGAAAAGTACCCCATAACTTTAAGGCATACTTAACATTTCTTAGCTATGAGACCTTCATAAAATCTTGTGCTAATGACAAATAGTGAAGACGACATTCATAAGAGGTAAAATAAAAAAGTCAAATACTCTGCAAGACCAAATTTTCACATCATTACTTTAGGTGAAATGCTGATAAATCAGGCAGCTATTACACAACCCAAAAAAAAGTAAGACAGGCAAAAAATTCTAATGACAATGTAGACTCCAAGACACACATGCATTAATATATACCAGAATGCCACAGTGCAGAGTAACACCAGACTTCTACCATTCCATAATCTTTCCTTTACATTCTGCATTCTCTGCCTGTCAAGCTACTTCATTAAATGTAAGCCATTAAATACTTCAGTTTTATCAAATCAAAATGGCAATCTGCAATCAAATCCAATCTCCACCAGAGAAAATGCTCATTTTTACAGAAGTCAGTAACAACTTTTCTCAGTGTCAAAATAACTCTAAACACATTAGAAAACAGTGGTTCCTGGTTGATGTGGTTTTTTTGTGTTTTTTTTTCTTGTGTTTTATCTTTTTTTTTGACAGAAATACAATCCTTCTTTCTTCATACACGAGGTATGGGCCTACCTTCCTCACTTATAGAAGTATGGAAAATTCAACTCTTAATGTTTGGTCCAAAGTTAACTCAGTTTAAAGTTACGTTTCCACGTTTTCCAATAAATACATGGCTATCTGAAATTAAATCAAGTTAGATAAGAGCGTATTTGGGTTTCTTTCTCTATCTCCCTTTTTTGTCTTTTTCCTTTCTACAAAAGATTGTTTGAACATAGAATGAACTGATTGTGTCCCATGACATCTGCTGTACTAACTGTTCATACAGATGGGGTCACCTGTGAACACTTACAAGCTGTGTTTCCAGTGTAAACAAAATTAATTCATTACAAACCGTATCTTTTTCAAGATAAATTCTTCATCAAATTTCATTTTATCCCAAAATAAAGCAACAGTTTTTGCAGGCAAGAGGAGGATGAGAGCTGCATAAATGTAACATATGTGCATATTTCTCATGATATCTGGGCTGCCATTATGATATTTTCATACCCATACTGTTTCAGCTGCACTGGCCATGGCTGTTTGTATGCAACAGAGGCAAACGCATTGCAGAACATTTACCTGCATGTCTGTGAGTTTCACAGCCCCAGCCCAAACCTGGTTGTCCCTTCCTGCCTCTCCAAATGCCATCCTGGGGCAGTGGAGTTGTTTATCCCTCTGCATTAGTTATCACAAACCAAAGCAAACCCACCACCTAATTCAGCTCTCTAATTATTTTTTCTCTTTTTGCAGGTATTTTTGATAGAATATACAGGCCCATTGTTCATCTATTTTCTGTTTTATTTCCGCATGCCTTTTGTCTATGGACTGGATGAGAGGTTTACATCAAGTCCACATCCAGTAGTTAAGTAAGTCCATTTGCAGGCTTGAGCAATATTTCTTGTTAGCATTGTAGTCTTATTCCAAATGTCTTGCTGCACTTTTTTCTTTAAGCACTCTTAAATGCTTTTGTCTTGCTGTTTCTAGCTTGGCATGTATCTGCCATTCTTTCCACTACATCAAAAGGTTGATTGAAACAGTATTTGTTCATCGATTCTCCCATGGGACTATGCCACTGAGGAATATTGTGAAGGTAAATTTTGTCAGAATCTACCCATAGCTTTCCTTACAAATCCAACCTAGCCAACCTATGCTCTGCCACTGCAGCACAGATTTTTTGGTGTGGCTTTTATAATAATGCACAGCAAATCTTACCCATAAAGCTGTAGTTCTTTCAGAATATTTCTTAATGTTGCTACTGTATGAGCCACATGTTGCCATACTGTTATGCATGTTATAGTATTCTCATTGCTCTTTCAGATTTTTAAACCTTGAACATACCCTTCCTTCTCACTCAGATAGCTCCTTGGCCATGAAGGTTTTGCTAACAATCCAAATTTTAAAGATAGCACAGGCAAGCACAATGTTGGGAGGGTTGTTTTTTTGTTTTTAAAGAATTACTTTTTGTAACAGCCATTTTACTACATCTTTACCCCTAACACTGTCTTTGCTGTTAAGCAATAGTTAATTTACCTTTGAACAAGTGCAAAGCAGTTTCGTTGTTCTGCACTTTCTTCTGCAGGAGCACTCCATCATGTCACTAGTGCTGCTGTGGCATAGAGATGCAGACCCTCTGTTTCCTAGATGCCTTCAAAGTAGCACAGTGTACTGCATGGGCTGTAGTTATTTTACAACGGTTTGCAACAGAGTACACAGTGACATTAAAAAAAGTTTTATATTTAGGAAGACAGGAGATTATTGTCTACAACTGGAAAAGTGTACAGTACAGTATCAGCATTTCTGGCAGGGATACTCCCAGCAGCTGATGCTCTACCTTGTGGCAAACTCCTTATAGCTGTGCAGTGGCTCTGGTGATAGCTTCACGCTTTCTAAATGGAAGGAGGGACTGTGGCTGAGCAGTGGCCCTCAGAGAAAGTGTTGTTAAGAGGCCAGCAGATCATTTAAAGACTTGTTTCTTGACACAATAACAGCTAATACATGTTAAACAGCAGATAAATGAGCAACTTTACCTTGAAAAAGAATCTGTACAATGTGATCAATCTTAATTTTCTCATTGCCACTTCTGATGACTACTCATTCCTTTCAGACCACACAAACCTTTGTTGCTAAAATTGACAATTGTATCAGTAATTTTGATCACTTCTACTCTTCCACCTTCTCAGGTCGATGGTACTTGCTTTCATTTGTAATGTCGCTTTCAGTTCATCTGATCGCTTCGCAGTGCTTGGGTTTGGTTTGCTTTTATAATGTCATTGACTTTGGTGGTGTTGCTCCAAAATTGTCCAGTGAGAAAAATATCACATCCTCTTTCCTTTTTTCTCTCACATACAAATGGTAGATAAATCTTCTTACTTTACACACTTGATCACATACTTGGGAGATCTAGTTGGCTGATTTCCTAAGCGCAATGTAAAGTGCTTTAACAAGAGACACTTCAGTCTCAATAAGCAGAGATCTGAGACAGGAATTGATCAGATTTGTGATTTTCATCCCTTGTTCAGCAGATGGAAATAGGAATACATGATGCTGTAAGACACAGCAGGGGCTCACCAAAAGCAGTTCATGCTATATACTAACACAGTAGAATTCTTTTCAAGATACATGACTTTCTAGGCAATGGGAAGTAGAATACCTGATTTATCTTGACTTAGTGCTAACTTGGCTTGGGTGATAGGGATTAATACAAAAAAGTTGTGGTGAAAGGGAACTAACAGAAGGAAAGATGATTGTGGTTGTGCCAGAAAGGGATCTGTCAGATCTTTAATAACAGGGAGGTTCCAGAGGAATTCCTCAAAGACTAGTCTTATGTCTGGTCTTAGTGAATATTTCCATGAGTGAAAAAAGAGATCTTGTCACTTTCTATAAAGAACTCTGCAGGAAAGGAAACTCTAGATCTAAAGAAATATCATTTTAACCGTAACAGAATATAACAGGACAAATAGAGGGCTACATGCTGGCCATGAATAAACAGAGGTAGGGCATTAAGAAATAGTTTTGATCATCATAGAGATCATCAATTGCACTAGAGAAGACAAAAATCCTAACCATAACTTTGTAAACTCAGGAATAATTTATTTTGGGATCCCTGCAATATCTGATCTTGATCCACAACATCTTTTTACAAGAGACTGTTGTAAAGCTTTACTATTCACCTGAAATACGAAAGATTCACAGAAAATTTATGAAGTCTGCATGTACCCTGCTGTTCCTATCTGAACCTTACTGGAGGCTTTTGTATGAGCAATAAGGCTTCTAGGGGCAGCTGGATATTTGTTTGGACCTTAGCAGTGGCAGACTCCACTCATCTTAAAGCTCCTTTTCTTATAACTGAGAAATACTCTTACAGTAAATCATGTTATTTGGATGAATAGTACCTGTTCAGTTTAATTACAACATGTATTGTTGGGAGCTGAGCCATGATGATTTATTATTTTTACTTTACTGAAATCCATTGTCATCCTGTGCCAAGCCCCAAAAATAGGGAAAAGGCTTTTCATAAGATGCAATTCCAAGATTACAAGAAATTGCTTGCACCTAGGTTTGTACAGCAGCTGGTAAATTTTAGGAGATGGTGGAAGAAGCTAGTTTTAGGGAGCAAGCAACAGTTTATTCATAGGACACTAACTAGGTTATTGTTCCTTGGAGTTAATCTTCTGGCTCTGCTACTTTTCCTGGGGAAAAGGAAAGTCATTACAGGGAAGTTACTAAATCTCTCTACCCTTTTTTCCCCACTTGATCTGTAACTGTGGTTAATAATTTGCTCTTTCTCATTGGTTATCTATTTACACATAGTCTCAGAGCAAGGATATATTATGTGCTTGTATTACAGCATACCCAAAAGGGTGCCCATTTTATCTGAGATCTCTGGGCACTTCAGTGATTCAATTAACTCTGAAAAGAAAGAGATATGCAACTAAATGTTAGATACAGCTGCTTGCAGCAGATGGGGGGGGCTTACCCTTCACCAGCATTTTCAGAAAAATGCACTGTCAGACACTGCAGTCAGCTAGAGTGGGTTGCAGATGCTGAGGTAATCACTTTTCGGAGTATTACTGCTAGAAATGCAGTTCTGGTATATATAGGAGAAAAAGGCTGCAAAACTGAAAAAAAGAAAAAAAAAAAAAAGAAAAGTTAAACCAGGCAGGAAAGGAAAGAATGCAGCCTTGAATAAGGATTTTGTCTGTGTGAGCAGGAAAGGAAAGCTGTGAAGGAGAAAGCACAAAGACCTAGAAATGTCTAAGGTATGTGAACCTATTGGAAGGCCAAGGAAAAAGCATCACCAGAAAGAGTAAAAATAGGAGGGAAGGAAAAGGGGAGGAAAGAACAGGAGAAGTGGTGAAAGGAAGATAAAGAATGATGTTTTGGTCTTGCTGAAGTCCAAGTGGTAACAAAACATGCCCTAAAACCTTAAAAACTGAGGCACTAGGTTGGATAAAGGAAGAAATCACACCTGGTGAGAGGGAAATTTATGAGTTGCTGAGAAGGGTTAAAGTCTGTCTGCAAGAGAGTGGCACCTAGAGGTGAGAGCATTGAGGAAGAAGAGGAATGGGCCAAGAAAGGGCCTCCTTCCTACCTACAGATATCTGAGAAGGTAGAATATAACCTGTCACCAAGATACCAAAGCAGCAATCAGGATCAGAAGAAAAAACACAACATGCAGAGCCAAGAAAATCGAACAGGAGATAGAGATTGTTGTTGTATGTAGTTTTTTTCATAGATGAAACCTTTGAACAAGTTCTAAGATTGGTCAGGAATGAGTCAGTACATCCATTAGTGACAGATATGTTATCAGAGTTTAGAGAATGGAAGCTGGATCACAGAAAGCCAAGGACAGCACCTAAGAGGACAAACTAAAGATTTGACAATGAAACGGCAGAGGGAAGTGTCAGGCATGATGACTTTAGGTAGGAAAAGCTAAAGCATGGGAAAGGAAGAAGACTAACAGGGTGAAGAAGAGGAAAGGCAAGACACTGGGCAATACAAATAGGCAGGGAAGAGAGCACAATGCCTAAATCTGGTTTAATGAAGTCTCAGGGGTTAGCAAAACAAGTCTCTCTTTAACACACAGTCTGTATGGTACTTCATATTTGGCCAAATGGCAAGCCAGACAACATAAGGTTGTTTAAATAGTATTATCATATTTTCTAAAACTGTTTATAAACTTAACAGCTCCAAGATACGTGAGTGGAAATCTTATTCTATGAGCATTATTTCCTTCCTGTTAATTCCTGTTGTCTGCTCCCACCTTACCACAGTTAGTATTGTCATTTTTTGTTGTATTGATCAGCTCTATTCATTGTTATCTGCAGTCCTTGTGGGGAATACTGGCCTAGAAGACTGTATTAAAACAAACAAATAAAATTCCCTGTTTTCCAGAACTGCTTGTATTACTGGGGATTTGCAGCTTGGCTTGCTTATTACATCAATCATCCTCTTTACACTCCTCCTTGTAAGTAGCAAAACAGCCCTCAATGTGATTTAAGTACTTACATAGTTGTCTATTACTATTAATCATATGTAAAACTCTCTTTTTTTTTTTTTTAGCTTATGGGAAAAAACAGATAAATTTTGCTGTGATCATGTTTCTGGTAGGTTTGTTGCTTTTTTATAAAATGTGAAAACATGTTGCTTTATTTCCTGTGTAGTGTAAGTGGAGGAGTGAGTAGGATGTGCAGATACTCAAAACTTGAACACTTGGGACATACTACTAAAGCTGAGCACTGGCACACAGAACAGATAAATCTGTTTTTAATGTGATCTTGTGCACAAGGGAAGATTTTGATTCAGTATCCCTTTGGAGACTGGGATATCTGTCTGCTGGGATGATCTGTCATAATCTGTAAAAGAATCCTAGAACTACCAGTTTGTGACACTGTGTTGAAAAGCCAGTGAGTTTGTTTGTTCTGTGAGCAGTTAATTAAGTATTAAGAATCACAACAGGTCATAAAACCCAGAGAACTGGTCAACTAAGAAAGTATGTTGATGATAATTTCCAAGGAAAGAGGTTCATTTTGCTGGGCTTCAGAAATTATGTACAGCTTTTCTACAAAGCAAAATTCTGTCGCTCATTCTCACAGTTCCTAGGAACATCTCATACATGCAGAAGTTTTAATAGCTGTGCTTTGCAGACTCTGGATGAGTATTGAAATGACTGGGTCATTTCAATATCCTTTCTGCATAATTGACTGGAGAAGCATTATTTTAAAACAGTGGAGGAAGCTAGGTCAATTACATTTCATGATTCATATCGATTATACTCTAAGAAGAAAACTTACTCAGAGTCCAACCCATATCTTCCTTGGGACTTTAATAACTTCTGAGAAACCAAGAAGAATCTAAAGTAATTTTGGGGTGTTTTTAAAGACATAAAAATAACCAAAATATAAAGCAACTATCTCCTGGACTTAGTTTTATCCCCTTTGGTTTATTGCCTTTAGATTTCAGGGGGCTTTTGTAAGAAGTAAATTTGATCTTTTGGACACTGTGTCCACATTTACTGGCAAATATAATAATTATATGAGTATTATATGGAATCACATTTAAACAAAGATATTCCATCTTCCTGTCAGACACCAATCATGGTTAAAGATATTTATTATGTCTATAATAGATTATTATTGTTTTAAGTACCCCAGGAAATAACAAAAGAAAGAAGAGTAAATAGAAGGGAAGCACATTTTTAACTCTGTTATGCTTTTCCTTGCAGCTGTGTGAAGCTGGAAATTTTTCCATTCATGTTGCACTCAGTGACCTCCAGAGAAGTGGTAAAAATTGCATAATAATTTTTCACTTTTGTGCAGCCATTTAGTGCTTCTACAGTTACTCTGTCTCATGAAAGACTTGATCCTGAGGGGCACTGATACCCACCAGCTGACTCCTGTGAGTCACTCAGTGCTGTAAAGGTTGGATTCCAGGGGAGACAAGACAGTGCAAGGAGACCAGACTGTTAAAAAACACTTGTTGTCTTACTGGAATTTTTACTGGTTAGGGCCAAATTGTTTGGGAGGGAGCAGTTATATTAGTTACACTAGTAATGCAGAAGGAAACAGTGCTAGCATAAGCTATGTTTTGGTGAGCAAAGGAAAGTAATTTCACTGGCTTCTACAGGAGCACAAGATCTCTGTCGAGTCCAGGGCTCCTTGGGCACAAGCCAAAATCTTACAGCTCTCTATTATGACTGCTAAAATACCATTCTGTGACAATCTGAGAAAATCTTTAACTTCTAAATCTAAAACTTGAGGTACCTCTTGTTACAGGAGTGACTATGATCAAAGGCATATATCAATGACATTCTAATGCCTTGAACATTTCCTCACAATTACCCTATTCCTTTCTTGTGGGTCCAGAGGACATCCTGTTTTCCCACATCCTGCTTGTCCCTCTAACACCGATGAGACACATGACTAGGAAGAGTTGGGTTGTCTTTATAGTAAACAATATATTTAGGAGTGTGAATATTTTGTGATTTGTCTTCTAATCTATAGGATCCAAACTCCGTAAGATCCCATATCCAACAAAGAATCCTTTCACATGGCTGTTTGTCTTTGTATCTTGCCCTAACTATACATATGAGGTATGTATTTTCAAACAAGATGTTAAAATTTTAGTTTTGCTGAATATATTTTCATTTATTTGGAAATATTGTATATGAAAGAGACCTCTGAAAAAGTTCAGATCAATAAATTTCCCCTCTCCCCTAAATCCCATGAAATGAGATTGCCAACAGGAACTTGTCTGTTCTTCCTCTCCTCCCTTTAGGCAGTACTTACGGGGCTAGCCTTAAAGTGACAGCCCAGCTCCTGCACCTGTGCTCCAGTGTGGCTGGTAGACAAGGCAGATACCTTTCAAGAAGTGCAAATTCTGCAGACAGGAACATGGAGATTCCCACTAACTGTATGCTGCAGTGAGGGGATGGGGGCATCTGGGGGTTTTATAATGTAAGAGAGCCCAGGAATATCACAGTACACAGGAAGACAGTGAGCAGATGAATAGAAGATCTTGTGGTAGAGAAAAAAGGAAATAGACCTAGGTTGTCTTCCCCGTTTTCTTAAGTTACACAGTTGCTTGTGTTGGTGGTGACTGCTTTAAAAGCTTGAATAAGTTTATTGTTTCATATTCCTTAAACAGAAGCCAAATTCCAGACTTCATTCAAAAGCAGTTAAAAGCAGTACAACTCTGTAAAATTCAGTCTTGCACAGAGGACAATGACAGGTTTTTACTTCAGTGGAGATTAACAGATGTTGATGAGAACAGCATTTGGCCTGAGGCTACAGAAAGTTGCACTGATGGAGGCGTGACAAACAGATCAGTCAGAGAAATGGGAAGGGCACTGTATTGTAAAGTTTAACATTTTGTCATGATGGTAACTACGGAAGAAAACAAAAAGGTTTGGTTTGTGGTAAGGCACTGTTCACTTTTTTGGCTAAAGATTATTAACATTAGAAATGGATCTGGCTGACCTTGGCTTTTTATTTACCTATACTAGGACAAAGTTATTTTTGATCAATAGAGACATAAATGCAAATGCTGTCACCAGAAATATTTTAAATTTCCTTGGCCAAAACAGGTGGGGACCTGGATCAGTTTCACTATCATGACTCAGTGTGTTCCAGGTGAGTAATGTTTTGGTACTTCACCCTGATGTCAGTAACAAGAGTAGGGTTTTAATTTGACATTGAAATGTATTTTTTTCTCCCTTCTTTTCAGTGGGGCTTTTCACCTTGCTTTGCTTCATTCAGATGACAATCTGGGCAAAGGATAAACACTGCACCTACCTACGAGAATTCAAGGATTATCCAAGTCTTCGAATGCCAATTATTCCCTTTTTGTTATAAAAAAAAAAAAAAAAAAAAGTTTAACTTGAACATTGCATGGAACTTCAAGAAGGAAAAGCTCATATACCTCCTGCCAAATAAGTGAATTAATTTAAAGGATTTTGGTGCATGTTGAATCTCCACTGCTAAGGAAAACTGTATGCACTACACTTTCTTACATTCAAGAATTCTCAGCTCAGAGCACTTTAAAAAAATAAGGCTTCATTGCACAGCTGGTAGTCAAAAGCCACTGCAGTTCACTGTAACCTGATTGACTGAGGTTTTCCTGTGCTAGTCTATTTAGATTGATGGATCAGAGATACTGAGAAGCCTGTGCTGAAAAGCAACTCCAGATTTAGCAGTGGCATTCTGCAAGGCATAAGTACATTGGAATGAGGACATACTAGCTAACTACTAGAGAGCTCAGCTCAGCCAGCATGGCCAGCTGGCCTGAAGACAGTTGCATGATGTGCCTTCTTTGACTTGAAGAAGAGTATGTGCTGCCTGGAGGCAGGTGCTTTGGAACAAATAACACTACCAAAGAATATGAATGTTTCCTGGAATAAAGAAATAGGCAATATCTCAATACCTGATTTGGGTGTAACCCCTAATTTGCAAAAAGAATCTGAAGTAAGAAATATTTGTAATATTTCTGGGTGTAACATGCTGCATTGTTGGTTTTTTTTGTTTGTTTTTAGTATTCTTCATTAGGAAATTGCATAATAGTAAATAAGGTTTGGAAGATCTGCTCTATATTGTATCTGTGATATTTGGTTTGTTTTCATATAACAAGTCCATGTGATACTAAAGGACCTTTTATCTAGCATTTTATGTCAGTATTATATGAATAATCATCAATACGCTTGTAAATACATGAAGTGACTTTCAGTCTTCAGAACACTAGCTCCCTTCTTATTTTCAAAGCCAGGGAGAAAAATCAGCTACATTTTGGACTTCCTGTGTTTTCTTTTCCACAAGATGTTCAGTGGGACTTGGTTGGGTTTTGTGCAAATCTAGTAAAAAAGAGACTGCAGCAATCTTTCTGAATGACATTTTAAAGAAGCTGGTTTAGAATATGAAGAGAATACGTAGATACTGTTTTGTTTAATTATTAATTTATTAATCTATAGTGGATTTATAGGAAGATTTTTGCAACTATTTGTAAGGATGAAATATTCAATAAATTCTAGACTGTTTTTAAATGAGTTGAAATAATTATGGCAAAAGACAACTATGCTTGTTGCTGAAGTTTTGTAATATTTTGTACAGTAAAAAGCAAGAATGTCCTTATATTAAAAAAAATATTACACCAATTGAAGAAAAAAAACCTAACTAAACAAAAATATATGACCCAGATTTTATTTCTGTACAAAATATGAGAGAAGATTTCTTAGAAATGGTTAAATCTGGTAGATAACTGAAGCAATATATCATAATTAATTTGTTTTCAGTAGTATAATTTTCCACTAGTTTAACTGTGAACCAGAGAAAAGGGCTAAATGTCAAATGATTTCCCACTGAGTGCAGTGTGGAGTCCAAGCAGGTTGAAATTTTCCTTCTGAGCACAGATAAAGTACATACTCCATCCACACTTTATGCCCAATTAAGGTCCAGTCACAGGGAAAGAAGAAAAATTTTAGCTTGTTGTAGTAACAAAGATATCTTTCCAGGCCACCATGAGAAAGCAAAACTTTTGGCTGCTTTGGAGATACTCTTTTTCCTTTTAATCTCCATTTTGACATTCTGCTTCTATTTGAGAAACTTGAAGATAAGTGTGAGATCATTTTCATTAAGAATTTTTTCTTTTTTTTTTTAAAGCAAATTTCTTGCCTGGGTCTGAGATCTGAATTAATTCTTCCCATTCTTGCTGAGACAACCGTCTGTTTTCACTGGCAGCCTGGTGAGACAGTGAAGCAGTCTGCCAGCATTGATGTTCTGACCTTGGTAGTCCTGTGCACTCAGGATGTCTGGAATCCATGTCTAAGCTGGGCAATGCTCTCTACTTTGGGACCTGACTTTTGACTGGTAGAAGTTGACTTAAGCGTTAAACAAGGAAAACCTACCAGCCTGAAAGGACCAGATAGAGAAACTGTCTTTAACACTCCTGTCAACAAGGAGGAATGAGACTCTTCTTGTATCTTACAATGCAACTTCATGTTAGCAGAAGATTTTGTTCTAGAGCAAGGACCTGCCTTTCCTTTGACACTTTCAGCATGTTGTGTTCCTGGTAGAGCAGCAGAGGTTTGCTATTTCTAGGGCTGTTGTTGTGAGCAAAGTGCTCAGAAAGGTGCAAAAAAATCAGTGTAATACTGAGTGCAGGAACCTTTGTTTTACCCTTGTGCTGCCCTGATATGGCACATCTTTGCACTGTGCACTCTAAGCGCTAGTGGCTGTAGGAACAGTCTATGCAGCTGTCTGCTGATGAAAAGCAGGGGACACCTTTGCTTCTTGGTTGGCTCCAGCTGCACGGGGATGCAAAGGAATTTCCTCATCCTCAATCTGCTGTTTAGCAAAGTTCACAAAAACCTGTGTGAGGAAAGCAGAAAATGTCACCATCTCATCGACTGAGATGTGTCAGTGTCTCTGTATATTTGCATCTTTGTGGCCCCTCTGCAGGGAAGAGACAGAAAGGGGAATCCATAGACATGAACTGAACTAAGATACTGCTTATCTGCAGGCATCGTTAATTTCTTTATTTTCATAAGCTTCCTTGTAACTTCCTTCCTTTGCATGCACTTAAAAACTGAAATCCTGTTTTTTCTTAAGCAGGAGATGGGTTCAGCAAGGTTTGCATGGCTTGCGCAACATAAGTGAGTGGTTGTGATGGGAAAGAGGAGACAGAATATTTTAGTAGGAAGCTGTAAGGCAGCCCGGAATGTCTCTCTAGCACAACCAAAGACAGTTTTGCATATGTGGACCCTCAGCTACTTAGGAAAGCAAGCAGATGGGGCTAATACCCTCCAGCAACTGGGGGATGCCAAAAGTCCCAGTGAACTTTCCAGGTTTTGTGTGATTGCTCCTGTATAAAAGTGCATGACAGAAACATATAAATATTTAACTAGATTTAACAGTATGTCTGACACAACACAGTCCAAATATGTTATTTAAAATAAAATCTTACTCCCAGCTTAGCAAACCTCGTTCTGAAGAGCTGACCTTGCTCAGACTGCTGCTCCTGAAGGAATGGATTGTGGGAATTCCAGCATCTGGGAAATGCTATTTTATCACCTTTAAATAACACCTATTTACACAGGGAATTAGTTACAACTTTCATAACTGATCCACCCCCCTTGATGAGGGGTCTGAGAATTTTGCCTGAGAAAGAACTGTGAGATAATTCTCTACTTTGACCAATCTGGTCCTTCAGTTGTTTGGATACATCCCCACTGCATTGCCCAATTCTCACCAGACAGGTTTTCTCAAAGAAGCATTATTTTTCACTCACCTGATCTAAAGTTGTTTGAGACACAGAGTATTCTTCAATATGCAATTTTTCCTTATTGGAGATTATTAACCGAAAAATCTTAGCCAGAGAGGAGGAGCAAATCTGATACTGCAGCATGTTGTAGTGTTTCTCTCGCTGCAAACTCCCTGGGAAGTGCATGTGTATGAATTGCTCAGCAGG
>NW_009970724.1:8944453-9018688 GCF_000747805.2 Chaetura pelagica
AGGCTTTGGAGCTTTGATTTTCAGAGTGACAATGTAGCCATCTCCAAACCTGGGAAGCACATGTGGATTTGGGAGTTGGATGAAGAGATGGATTCATTATTCAGGAAGGAAATTAATTTTCAGCAGCTATGAAAACATTAACAGTATCTGAAAGATAATGCGTAAGATCTAGCTTTGTAGGAAGTCCTGTATTTGCCCTACTGAGGTGTGTAACATCTAAGAGTCAAAATGAGGTCTGCTCAAATTTTCTAGGATACCACAGAGCTGCACCCAGAAATGGATCTCTTTAAATAACAACTCTTCAGATTGGATTGCATGTAAGAACAGTACATGTCACATAAACTAAGGTTTCCCATTAAAAAAACATTAAAATATTTTACTTACTTGCATTTTAGCTGCTGAATCGTGCCCAGGCATTTGAAGGTACCTTTTACCATGATGGCTAAACGAGTGCAGAGGGCCTCACATTCTTCCATACTTTCAAAAAAAAGAACAGATGTTTGAGATAAAAGGCAGCAGATTAACTTCAGCTGCTCTGGGATTCTGAATGCTAACCATTTTTACCTATGTGAGGTTAGAACCACAGCTCGCCCATCTCTGAGGACGCTGACGATGGAGTTCCACAGGAGGCGCCGGGACTGAGGATCCATTCCAGTAGTTGGTTCATCCTGTAAGGGAGACATTGAGATAATTAGAGTCAGAGAAACAGATAAGGAAAGGAAAATCCATTTAGAATCAAGTCATCATGTGTTTGGGCCTTAGCCTTACTTAAAACTGCGCCTTGAGAAAGCATGACTGAACTGCTACTAATGGACTCCTGGCACAAAGCAGTAAGGAAACAAGTACAAGAAACTGCAGGTGAAAATGTAATGCTGTCTGTGCAGATCACAGCTACAAGGAGGAATGCAGTGACCACTGCAGCCAAGGCAGTCCCCAGCCTAGGGTCTTAGATATATGAAATATAAGCATTTGTGATGCCACATTCTAAAAATATTTAGAAGCCAAAATAAAAATAAATGGAAAGAGACTCATGCAGTAGCAGTTACATCAAATTGTGTCATGTTTGGCTCCCATGTTCTGATGGACATTAGAGTTAGTTGTAGGTCAACATGCTGGAGAAATAAAGAAAGTAATCTTACTCTAGGTAGTAACAACAAATGTTAAGAAACTTTGGAGAAAAAAAAATGTTCATTCAACATTTTGTCTTAAGAAATTATGAGAAAACATTTTATCTGGCTGTTTGACTACATACAGGCAGAATATATGTAAGGGCATATTAAATGTAATATGCTATTAAAATGTTGTTAAAATGTTTCTTTTTAGCCTACAAATTAAGGTGATAAATTATAATCCAAATAAATATTTTTTGTAGTAATTGCATTTAGATTTTCCCTGGAGATATGCAATTATCAGATAACTTAATGTTGTTTAACAAAAACTACATTTCAGCATTTGTATTGTTTAGTATAATTTTTTATACTTTATTCCAAAGATATTAAAAGGGCTACAACAATGTAGCTATATTCCTTTGTTCTGCTGGATAAAGCAGCAAGGTATATGTTGTAAGATCATCTTTTACCAAAGTGGTTATACTCCGACAAGAAATGGCAGACTGAAACCAAACATGGATTTAAATTCAGATTTGTCTGTACTATAGATTTTGTCTGAAATAATGCTTTGTTGAAGATCATCATCCTTTCATAATCACTTGGAGTCCCTTGGAGACATAGTTATGTATCCCAGTGTATCCCTGAAATTAAAGAACTCAGAATTACATTGAAGTAGATGTGAGTTGAGGGAAGAAAAGAGCTTGCAAGGACTGTCATAAACATCCTTGTACCTCTTTAGTAGTAGTTTTATGAGATGTCATATTGTATTACCACAGAGCTATGTAGCCATGACACTTACCAGCAAGACAAGTGGTGGGCAGCCTATCAGTGCAATGGCAGTGGAGAGCTTGCGCTTGTTGCCACCACTGTAGGTACCAGCCAGGTGGTCTGCATACATAGGAAGTCCCAGCTTCTGGATGCCCCATTCGGCGACCTATGAGAGAGACAGTCTTTTTCATGCAGCAGCTGATGTATAACAGATGAGATTGCTGACAAATCCCTCTTCTAGCATAGACATGGCAGTCCTCTGAGTTTTAGTACATTCATTTTAGAACTGGAGCAGGGGAGTCAAAAAGTTTTATGATGACAAGAGGAATTCTAACTATTTGATGGAAAGACATAAAACCAGCCTCAGCTGTAGACATCCTATCTGTGCAAAAATTTAAATTATTTTCTTCTGAAATCTTCTTGATGTTTTCTCTCTTAAACGTAAACAACTTCAAAGACACGAACAAAACAGCCACCAGTGCAGTTCTGAGTCACAGAAATCACATCTTTATCCTTCCAGAGTTGGTGCCGCAGTTGTCAAGTACCTTTAATACCTAAGAACCTGCATTCAATAGCACAGCCTTGCACTTACCTGTTCAAAGGACAGGAATTGTTCCCAGGGCTTCAACACACAGAATGGCAAGCCCACCTTGGAAATTCTGGCATGTTATGAACTCCATTAATTATAAAAAAATATTCACCATAACTCTGTATATAAGTCAAAAGTAAGAATGCTTTACCCTCTTGACTTCCTCTGCTGGAACCCCCCGCAGGCGTGCGTATAGGTAGAGATGTTCTCGTCCTGTGAGCAGGTCATCAATGGCATCAAACTGAGGGCAGTATCCCATGTTTTGATGGACATCAGAAATGTGGGTCAATATACTGGAGAAACAAAGAAAAGAATCTGAGTTCTACAATACTAGCTTTAGGAGAGAGATGGACAGTTTGAATAAAATCTTTCTTTTCTGGTGCAAAAACTCTTGTAAGAGGAGAACAAATTCTTCCTGATACAACATCCTACTGAAATATCTGTCTATACAGAACAGCAAGCAACATTCTCATCTAAATCAGCATTGGTAGTAGTAGTGGAAGTACAAAATCACAGAATGGTTGAGGTTGGAAAGGGGCTGGGGAGGACCTCTTGATCACCCACCATACTGAAGCAGGGTCACCAAGAGCAGTTGCCCAGGACCATGTCCTGGCACCAAAATAGCTATTGTTCAAATCACATCAAGGGACAAAGAAACAAATCCCAACTATGCCCAACAAACCAAGGCACACAACCTGGAACTAAACCAACATAAATGAACACCAGATCATGCTGTGTCCACTGATTATATTATACCAGCACTGTGTAAACAAAGATGTTAGAAATAGACAGAGAAAAGTCCCAAAGCTCAGATCAAACTACATTGTTGGACTGGTTATCAAGCTCTTGACATTAGATTTGATTGCCGTGACCAACTGGTAGCATTACTACAACTTATCCACAGGTTTTACAATAGAGTGTTAAAAGTATGAAGTGCCAGTGTGTGTTAGCTGTGGTGTGTCTCAGTGCCATGAAACTGAAAAGAGCTGCTGAGTCATTGAGTCTATGATCTGGGCAGTTCCACCCCAGTAAAAGGACTGTCACACTTATTTTAAGGTACTTACCTATTGCCAGCCACTATAGCATCTCCAGATGTCACTTCAGTATCTCCAGTCAGCATTTTGAATGTTGTTGTTTTGCCAGCACCATTCACTCCCAAAAGGCCAAAGCACTAGATTACAAAATTTATGACATTCTTTAGTATTTCCAACTCGATAATCAGCAGGGACATGAAGTCAGAACTGATGCATGGAATATGATCTAGTGTTATTGAACAACCTACCTCTCCGGGACGGATGCCAACACAGAGTCTGTCCACTGCAGGCTTCCGCCTACCAGCATAAATCTAAATGGACAGAAAAAGAATAACATTGTATTCCAAGACATCTGCAGCAAAGACAATCTGCTGAATTTTTTAGTTCAATGCTATTGGGATAGGACAACTTTAGAACCAAGACAGGAGTAAATAAAAAATTAAAAAGAGCAAGCATTCTATAAGTCAGAAATTAATTTACATTAAATACATTTATAATGACCCCTAACAATACTATTTTTTCCTGCATGCAGCCTTTTACTTCATATTTCTATCACTAGGAGACAGACCTGACACTTTGCTGGGACAAAGTATCTCTGACATTTCAATATAGCAAGATAGTCTGAAGAATAATACTCCAGTTCTCTATTCATGAGATCCCAGCAATGTGTATAATTTTTGTGTTTCTGTAGCTCAAGCTTGCATGCATTCTGATAGCATAATTTAGATGCCTTCAAAGTCTGGAAAGAAGATAAATTAACAATAACTATAGTCCTCAAAATGAAAGCAACCAAATAGGTTAACTTGATATTGAAACCCATTTATGGGAAAAACCAGCATTGCAGAAGAAGACATTTGTAGTAGAAATGAACACTCAATAGATAACAATCATGTCAGATAGCGTGAGGTAAAAAAAAAAAGAACCTTAAGCAGTGAGGGTTGCACTGTACTTGCTGGACTTGCCTGTGGTTTGATTTTTAATCAAAAGAAAGCCAAATAACACATCAACCCTTGACTTCTAAAATGTTCTTTTCTAAGGCACAAGATTGATTTTGAAAACAATATCATCTGAATCCACAGCTGAAATACATTCTGAAAGAATATATTTTCACTAAACTCATTTGTTTAATTCTTCTCAAAATATTACCTTGGTCAATTCTTGTAATTCTAAGATATCTGTTTTGTTTCCTCCACTCAAAATTCTTTTTCTTTCTTCTGCAACGTCCTCATCTTCATCAACAATAGGTAACATGGCAGTTTCAGCAAGCCTGAAAAAACCCAAGATACTGACTGCAGAAGCAATGAGTTGCCCTGGGTGTAGTCAGAATAACAATGCAAAACAACAGCTAATCAATTGCCAAAAATGTGAGTTGTGGAAGCAGTGGGATTGAAACTTCTCAGTGTGACATTGGCTGGAGTATTCCTGCTATTGGAAGAATCCCTGGACCTTTTAAAGCTCATTTATAAGTACTAAAAATGTAACTCAAAAGAGCATGCCTTGTCAGTGACTGTTAGGACATAACGTGCCCCCTCAGCCTCAGCTTTCACTATTTGGCTGCTCTTTAGAGGCTAGTGACAGTCCAACTGCAGGTCTTTCGAGTGCACCTCCCTGTAAGACAGTATTTTTATAACTGTACCAATTAGTGTGCTTGTTGGCATTCTCAAACAGGAGTGAATGACCCCCTCACACCTGGGAGGAGCTGCTTTCCTTGAGATAGAGGCACATTTCCAAAGTAGAGAGATGTTTGCACAATGTCCAGTTTGCAACTGTCCTGTGCAATGGCCTAGAATTCCTCTCAGGATGCCAGGCTAGTACTTCATGCCAGTGCTTACAACACTACACACTTTATAAGTAATTTTGTAATCTCACTATTACGGTGTCTTAATCTAATAAAAACCAACAACTTTAAAGTCTTAATTCAAGAAAAAAAATCTTTAACGATATTATATTTAAATCCTGTTACGATAATACACATTTACTTTCATGAATCAGGACATCAAAAAATTGGGATGAAATCAGGCAATTAAACACACAAAAAAAAACCCCAGAGAAATTAAGAGAAAATGAAAGAAAAAAGAGGCATATAGAGAAAACAAAGACACCCTGTTAATAAAAGAACATTAACACAAGATTTCAGACATACCATTTTGTGGAGAACAAACGATGCTGTATGAGGAGATTCAAAATGAAGTATGCAAACCCTTGAACAGCCATGGCAAACAGGTTCTTTCCAACAAAGTCCCACTGAAAAGGATTGGAAACATGCTCCTCACCTTTGGAGAAAGACCACCAGAAAGCAAGGTGAAATACTTCTGATACAAAACGCTGCTCCTCAGAACAAAAGGCATAATCATAATAGCTTAGGATGAAAATCTGTAATTTATTTTATCATGGCCAGGCAATGTTTTCCTTTTCAAGTGTCTTATAAAGATTCTTGAGAAAATACACTCCAAGCTCAGCTGATACCTGGGAGCAAAAATGAATATAAGCTCTCTGAATATACACTAATCTGGATATCACAACATGAAATTTATATGGATAATGTGAAAGACACATTTTTCTGATCTGAAACAGGTGAATTCTTCTATATGACCACTCTTTTAATAAGCAGTTGTCTGATATCAAAGATAGCCATATCCCAGGAGGATGCATTTGAAGAACAGCAGCCATTTCAAGCATTAACACAAGGACTGCTGAAATACCTAAATGAAAGGAAATAGTATATAGCCTCCTGTAATAATCTAAGGACTTTAGAACAAGTGATAAAAAGACACCAGAGTCTGGCACTGAACAAATTGATTCATTTCCAATACAGACTACTGGTTGGGCCACAGAGCTCTGGCAGCTGTATCAGAAGCTGTGATTCCTTCAGAGAGGCTGAACTTTCATACTTTTCATGAACCTGATGATGTCAAAGGGAGAATGTCAGAAACAGCCACTAATTTTCCAAGGTAAAGCTTCCAGCCATTGCATCCGAGGTCAGGACACGTGACACTGATATAACTTGTTGCTTACTGGCTCTTACTTACCAAACCTGGCATATACTTCAGTCACAGCTTGGTTCATAGCCAAGTCAATGAGTCCACGGCCCAGGCAAAAATGTGGGAGGACAATCAGCACATTTTTCAATGTTTTATTAAACCTTATCAAAGACTATAAGAAACAGAAATAACATAATAAGAAGCTGAAACTACACCTCTCCAAGAAAATATAGCAACATGAGTGGAAGTTCTTCATCATGTCACAGAATCTTGATGTTCTGTGTTCTTACAACAGCGAAAGAGTACTTACTAACTTACACCCAAAGCATCCACAGCCTAAAATGCAGCACAGAAGAACGCTGGCAACACACTGCACCAGACAGGGTGCTTTTGGAAAACTGCCAATTGGGAGAGAAATCAATCTTTGTAATGAAGTACTTCTCCATGGAGTAGAAGTAATTCTGGTGTCAGCTATTATACAAAACAACTGTGAGCAACAAGAAAGAGTAGTATTTTTCAGTCACATCATCTTTATAGCTAGAATATTCCATAATCAGGACTGACAAAATATTAAAAGTACCAGTGTCTGGGCATAACTACACAGTAGACCTTGGTGCAATGTGAAGATACTCAAAACAGTGTAAGTGCCAGTAGCAGCCTGGCTGCATCAGCACTGCATCCAGAGAAGGGCAATTTTCCCCCTGGAGACACAGTGTCTACAATTGAGGTGTGTTCTTGAAGATAACAATACTGGCCTGCTGTCCTACAGACTGAGTGGCACTAGATTGAACCCTGTGCTATCGAGCAGCATGGCTGAGAATGCAGGAACACCAAGGACAGAAAATATTGTGAAGTTGGCCCTTGAAAATGTTAACTGGACCAAGAAGACCCGTTTCTCCTTCCTTGCAAACAACAATGCTTCATCAGCACATGGTGTTTGAAAATGTACTATCAGTAATGATAACTAACAGGATTGCTGTCAGATGTAAAAAGGGTGTCAGTCTCAGTGGCCAGAGTATCAGGAACTCTAGAGGTGGTACTAGTAGTACACACAAGTCAAAACTATTTTATAAGCTGACCTCTTAGCCTTTCTAAAACCTAATTTTGGCACTCACTGTTTTCTGTCTATTCTTGTACTTTCTGTCACTTTCTTGGTGTTAAACTATTTTTGGGCAATTCTCAAAATGCTATAAGTAGAACATCTCCTCTAATACCATGACTAGCAGGAGTGTCTTTCCTTACATACTGGTGACTGATTTTCTACTATCTACCTCTTCCTGTGCAACCCAAGCTGCAGAATCAAGCACAAAGTGCCATGTCTCTTCCTCCTCAGCTATCAAAGCATACAGAAGTTTGCTCATAGGGTTGAAAAGTATTCAATGTCATTCCTTGTGTGTGTAGCCCAAGATACTGATTGCCCTGAGTTACTTCTCTGGGTTATTCTGCTCACCTGTCCTTACAGTTACTCAGCAAGTTCCTCACTCACTTACTTACTGCCAGAAAAATGGCAAGGTAGAGAAAGACAATTATTGCTACAGACAGTTAGCCTTGAACACCCTCTGTGCAGTTCTGTAAACCCAGGTATCAACAAAAACATTACTTACTGGGTTATTTTCAAATAACTCCAGGATGAATGTAATGGCACTGCTGTTGATCCCCACAAAGAGATTAATGCAAGACAATGCAACATAAGCAGTGCTAGGAACACTGAAGAAAGAAGAAGCAGGGTACATCATGGGTATTACTGCCCACCTGCATGAAAAAGATAGAAAAACCTATTATAACAGCTTCTCAGCATTCTCATGTCAGTTGGCCTACTCAAAACACAAAGTTGAGCTTCCTTCTCATCCCAAGTGCAATGAAATGATGTAACCAACCAGAGATGTCACTACAATATTCTTTCCCTGGTTACTAGATAAGTTTTTTCTGCTTACTGTTTTTTTTTTTTTTTCTTCTGCTAAAATGCAGGCCAATAGAAACTGCTAAAATTGAAAAACTTTACTCTAACAAGGTTATCATCACCCCAGGCATCCTTGCACATCCTCCTGGACTGTACACTGGGCAGGAGAAACAGACATATTACATAAAGCAAATACAACGCACTGCTTTGCTAGATAATCTTCAGCCTTTGGAACTGTTCAAAGAAATCAGAGACTGTTCAAAGTTCTCTACCACTGGTGGTTTTTTTTTTACTCCTGATTTGGAGCTTCCTGTGACATGATTTCTGGGACATAGCAAATGCATATTCAACAGCACAAGAGGAATATTCCCCTTGGAATAAGTTTACAATGCTTAGCAACAATCACACTGACTAGGAAGAATGCAGTAACAACCACCTGAATTTCTTCACAGCACAGGACATGCCTGATCAGAAAGTGCATTGTGACTACAGCTGGATGCAAGGGCTAATATAAGTGATCCTATGAATTAATTTGAATTTTTTGCTTGCTTTTTTTTTTTTTTTTTTTTGAGTACCAAATTGTGAAATTATTATTGAAGTGACAACCATGTGATTATATTTTTTCTGAAAATTTCACCTTGGTAGATGCTTTAAAATAGGCAAACACATTTTGAATGTCCATCTGAACAGCTATTACTTACTATATTTTAAAGAAATACTCAGAGCCACAGACAACTTAAAGATACCACTGTTGCACTTCACAAAGATAATAATGGAAAACGAAACAAATCAGTATTCTGATTCCATTTTTAAACACTGATTATTTTACAGAGATTAAATTATGACAATGCTTTGCATTTTCTTGGGATTGTCATTTAAAGGACATGAAAAGTTAAAGTAGCCTGCCCAGAAAAGAACTGTTCCTTCTTAGGCCTAATTTGTGATATACATAGGAGGATGTGAAAAGCTCAATTTCTTTCATTAACTCTATAAACAGATCTGGTCAATCATTTTGCCTAGACCACATCAGCTGCAGGGCTATCAGGAATAAGATTTTACATATGATCACTAATTAAATGAGAGAACATGAATTTCAGTCAGCCTTACAAAATGCTGTGTTGCCAACAAAAATGCTCCTTTGAAGTTAAAAAAAAATAATTGAACAATCAGTACTCTTTGCCCTTGGGTTAAACGCTGAAAAATGTTTTAGTATTGGCTGTCAATGAGACAAAGCAACAAACTGAACCAATATATTTCCCTGTAAGGATAACATTTAATGGTTAAAAACGTAAGGCAGTGACAAAAAATCTCCTTCACAGCACGTGGCCAGACAGAGTGTGTAACTATCCAGGCACAGGGAGAGAATCCCATTCTAACCTGTCTAGTACCCACTCAGTTTTACTCTTTAAAGCTGTATTTCTCCAAGTTCCAAGCTCAATAATATGAAATCCTTCTCATGTGAAATACAGGGCCCCATATGCAGGAACAACCTTGAACACTCACCCATACAGAAGCAGCAAGGCAACAAGCACAGGGAGGTTAGTCGGAGAAGTGTACGCTTTCTTGTTGAATCCAGCAAATATGAGCACAACCATTCCAGCACTCAGCGCATAATTCACCTGCCACATCACAGGGTGAAGACCAGTGTAAGACCTGAGAAGGTCTGCAAACATACCCAGATCCTAAATATTGTTCCAAAAGGATTTGGTATAGAGAAACACTGGAACTGATGAGCTAGACTAATTACACTTAAGCTTTTGGATCGAGGGGTCCCTGGCAGCACCCAACATTTTTCTGAAAATTTTTTTATCAGACTGTTGATCAAAAATACATGTATTGTTGTTTCTTAGGTTATGGTTTGGGAGCCAATTATTTCATGGTTCTGTTGGCAGACTGCACACAGAAAGAGGCTGTGGGCATGCAGAGGAAATGCAGATTCTGGGGATGCAAAGGCTGCGTAGGAGGGAAAAAGCTGACTACTTGAGCCACATTCCTGGGAGGAGACTAAAGTGAGTATGCTTGGCCACTGCCCTTCTGTTTCTCTGTTCAGTGTTAGTAGGGCTGTCTACTGCAATGCACAGAGCTTCCCATGCAGAATGGAAGGTGGTGTTCCACAGAACTACTAACATAAATTAATATCTTTGTGACATGCTGCCAAGCGCCACAGCCAAGTAGAATTCCTGTAAAGGTAGCTATTGGGAAGCTGCTGTGACCAGCAGGGGACAGGAACTCAGAGACCTGCTTCTTTTCCCTCATTTACTAAATCAATGCTCTGCTTTACCTTCTCCTGAAAGAGCACCTTCTGAAGCCCAAAGAGTTTTGGGCTTTTCAGTTATTTCAATTTTTTTCTTTTTAATTTTTTCCATTCCTTGTTCATGCTTTTCTTATTGCATAAGCCCTTGGCTGCTCTCTTGTTGAGAATGCATGGCTAGAAAACAAGCCCCTTGCTGTGCCTCAACCAGGCAAAGAATTTGCTCCTTTGTGACAAAGTGGCCTGAGGAGAAATGAGAGTGTTGCTGAATCCTGTCTAAGCAAGCCTTGGCCTGTGGTCTAAATCCTTTTGTAACAACACAGTGAACATGATTCAGTGACCTAAACAAATACATCCATGTTATTTTAGACACCCTAAAGTATTTTGTCTGACCTTGAGCTACTGTTCCAGCAGCTTGTGAATCTCACACTTAGATTTCTTCAATATCTTGAGACATGTTATGGTTTTTCTGGAGGATGGGAGTGATTAGTATCAGGCAAATGGGCTTTCCCCTGTTGTGGTAAGTTATACTTCATTATACATTTCAGTTGTATGGACTGGAAACCCTAAGATTACAGCAATTTCAGCTCCATTAGTTGAGTAATGAGTTTTGCACCTGATTTAATTTCTACATCTGCAGTTAGTTAGGAGGTCAGATCCTTAGCATGCTATCTGAGAAACATTTACAGAAATGAATGCTTTGCAATGCTCAGAATCACCTTCACTGATTAGTCCCCAGTTCACCCAAACTCAGGAATAATTGCAGGCTATGAAATCAGAGCAGCAGTTACTCACTATGTCCCACATGAAATTAGTTAGCCAGTAGATCACAGGGCTCACACCACTGACAAACTGTAGATGCTTGGCTTTTGTTACACGTTCTTGAATCAGGTACAAAACAAAACTGGCTGGTATAAAGGACATGGCAAAAATCACGCAGATGGCAACAACAGCATCCACTGAAGTGGTCAGCCTAAAACAGAGCATGAGAAGGGACTGTGAGCAAGGGAATGGATGCAACACAACACTAGATTAGAATTTGGGAAATCCGAAGGGAATTTTAAGATCTAGAAGTATCAGGGTTATTTCCGAAGCAGAAGACTTATTCTGTTTCAAAATGTGCTAGTGTATTCTTCCAAGTTGTGCTGGGGACTGTAGCTAACAAATATGGATGCTGGTGGCACCATTCCCTGATTTTTCACTTGCCTTGATTCTCTGGAATAGCTCAACTCCTATATATAGGTCTGTGTGACAGCCTTTCCTGTGTGGTGTAACTCAAACTAGACATTACGGCACAATAGATGAAGTGCTCCAGGAGCTTGACAAAGAGGGACTCAAAGAGGGAAATTGCAGACGGTGAGATGAAGCACAGAATGTCTCTGTGCTAAGGCAGAAGTTTTTAGTTTTACTGAATTCTGAACTTAATAGGAGACATGAGTGGGAAGTCATGTCTTCTTAGGGGTGACTTTTTCAAGAAATTATGCCTTCTAGATTCTGGAATACACCAACCCTACTACATGCCATTGAAAGTCTACCTGTGTGCTGTCCTTAGCACCAAGATGGAGGCTGTGGACTGCTGCCTACCTGTCATCAAGTAAGGGCAATTTCTAACTCCTTTTTTGATGATGATTTCTGAGTTATTTCACAATGGAGCATGAACAAAGACTTCAGAATCTTTGTGCTTGAGAATCAACAGAAACATGTAATCATGTATAACCAATGATCATAGCTTCTACATAAGATGGGAATGAACTCTTACAGAAATATGATGAGACAGAAAAGAACAAATTTTATATCTAATTCTTGACTAAACAAAATTTCAGGAAAAGCCCTTTTCTGTCAATGGAACTGTTTCTCCTCAGAGTGTGAGCACACTGGTGGTGGCAAGCTGCCAGGAAAGGGAGGGGGGTAAAAGCCAGCAGCAAAGCACAGGCTGACTTACACAGTGACTTCAGAGAGTTGCTCCTTAGTGAGGTTCAGAGGATGGTTTACAGCAGTGATCCCATATTCCTCAGGGCCTTGGCCAGCCTTCAGATTAGCTCTAAGGATTGCATTATTTGCTACATTAAGGAAACTAACCATAGCATGCCAGCCTTTGTTGTTAAACCACACCTAAAAGAGACAGAAAACATAGATTAATTTAAGAAGCCTTCACTAATAACCTTGAGCTGCCAGAGAAAACTTGGCTGCCTTTTATATACTTTGGTGGCCATTGTCCTCAGGGGAGAATCCAGCACTAGGAATTCACAGCTCTTAGCCACAGTCCAGTAGTCTCACATATTATGCTTTTAAAAGGGTTGGACAACCACCGTCAAGGGATTTTACAGAAGCACATTTTAAATTTTAGCAGAATGTGTCCTATTCAGAAGGATTTAAGACAGCAAGAAGTACTAAGAACATGGTTAGAAAAATCTCATGTAAGAAATAACTTTGCATTAACACTGTCCCATATTACTTATAGTAATTACAGTATTTCAGATCTTCTTGCATCTGAGAATACCACTATCAATATTATCACGATTTGAAGTTTATGTCAAGAAAGACTGTGAGTTAGCAGGCTACTTTCAGTGAATACCTTAATATTATCTTCAGTTTCCATGTATTTAAGGAAATTAGACATTTCTTTAGCAGCAGCCAGTGAAGTTTGTCCCTAAAAATAAAAAAGAAAATGCTGAAGATCAGCTGTTTGGGCAAAACCTAGTACTGCAGGTTTTCAGCTTGGAAACAATTCTTCAATAAAAGAACAAACAAATAAAGAAATCTTGCTTACTCCTGTTAAGTTCATCATTCGGCCAAGATCACTAAAAAAATTGACAACTTGATCTCCAGAAACATGAAGGACTGGAAGCTTTCCTCCTATAGAAATTCCTCCATATCTAACAAAGAGAACAACGTCATCAGTCTCTTGCACCACAGACCCAACATTCTGTACATTACCATAAATACTAAAAATCCATTCAACGTAGGTTTCATTTTTATACATTATCTAATGAACAATCCCCATCCTTTTTCTAAAAAGTTGTATTAGGTCTTTATAGGGCTTGCAAATAATACAAGTTCTATCAGTTTCTGAGGGGTTCATGAGAAAGTTCTTATTTAGATACAAGACTTGGAGAAACTTATTTCTACAGTGCAAAATCTTTAAATCAGTACAATTGACATATAACTGTGTGGGCAGCATGGAAGACCGCGGACAGCATGGACCTCAGTTAAAATTCAGTTGCCCTGAGAGGAGCAGATATTCACTAATGTTGTTGCCAGCCAATACTCCATAATGATAAATACTACTTCATGACATGAACCATCCTATATAAAGTAATGTTTACAAATGAACAAGCAGATATTACATGAAAGAAGCCAGTCATCGCTACTTTTGTAGTGAATTTCTACTGCTGATGAAAAACTACATCAGTAAGTTCTTCATGCTAATCAGTCATCTTTCTAAGTATCTGCAGTGTTGACATCATACTGGGGCTAGCGGATGATTCTGCATTAGCTTGGAGCACAAGTGGAGCACCTTTTTATGACTACAGCACATGTTATGGGTGCAAATTGGAGCATAGGAGGTTCAAGGTGAATATCTGGAAAAAAATTTTTACTGTGAGAGTGACAGAGCACTGGAACAGGCTGCCCAGGGAGGTTGTGGAGTCTCCTTCACTGGAGACATTCAAAACCCACCTGGATGCGTTCCTATGTGATGTACTCTAGGTGACCCTGCTCTGGCAGGGGGGGTTGGACTAGATGATCTTTCAAGGTCCCTTCCAACCCCTAGGATTCTATGATTCTATGATGTTCAGAGCAGGGATGAGAAACTGTGGTGGTTACTTCTGTATCTGATAGACTGGTGCCTATGTTTCATCTTACTCAGGTCCTTTTTTTGGAGGGTTTTCTGCTGCACTTTGAAAGACCTGTGTCAGAGAGCTATTGCAATGTAATGCATTATTGTACTGTAACTTTCTGTCTCTCAGATCCCATTAGTCTGACTCTTGTAGATAATAAAACTGTGATAGTTCCATTGTGTGCCTCTTGCCTTCAGCCTAGAGGGGATAATCCAAATATAACCCCTTTTCTTTATAAAACCCTTGCTGACCCCTAACTTATTTCCTGCCAAAGTAATCTTTGTTCTATACTATCTGTCACAATTCCCCTTGTCCATTCAGAGAAATACTGTGAGGCTCCCTGGTTAAACAGAAATTCATGGTTCCTTTATTTACTACCATAATCTGTGAATTGGTTTCTTACCTTTGCTCATTGACCCAGTATTTGCTCTTCAAGCTGAAACAAACAAAGAGAATCATCTCTCTTAATGCACTGAAGGAAAGTCAATGGTATTGACAGGCTTAAATAGAAACCAAAGGTG
The DNA here is from genome assembly GCF_000747805.2 of Chaetura pelagica. NCBI lineage: Eukaryota > Metazoa > Chordata > Aves > Apodiformes > Apodidae > Chaetura > Chaetura pelagica. The sequence continues at coordinate 8,959,446 of NW_009970724.1, forward strand.
ATTTCCTATGCTTTGCAAATACCCAGTTTCCCCTTGTCAACTTTTGTCTTGGTTTGCTTTTTGTTTTATTAACTTTATTTTTTAATTGCTGCTGATTACTTTGAGTTGCAGGGTTGCCAGGACTTTTGGTATTTCGTGCAGTGGATTTTTTGTTTTCTGAGATGATTCACCTCCAGTTCATACAGAGAGAAGCAAGATTTCTACAGTGACACACACTATCCTAAATCCATCATGAAATTATTTAGAAGATGTATCTAAAGAAATTGTGACATGTCCTAAGAGGAATCAGTCAAAGGCAGAGCCAGCACATAGCTAATATAACAGGAATTTGAAGAACTCTGCTGGGAACGGGAAAGGTAGCAAGGCCTGAATCAGAAATAATCGGCCACGGACACTGCACAGCTAATCACCAAGCACAACATTCAGGCAGGCTGAGGAGTTTGCTCATAGATGTATCTATGTAACATTGTCCTCTGGCTCTTATAGTCCTGGGAAGCAAGTGATGATTAACTCAGGCAGATGGTCATGCTGGTGAGGCTACAGTTCTTCAGGGACACAAACTAGTATCTCTGCAAGGCAGTTCACTGTGCTGTGCAGAGGCACCAGTTTTCTCTCCATTGACACGATTACCATTGAAGTGGCTTTCTATCAACACTGAGACTTAGCTCTGCCTAAAAAGGATTAACCAATTACACAAATTAAAATAATTTAATTCCTCTGAAATAAGCATCTCCTATTCTCATATTTGGACTATGGACACAATGCTCAAGCCTACACAATACTGTGACACATCAGGTACTACGCTATTATTAAATGAGAATTTCATGGCCAGGCACAAAATCTGGCATGTGAAAAATAGAGAATCAACCCTACCTCCCTTTTATCAAAGTGGGATATGTTTTCACCAGAAAATCTGAAATATTTCTGTGGGTCAGATCTTGAAGAATTTCTGTGCTGTGCTGCACTCTCTAGAAAGAAAAGAAAATCTAATCAATCACAGTAAAATTAACAGTCTCTGAAGCTATTAAATGTTTGTCAGGAAAACCACAAAAGTAGCTTTAGTTAAGAGGAAGTGGTCAGGTTCATAGTTTCTCTGAAATGAGAGTGGGTCGTTCATTTTTCTAGCCCAAACATCCTTACTTTACTAAGATTTCGGAAGAAGTAATGAAATCACTGAAGTTTGCAACAGAACAGTTGCACTTAACTCTGAAACTTGACCCAAGTTATTTGCAATAAGGGCCAAAGTTGCTCAAGGCATTTTCTTAATTGTGAAAGAAGGAAGATTTTAAATTAAACTGAGGTCCCAGTGAAGATAAGGTACTTTTCTGTGATTTAGCAAGTTGAAGTAAAAATTAACACAAAAACTTCACCTTTACTGGCATTTTAGGTACTTTGAATGAAAATTACTCTATTTTTGTATTGAAAATGAAGCCCCATTATGCCTTTTGAGTCTTTTACAAACACAGGGTCTCTAGGAAATGCAAGACCTCAAACTTGCTGAGTTTATCCCAAGATAGAATATAAAATGTTCCTGGGCAGTTCTGGATGGCAAAAGCTTGCAACCTGAAATGACCTAGGAACGACCTAGGAACTAAGTCTAATGACCTTCGCAGAAGTTGCTACATTTGTCCACAGAGAGGCAGTACCGGATGACACAGAAGATCCATTACAGATGTTTAGCTGGTTCTAGAGAAGATGCGGGAAAACTGATGGCATCCTCTTAGGACCTTCACTAAATGAGCCGTCTCTGCTCAGACATACTCACAATTATTTACATACTGTTGCTTCCCAGGAGGCAAAATCTGAACTGTTTCTTCTGAAAAGTTAAAGAAAATGATCATATCTTGGAAAATTATCAGGATAGTATTATAATAAATACATATTCCTTTGAGAATTAGAATCCTCAGAAACAAATTAATTTTGCATCCTTCTTGGATGAGAAGTTTTAGGCTAAATTTCACTATCAAATATATAAACATGCAATTAGTAAAATTCAACTTTGGCTGTCTGTGGGACAGGGATTACTGGAAAATCAGAAATAATTTGAGATGCTGTGAATAAGGTCAGAATAGAACCTCTTAATTAATTTAATTTTTTGCTTCATAGTCACGAATTCTGGAGATATTTAAAACAAATTAATTTGCTTTGTTGTTTTGTAAATAGCAATAGAGAAAACAAAGCAAGCTGAAACCGTATGCCATGGATTTGGATTCAGAAATTAATTAAGATTGTGACATTAATGTTAAAACTACAATTATTTTAGTCATTTGGTTAATACGTGCAGCCTGGAAAACAGGAATAATGAAGTTGAACAGTGTGCATAATGAGATTTTGAATCAGTTAGCTATTATTCTGAGAGTGGTTGCAGTTCTGTTTTCTTTAACTTGTTAGAAAAACATTTAGAAAATGGAATCACTAACAGGCGATAATTTTCCTTTGCTCTTCAAAAGAGCAAGGAAATTTTATAAAGGACACTACTATGATTATTCATTGATAGGAAAAGGTGAGAATGTAGCTCTCTTCTCCATAGAGCATCAGCAGTTATTACATTACTCATTTTATGCGCATGCAAGCACTCATTTTGCTAGTTTAGAACTTTCTTTTGAGAAATGGACATGTAAAAATAATTCGGGATTGACTCAACACTAATTTTTCCAATTTGTAATGAGATTACCTCATTCCATGATACTAAAAAACATAACAGTTTTTATTTTCTTCCTTTCTTCTTTTTTCCTCCTTCCCTTCCCTTCTTTAAATAAAGACAATATTCTAAACAGGATTGTTTGTTAAGATTAAAAAAACCCCACTAAGATAAAAAAAAATTATTTGATAAGTTGTTAAAAAAATTGTGGTTTTCTTCTATATGAAAAGCTTGTGTTTTGGATTAAAACAGTAATAAAATTTGATTTAAATGTGCAAGCTTTTCTAATACCTCTGAAACTGAATTCCAACTTACAGCAATTCTTGCTCCCTTAAAAAATATACTCAATTCCTTTCATGTTTATAGGCATGACAAGGTACTTACAGACTAATCCCTTTTCCAGCACTTGCCATGAAACTTTTCTACAAAGATTGATGGTACAGGGGCACTACCTGTGGTGGCGGGAGGCCTCCTGCTCCTGCAGGGCACTCTGGCAACATCGTGAGTTTCTTCTGACTGCTGCACTTGCAGGAGGGCGAAGGATTCTCTGGGCTCCACTTCTGGGTCAGGAGAAAGCTGCTTAGGTTAGGATGAACAGCAGGTGTGTTCCAGGCAGTTGGTATATTATTGCACAGGTAGTTCCTGTGTAGAGGAACAGATTCTTTAAGCTGTGCAGAGATACAGCTCCTGAGAGCTCAGAAATCCACAAAATTACAATGCTCCTAAGTAGACATTCTCCTCTCGGCCTTTATCCTGTGAGCTATAAATAATAAGAATGTTTAAGAGTATTTGGCAAACATTTATAACTTTATTCTCCTCCCAAGTTTACTGTCTTCAGTTTGCAGATAGGACACTGAAGGGAAAAGAGACTGTTTCTGACCCGTTAGTACACATGAAATCTGCAGTGGACACGTATCTTTGTGAAGCAACTATCGTTTTACTTGCTCATACAGTACCTTTTCTCTCTTTATTATTCAAGTTTCTTGTTTGTTCCTGCTCTGCCAGTGGAAGAGTGAGAAGAGGACAGCTGGAAGAATCAAGTTGCTGGCTATAACAACTGGGAGAGAGGCAGGAGAAAAGGAACAAATGGCAAAGCACAGCATGCCATGCAGAGCAGGACTCACAGGCAGGATAAGTGGGTAGGACCACGAATGCTAGAGCTCTACTAACATTGTCCTCCAGAGTGAGAGTAGCTTCAAATCATATAGCCACTGTCCTCTTGCTACTTTGCTATCTGAACAATTGCTAAAGCTATTGCTTCTGAACACACGGGTGGGAACAGAAGGAATCTGAGGGGACTTGCACATGGGAAGTGCCAGAGAAGCTGTGAAGATTTGTGTCTGAGCCCACTGGCCTGACATATATTTCAAGGTTGTCTAATTCTTAATACAAGGCTACATGAACTGGCTTCCAGCTAGGCACATCGAGCACTATGAAACATTCTCAGTCCACTGGCATTGTTGTCCTACTGTTTGTTTGCTACTTTTGACCCAGTATTAGATATTATTCCCAACAATATAACCGAAGTATTGGCTCTAGTGAAAAGTCAAGACAATTAATTCTTTCACTACTCAAGTTCCACTAGTAATACAGTGCTAGAACCTTGTTCAAGAGAGATTAGCTAGCAACTTACGGAAGAGGCTGATTCTTCATGCAGCGATTTCCAAATCCTGGCTTATTCAGCAAAGCATCAGTGAGGGAGACCATCTGCTCACTGCCAGGACGTTCATTGCTAAGGGAATAAGATAAAACTTTCTCTATAAAATATCTTTTCAAACTATTGTACTTGGATACACACAGCAACTCGTGAAGGACAGTTGTACGGCATAAACAACTGCCCCCCTTCAAATCCTTTTCTCCTAATATTAAAGCATGACTTCTGACAATGTCCTATAGCAATATTCTCCAAAAAGGCTTGAATCCACATTTCTGCCCTCTCAGACCTGTCACGCTCAGTAATCAGGAGATGAAAATCATATTCTGCATTTTTGTTTGCTGAGGCCAAAGAGACAAAGCTAATAGTGAAGTGTCTGCAATTAATAACATTAGACTACATTAGACTATTGCAGTGCCAAGCGTTATACAAGTTTGAATATCAAACTCAGCTCCACATACCACCATGTGTAAAACAAATTAAAGTTCTGTGTGAACTTTCAGTATGAAACTTAAGGAAAATGCTTCAAAATTATTGCCTTCACTTTTGCTGCTTTTTGCTAGTTCTATCTAGGACTTAAACACTGTTTATAAATTTTCTCTGCATTGCATATGTTTTTACTTCATGCAAATTTGGCTTTGGAATATGTGGAAGCAAAGGTGAAGGAAGTGTTCATCAGAAGAGTAAAGTGGAATTGTGCAGTCACCTGGAGAGCATAGAGCTGAAGTTTCTATGAAGAATGAAAGGTGACAAAGTGCTAGTAGGCAAGAAAACCCACAACTCAGCTAAAGGATACTTTGTATGGAGAAACTGCTAAGCAGTAGCATTAATAAAACCTAAGAGCCTCTGCTTTCATCTTGTTTCCATAACTTTGCCCAAATACTGTACTAACTATAAATAAATCTACCACAGGTCAGTAGACAGGCTTGAATCTCATTGTTCTCTAAGATTATTAATACAGGAGTAGGTACATTTCTTACTGTTCTGGATCTCCTGTTAGGCAGGACATGTAACTTTGTAAGTGCTGAGGTCATGAATTCAGGTAGAAAGAAAAGAGTACCAAAGATAGCAAGGTATTGGAAGGACTATTGGTTAGATATACTAGTAGCTGTATCCTTCATTTGCAGCAGTTTTATGCTATTTTAAATCTGCTTACTCCAGTGGAGTTAATCCTTTTTTATACCACAGAGAGTAAGAAAAGCCCAGTAAGACGGCCTCATTATCCTAAATGCTAGGGAGAAAAGAGTGTATATATGACAGAGGTACTTTTATTCAGCGATTCCTCTTACCTGAAAAAAGTAAACTGTTGTCCATAGATCCAGGGGTGCAAGGTTAAGGCAGGATATTCTCCAAATGGAGGAATACTAACTGTAAGTATTAAAGACAGCAACACAAAACTAGCAGGGAGAACAATCTGCAGGGAATACAAAAACATCACACTAGGTTAATAGATATATGTAAAGTGACACTGTACACACCTCAAAATATATATAAACAAAAGGACAGCAGAAGTACACAGATCAGATCTGGTTTAGTTCCTCAACACCAACAATTTAATTTACAATGCTGTTAGTTAAGACTCTGTTTATCACAAAACTGTATTATATTAAAAATAAAATGCTGGTCTAGTAGTGATTTAATAATGAACTTGGTGCATGTGATTGACTCTAGGCAGAAAGAAATTGGATAAGAAGCAGAAGAGTTAATTAGAAGTTAGGGACACCGTTACCCATTTGCAGTAACTTTGTTGTTTTGCATAGAGACCTTGCTGGGAAAGAATCAAGAACAGCAAATGTCAGTCAGTACCTGAGCTAGGAAGTCCTTGTGGCTGCGGGAGGCATGCTGGAAGCGTTTGATGAGCAGTGCTTTGATCTGCTGATGTACAAGCTCAAAACCTTTATACTGCCGGGACCCTTTGCCTTCATTTTGATCTCCTGCCATGTCTACTGGCATTCGAGAAGTGTGATTGGTATTCAGTGCGGTTTGTTCAGCTGGTTTGTTTTGATTAGCAGTTTTGTCAAGAGTAGAACCATTTTCTTGAATCTCTCCTAGGTTAATATGAAAAGGGTCAGAGAAGACACTTTATACACAAAGGTAGCACAAACATTTTAATGAGCTCCAGATTTACCAACTGTATATATCACATAACCAGATTGCTTTAATTACAACTGTTGCACTATGACTGTATCTAGTGGCATCAAGCAGGTTAACACTTCTCTTACTCAGCAGGATGAACAAGTTAATAATGTATTTGATTTATAGACTAATGATCAGCAAAGCACTTTTTATAAAACTACTAAAACTATTGACACTTCTCTTTTATTTACATAGTTAAGAACCTAACCTGATTTAAATAAAAGTATTTCTGCAGACTTAATCTTGTTTCTCAGATACCATGTCAGGCCTGATAGTGGCTGACCAAATTTATTTTGGAAAGAAGACGATACAAAGACTGAAAGTTCCGAGGCTGCTCTTTACCTGGCATTCAGAATACAAAACAGTCTGAAAAAAAGTTTATTAGATACTGGTTCATGGATCCATACCTGCTTTTTGCATTTCAGGGTCAGCTTCTGCTGTGACCTTTAGGAAAACCTGCCAGAGACAAACGCATCTCCTGGTTAGAAATAGAACAGGAACAATAACCTGACCTCTGGAACACTATACATCATCCTCTAAAGAAACAGAAAAAAAATGTAGGTAACTTTACAGTACTCCTGCACAATGAGAGGTCTCATGAAATGTCTGAGAAAATAAAGGCACAAACTAAGATACAAAGACAGACCTCAGGCTAATGACTCATGCTCCACAATGCTAATACAAAGTAACGCTTGGGTCCTTTCTCTACGCCCATCCCAAAGACTTTCTGTATGTGCCACAGCATATGTGACCAGGTTTTGAAGGGGCTATAAGGAATTCATAGAATTACATGTTTAGAACAGGAACTGTCTCAGAAAATATTTTTAGGACAGATCAGCAGATATTTTAATCTGTCTTTTACCTCTTCAAGTGGTGTATCTGAAACTCCAAAACTGCTGAGTCCCAGGTCATCCAAGGTTTCCTCCAGTTCTCTGAAGAGACTGGCATAAGATCGCTGCTTAAAGTTTTTATTGGGCAAAAGGTAAACAAGTTCCTGACCAATGCTTTCAATTAATTTTGCTTCTGGGATATGATGATGAACTACTTCTGCTAGCTCGTTCAGATTTCCTGTGAAAAGTCAAAAAAATGTTCAAAGAATGAGTATATAACTGTGCTAAGCATGATTCTAAAAGCTGTCGTTTGCACTATACAAAAGGGGACTGCTCTATTACATGACTCACAGATGTTGATTAATACTGTACTAGACCGGTCTATGCTGCTAATTATGCTCTGGAACTATGCAGTGAACTATTTCAGGTCTGTTAATAAAACACAAACAAATCTTCAGGAATATTTCCTTAAGTTCTTCTCATATATAGAAAAGCCAAAATTACTTTTTTTGAGAAAGTAACTTTCCTTTGCTCTTAATATGCATCGGTTTTCATTAACAAATTACATAGCTATGTGCTGAAATGGTGAACCATCTCACTTCTTACCATCCAGTTCCTGCTCTGGAGCTCCTTCTTTGTCCCTCTGCGTACAGCTGGAGCAGGAGCAGGAGCATTGAGGTCCACAGCTACAAAGTGACTAGTATGGACAAGCAACAGAAACAAGGATGAAAGGGTTTAAGATACATGCAAAAAGTGATAAAAGAAAGAGTTGTCAGCCTTTGAACAGCCTGAGTCAGTAAAAACGTGTCATATTTGGAGCATCTTGAACATATATTGAAAGTCATCTGAGGACTGGATTAAGCAATACAGAAAAAACATAAATCCATCTGCAGAAAGCATATGAACTCTAATTGCATGCAAAATATGTGGGGAAATGTGATTAGCAGTGGCTAGGAGTATACAGATAGTGTTGCTACTAAGACTAGAAGCACTACTAACAGCAGAAAGAATCCAGATCCTCACTTCTCAAGTTGTGCAAGGCTGGCTTAGCTATGGTGAAGTGTAGACTCTTCTGGTGTCTGAGACTACATCGTGGTTATAACCAGTGTAAAGCAAAAGCAAGCATCATAAAGACCTGTATAAGGACAAAGGCAACTTGAATGGTAAAAGTTTAGACCTAGATAACTGATGAGAGTAAGCCCACTGAGGGCTTCATATCCACCTGTCAGTTTAACCTGTCTGGCTGAAGCCAAAGAAGATTTTTTCCAAGATTCAAGTATCCATATAGTTTTGTGAGGTATTATCACATTTTCTCATTGCTTTCTCAATTTTCTTATTGCTTTCTCAATTTTGAAGTAATGATTGTACAGTCTCAAGCAGGACATAGCTGCTTTCTACCTTGGTGCAGTGTGTTATTAGGTATTTTTCAGATTCCACATGCAGGGAGAGAGGTACAAACTTACTGCAGCCCTTGCAACGCTGCTGTTTTTCATCTTGCGAACAAGAGTGAGATAGAAGCCAGATCCAAAGCAGTTCTTCAGGAATACAGGAGAGCCTGAGCAGAAGAGTTTTCCTTGGGATATGATGGCTACTCTGTCTCCAAGCATGTCTGCCTCATCCATGTGATGGGTTGAGAGAATGATGGTTCTGCCTAAAAGGAACAAGGAAAAACATCCAAGTCATGGACTTTCTCTGGAACTCAAAATTGCGCTTAGGTTTTTTGGCAATTAATGCAGGGTTTTCTCTGCACCAGAGGCAGGTCCCACTACATTCATAGGCATCTGCTCAAAGAATCTTGTTTGCTTGTATTCATATTTCACTACTCATGACAGTTTATACAGCAGGCACATGCTGCAGGTTTTTAAAAACATGCATGCAGGTTTTAAAAAAACCCCACAAACAAACAAACAACAACAAAAAACCCTCAATCAATTTCTACTCTCAAACCTGTTACCTGAGCGATACTTCAGTAGAAGATCCCAGATAGATCGCCTGGAGTATGGATCAACTCCAGAAGTGGGCTCATCCAAGACTACCACTTTTGCTTCACCCACAAAAGCAATGGCTACTGACAGCTTTCTTTGCATTCCACCTACCAGAGGACAGACACATCCAGAAATCTGAGATGAGTTACGTAAGTGGCATAAATGTAAATAAAACTGCTTTCACTGTGGGGACAAACAGATGAAAGTTAACCAAAACAAATCCTCAGACAAATATTTCTGCACAGTTAAATTGATAGTTACATTTTTCTTGTGATGTTCAAAACAGCTTTTTCAAAATGTTATCATTTTTAGAAATACATTTTTCAGCTATACATTGCATTTTCTGCTTCCTGCCAGAAGCAGGAGCAGGAAGCTATGAGATTTTCACCCTCTCATGTGAAAGTAACCAACTTCTATAGTTGCAATGAGAACAAAGTAGTATAAGAACACTTGGCTGTTCATTGAAATCAGCTTTTGAATTGGAAAGTTCAATGTATTCAAATACACTATGTGCATTTGTACCTTTAGAATGAAAGATATTATTTCTTACCAAATAACACAGTATTATAGACTACTGATCCAAACAATGGTAGTAGCATAACAGCATATATATAAAATGCTTATATTTGCTTTTTCTTACATTGGCAGATTTTTATATATAGTAATTTAAAACCAAAAGCTTGAAGTACATTTGAATTTATTGTATATTTATAAGAAACAGAAGTTTTAGGGACAGGTTGTGCCAGCATTACTATTTGTACAGACCCACTTACTCTTTGAGAGTAAATACCTCCACAGTGCACCGTGATGTGTCAGAATAATGTGCCAGTAATTCAAACAGGATTTGCCCAAAGACAAAGAAAAGACAGCACAAAAAATGTCTTAGAACAATACTGTGGGCACCTGACAAATTTTGAGCCTCTTCATTCCTTTTATGGGTGAGGCCTGTATCTTCTAGCATTGCTTCCATCTCTTGCTCAGCTTCATCCCTCGATCTCCCCTTCAGTTGAGAATAAAACAAGATATGCTCTGCTACAGTAAGGCTGTGGAATCAGATAGAAAGGCACCAAGGAAATTTAAATGGATAAGCAGATTTTTTTTCCCAAATAGCAGTAAATTCACTCTAATTTTATCAGTATATTCACTCTAGTTTTGTATCTTGCTATAGGAAGAGGGGCTGCTTTACCCTAAATCTGGATCACAGATCTTTTTTGGGATCAACACACTTCACTCAGATGTCACATGCTCTTTCTCTGCCTTTTAAAAGCAGAACCTGCTACTAAAAAAACATGTACAACAGGCATTAAGCTATCCATTTATGGGAATAAAATGGGAACTAATGTGAGTAGTTACATTAAGGAAGAGAGTCTGCTGTCGAGATAAACACAAACTGGTAGCAGTGAAGCTGGAAATCACCCGAAAAGGCAGTAAGGGGCTGGGTAGTAGTGCAAAATAGAAATAAAAATATCCTGCACTGTCGGCTCAGATTTTTTTTCTCTAGGAGGCCTAAATTACAGTGCATGAATCCCCAGGCTGAACTCCTGCTAACCCACACTGCAGCAGAGAACACCAACACCAAGAGTTACCATTTTCTCTGGTAACTTCTCCGTTCCCAGCTAAATGATGCAGGAAATTTCTACTGGAGAAGGACAACACCTACACTATGCAAGTGTTAAGAGCTGGAAAAGTGCTTCTGAGATATATCTACTGCCAGCACAGTGAGACAAATAAGATAGGCTTTTGGGATGTGTCAAGCATACAGACTGATCCTTATTCTTACAGCTAGTATGGAATGATACTTACTGATTAAATAAGATGTTGTACTGAGGGCACATCCCTAATCTGTGCCGAATGGAGTCCATGTGAGTCTGAATATCCAGGCCACCAATCAGCACAGTTCCAGAGGTGGGTGGGAAGAGGCCTGTCAGTATCGACCTGAGAAAATAAAATAAGGAAATTCCCAATCTCCGTCTTTCTGTGCTAAATTAGGAAGACGCATTGCATGATTCCACTAGATGGAGCATGATGACTTCTTACTATGGGCTTTGATAAAACACCTCTGGCAGAGAGCATGCATACAAATACTCTTGCCCTGCTACAATGAGAATCTTGTGGATCTGCTAACATAATACTTGATACACCTGTCTGTATGGTTCTGGCCTGCACTAAAAACCAGTTTCAGTCAGCTACTCTGTTTCAGAGTAGTTTGTTCAGCATGTTACATCACCCCTATGTGCGAATGGGTATAAAAGGAAGCTCATTAGGACCAAGATAGGGAATACTGATTTGAGGTCTCCATCCATACTGACTCATGCCCTACAACTTCATTTTCTGTAAAATGGAATGGGGCCAAATGTTATGCTGCAAATGGGTGGAACCTGTTACTAGATTTGGATGAATAAATAATTTTTCAATTCTGAAAATTTCAAAGCAATAGAAATTTTTGTTTTAATCAGGAAAATAGAAAAACAATTTTATAAAACATTTTAGCAGGTCAGAATGTTTTTAGTTTGGGTCAAACATTTTTCTTGCAGAATACCTGAAAAAAATAAAAAGGCAATTTAAAATGCATTTGAAAGAAAAGTCTTTAATTAAAAACCTAGGGTGTTCTGCTGTGAAAAATCATAATGAAACAATTAAGTTATTTCAACATTTGATGAACTTGCTGCAGACTCTTGAAATGTTTTGTTAACCAATTAATCCTATTTTGCAAAGTAAAGTTCTGTATAAAGAAAATGAAACATTCCTAAAGTCTATCCTTCTTAGACTCTAGGGTTCTAGGACAAGAAGAACATTTCAATCTGGACATGGATCTTGCATATATCTAAACATTTTTTTCTAAAGAGGGCCTGTATTTTATACTCCCTTGCACCCAGACCAAAAAAACGTAACTGACTTAGTTACAGTTAGAGAAATCAAGAACATGTTGAGCATGGTGGCTTTCAAATCTTCAGCCAGAAGATCCCTCTTCCCCATCAGGAGTTTTGGTCATGGAAAACAAATTTGGGGGGATAGAATTGCTTCCTTCTCTCTAGACTTTCACTTTTTTGTGTCATGCTTTGCCTCCTTTAGGCTTTAGCTAATCCAGGATATCTTCTCTTTGCCCAGGGGCAAGATTTCCCTGTCTGGAAAAAACTTGATGTTTTGCTCAAGCTTGCTGCAGGGGTGGCAGAGAGAAAAGGGAAGATTGAAAAGAGAAGACTGCTCCTCAGGACAGAGCAATAGAGCACTTCCCTGGATTTGCTGCTTCTAAATCTATAGACTTACATGGTAGTCGTCTTTCCTGCTCCATTGTGACCAAGAAAAGCAGTGATCTGGCCCTCATAAAAAGTGATATTCATTCCATCTACTGCTGGCTTGGGCCTGTTGGCAAAAATCTTCACCAGGTTCTGAATGCATACTCCTGGAATCAATCCCATTGGCTCAGGCTCAAAGAAAGTATTTACTTGAAAGTCAAGAATGAAAAAGAAAAAAGCACATGTTTTTATACCAGTTCTGATGATGATACACCAGTAAGTGCATAACCAACATAATATACCCAGTAAAATACAGCACTATGTGCCGGGGCCAGATTCTCTGGTCACACCATTACCAAGCTGAAGCAAGGTTTTTAACTGCAGTGCAATTTATTTTGATTCACCCACATATCCATGACAAAAGAGTGGAGCCCAGAATTGTAATGGTATGTGGAGAGGTAACTCATTGGATCAGGTGAAGTTGAACATGCTTTCTATTTTCATTGTTTATCAGGAAGGTTATTAGGAATCATTGTCTGTAGCTACTCAGACAGGCTGAAAGATTACATTAAACAAGCAGCAGGTTGCCTTTCCAGCCAGGCTGAAATCTGCCATTCAAATCATCTGCCCAGCTGTGCATTCTTTTACCATGATGCTTTAAAAAAAACAACATTTGCCTTTAATCCTGGTAGGTGAAATTTACCGCCTTGCTGAGGCCATCTCTAGATTTAGGCAGAACCTAAGGTGAGCACTACATGGGATGGCTTTGTCTCAGGATTAAAAATGCATTATTGTAAATAGCACCATCAGGATGTTTTATTGCATCAGCTTCTAGACAAAACAAACTTCCTTTGAAGTAAATTAAGCCCTTGGGCAACATGAATTAAGGGAGTTGAGAAATTTAAACTAAAGACCCTGTCCACTTTTGTTTACACAGAATGCTCAAAGCTTTGTAGGGAGGCTTGTTTTGCAATTGCAGTTTATTTAAATTGCTCAGTACCCAGAAGGCCTACGTGGAGAGCAGCCAATGCTATCTGTATGAAACCAGCCTCACCTCCATCAGTGGCTTATATGACTGTCATTATAAATAATACTCATTAAAAAGTCCTAAATACGTTGTATATGAGAGCTTTATTTTAAATAAAATCATGTTTCTGACAAACATTTATTTTGCTTTGTGAAGGAATCTAGGTCTCCTATTACCTTACTGGGCCAAATACAAACATCCCTGTATTTACAAAAGTTCGCCTGAAGTCTGGCTAGACAGTTATTGGCAGTTGAGATACCATCCTTGGTTTTATGTTGGTTTATATGTATCATGAACTCAATTTATATTTGCCTACAGAACTTGTTGACAAGCTCCAAGGCAAATTCTCTTATGATCTCCCCCATTATCTCTTTTGCATCACCCGAAGGACACTGGTGGAGGACTGAGCTCCCTTTTTTTGAGATTCATACTTCTCCATTTTGATCCTATTCCATCAGTGCAATTTTGGGCCACTTAAGTCTTTCTTCAGAGGTGGCAGCAATTGTGGGGAATGTGGATGAGGCTTTGGTGAAAGATCTGCTTCAGGTGTATCAAGCAATTAGGACAGATTTATGATGTGTGCTCACTTGTGCTAGTACTGGACTGCACTAGACTTAAACCATTAGAACTACTCTCCATTTCCCATCCCATTTATCTTACATGAAGCAGTAGCTCTTATATGAAGCCATTTTGGAAACTGTGTCCTTGAATCATACCAGGTCTGCTCTTGGCTTCTCCACAAGTCTCTCAGTTCCTGTGTGGCTTGCTGAAAGGAAAGGCTGGCTTTTTTGTGCAGTCACAGGCAAAGCCTTTCCTCTGAGGCCATGGAGCAGCTGGAACCTGCGAGCTGATGAGTACAGCACCACAAAGATAAGGCAGTACTAGGAGATCATCAGCTGAAATAACCTTTGCCCTCTGCCTGTCTTTTTTCTTTTGAAGTCCTGTCCTGTTTCCATTCACCATGAATGCATGATTTCAGTGCCTACGTGAGAAGCTCTGATGACCCCACTTTTATCTCTTGCAAGAGTCAGAGTAGGCTCAGAGCTGCCAGTAGCAGCTACTTTTGCTACAGAATTCACATGCATTCCTCTGAGCATCACATACAGAAAACTCCTCTGGCACCCCACAAAAGACTTGGGATTTGAAAACAAGGCAGGTCATTCAGGAATTCTTAGGTGGTGGCTAATGTCAGCATTAGAAAAAGCTGCAGACAGACACACAGAGCACTTCAGATAAATTCCTCTGAAACCAGCCTTACAGATGCAAGACACACTAAAGACTGACCAAAAAAAGGAGGGGCTAGGAGGGAAGAAAATATCTCTCAGCATAAGTATTTTTATTGAAGATGTGGTTCTTTTTACTTCTAAGTCAATGTTTGTGTCTCTGAGGCTTCCATCAGCAAGAACGCTAAGCTGCCATCCAAGCAGCCTACATTTTCATGATAAAAAACAATTACGGAGCCCTTCTGGGAGGCAGCTCTCTTATGCACGGTGGCTGAAATATTCTAAGGGACTGTGAACGTAGAGTAATCAGTAAAAGGGTAGCTGGAAGAGTCAGAGACCCTGCTGAGCTTAGCTCTGGCAGTCACATGCTATCCTCTGTTGCCTATGGAGCTCTCATAGCTTGACTCCAGACATTCCTACATCTAGTTTGTTATGAAGTACATAATGAGTACAGTATCTCAGAAGCACTCAAGTTGCTCTCTCTCCTTACTATTAATTTCGTCTTTGTCCTGGACATCTGTTCTAGGCTTCCCCTGTTCGCCAGGTTCTTTTTCTCGTTTGTGTTTACATTGTTTGTGTTTACCATCCTTCTTTCCCTGATTGTCATTCTTTTCTTCTGGCTTTTCAGGTTCTTCATATTTCTTGGTTTTGCTTTCATTATTTTCCCCTTCCACGGCCTTCTGATCCACACAGCCTTCTGACTCTGGACTTTTTTCTGTATAAACCAAAAGTAACCAATACTTAATTAAACAAAATTTAATTTCATCCTATCTCTAGAGGTGCTTTGAGGAAACAGAGGTAGTTCTCAGCCTTGATCTCTCCAAGAACATTGATCATCAGTGCTTTACTCATGTTAGAAACACAGCACTCAAAGCCATCTAGCTTCAAATCTGCTTCACAGTGTCAGGAATGGATACTTAAGGAGGACTGACAATTTGGCAATTACAGACTCAACAGCAGAAGATCCTGAATAATGTTAGGTATGTGCTTTATATTTCGCCCATGCAGCTGCAGACCAAATTCTTCTCCACATGAAGAGAAAGGCCATACAAACATTTACCAGACTAACAGGGAGTGAGAGGAAGAAAAACAAAATTAAAAGCCTGAATGAAAAGCAAACTGCTAAACTGCTACTTAGATTAAGAGACTAGCTCCAAACTGGAGTGAATGAGTTGGTGTAAACTAGTGTACAGGAATTTTGGCTTTTCAACTTGGTCTTAGACCTTGGGCAACAAAGGAAAACAGTGACATAAAACCACTAATGGGGACAGGCTTGAAGCAGGAAGAACAGTGATTTAAGAAGACAGAAACTCTGAAGGAGCTGTTTGCATAACACAAACTCAATCTGGCACCCTAGAGAGCAACTAGTACAATTGTAACGTATCAGATGACTTAGGTCTTAATTTTGTTGTGAAATTTCACCATAACTTTCTGCTATGAGACATTTTAGCCTGTAAAACTACATAAAATTACCTGGTGCACAAATACCACTGTAAACAAGTTCACTGTGTAACCTAAAATGACAAAGTGAGAGATACAAAAGTACACTGGTAGAAATAAATTTTAAAAGTACCAAGATAAGTTTAGCTTAATTTTCAGCTGTGCATTTACATGATCTGACTTTTTTACCCAGTTTTCTTCTAAAGACATTAACCAGTTACAATAAATTAAGAAAATACTTAGTATTACTCTTGAAGGAAAGAGTTGAGAAAAGTTCTACAATAGCTTGTGTAAGCTGAGGCACTGAAAAGTCTTAGTTCTTCAAAGAGGTAAGACTCATGCACCTTCTACAAAGGTATTATAGATGACCTTTTCAGCTCTCTCTGTTTGAGAAAACCCAAGACAATGTTTTGTAGAAGAGAGGATGAAATAAGTATTAGCACATTCAGGCTAGCAGAGATAATGATAGAAAAATTTTGGTCAGAAGGGACTTCCAAAGATCTCCAGTTGAATTCTCAAAAAATCACAGTGACTATCTCCAAAATTGGAGACTGCCTGAGCAACCTGTTCCAGTGTTCCACCTATCTTCGCAACACATTTTTTTTTCTTATATTGAATCAGAATTCCTGTGTTCCTGCTTACATCCATTGCCTCTCATGCTTCCACTAGGCACATCTGAAGAAGTTTTCTCTCTTAAGTATGAGCAGATCCAGCTCTCTCAGCATGTCCTCACCTTATATGCTTCAGCTCCTAATCAGCTTGGTGGATCTTTACTGAGCTCCCCCGAGGTCCTCCTTTCAAAGAGGATCCCCAAACTGGACAACACAGTACTTCAGAGGCAGTCTCACAAGTGCTGACTAGAAGGGAAGAATCACTTCCCTTGAGCTAATGACTATACCCTTACTAACAAAGTTCAAGATGTCCTCACTACATAAGCACACTTGATGACTCATGTTCAGCATGTTGTCAACAAGACTTTTTAAAAAAAACTGCCTGCCAGCCATGGGGTGTCCAGTCTGTGTTGTCTTGTGGAGTTATTGCATCCCAGACACAGTATTATGCACTTACTTCCATTGAACACCATGAGGTTCCTTTATAAAGCCATTTTTCCAGCCTCTTGAGGTCTGTCTGAAGAGCTACCTTGTGCTCTACTGTTCCCTGCAATTTGGTATCATCCACAAACTTGCTCATGGTGCCCTCTATACCATCGTTCAAGTTGCTAAACTCTATTAACAATACTGTTAAACAGTATTAAGTCCAGTGTCAGTCCCTGTCAGACCCCTGCCACTGGTCCCCAGTTACACTTTGTACTCACAATCACAAACCTTTGGGCTCAAAAGTTCAGTCAATTTTCTACTCAATTTAGTGCCCACTCCAGCAGCCTATATATCATCAGTTTGGCTATAAGAATAGTATGAAAACCCATGCTAAAGCCCTTGATAAAGACAAGTTAAATGACATCCAATGCTCTCTCTTTGTCCATTGATCCAGTCATCACAGAAGAAAATCAGACTGGCTAGGCAAGTTTTGCTCTTGGCAAATCAACGTTCATTATTTCCTATCACTTTGTCCTTAATGTTCTTGGGAATGACTTCCAGAAGGATCTCCCTCTTAATCTTCCCAGGGATGGATAAGCATCAGCAGAACCAGGATGAGAGCTGTGGAAGGGATTGCAAGATTCTCCCATTTTTTCTCAACAGTGAACTGTTAGATCAGCTCAGCTATCTGATGTAATGTGACTTACAAAATAAACTCTAGGCTTCACTTAAGCAAAATTATTTACTTGAGTAATCTAAAAAATGCTATTAAAAATGGTATATAAAAAAAAAACACACCACAAAAACGGCAATAAAGTAGTACCCACAAACTTTTCTGTTGTTAACCTATCTGAGCAACTGACTATTCTGGTGTTTTCAAACCATCTCACAAGGTTTAATATGGGTAGTAAGAAGTCAGGAGTCCACCTTGTATTGGAAATATATTAAAGAACAAACAGAACTAATGAGGCATTAAGATAATCAGAAAATGGGCTTCATATCTACTAAATAAAGGCTCAAACTAAATAAACAGAAAATGTTAAAATCCTGTAACTAACTGCACTTCAGATTTGAGATGTTCAAAAGAGCCCTGGTGCCCAGATTCCACAGAAAGTCAATGAAATGAAGTGGCTGACAACAGATCCAGGTCTTTGGAAATTTTCCATTCATCTATGAACATGTTCCATATTCCGCCTTTAGCTCTTTTCCTTCTTCTCTCTCTGCTGTCAAATTCTAGTCTGGTGGGTGGCATTTGCAAAGCCAAAGCAGGTAAAAGACTCCTTAATATCTAGACAAGCATGTACCACTCTGAATATGCTCACAGCAAGCCTAAGGAAAAACCTGTTCATTCCCTCAGAATGCTCCAGAAGGCAAAGCCTCTTAAAAAGACCAATCTTATTACCTCCTCTTTTCTGATCAAAACATCTGAGCTTGAATGTATTACCAGCATTTTCACAGAAAGGATTAACTTCCTTCTGGTTTATAGGTATCACCTGAGATGAGACTGCCTTGTCAGCAGTCTGTGTTGATGAAGGGTAAGGATGGTAATGAGAAGACTGAATACATTATTTCTTCACCTGTGATTTTGGTTTCACTGTTACCTTGTAAATTTAAGCCGTATTTCAAAACACGACTTTTGGCAAGCTTCTATTCCAGACATTAATCATCATCCCTATATAAATACAGTCACCCACATGTTCTTACCTACTCCAGTATCAATGCACAGATTAAACAAAATCTGCAAAAGCAGGCTTTTGCAGTCATTCAAGTTGTGCAGTCATCCAAGGGTGTCACCAGTTTTGATCTTGCTTACAAACCCAAAGTAAACAGACTTAAATTAGTCCCAAACTAGACAAAAGAGAATCAGATTTAGAAAGATGGGGAAGCGTCAGTGTAAATAAGATCAACATGGTACTTCACTGACACATTTCACAAAAACTGTGTTGGGCAATAAGCACTTCTCAAAAAGGTGTTGGTTAGAGTTCGGGTTTGACATTGCTTGTTAACCCATGCATTAGAGCTCCAAGACGAACAGTGACTCACCTCTAATAACCAATAATAGCAGGCCACTCCAAGTTCAAACGCACCTGCTGAGATTCCCAGTGTCTGGCTGTCTCTAATCTTTGCAGCAGCTCAGGTAATGGAAATGTTACACAGTCACCTCCTAAGCGGATCAGTGGTTTTGAAGTTATTTCTAAATACTGAAGTTTTAAAAGAACTCACCAGCAGCGGTTGCTGTTTTCTCAGCTTTTGGGTTTCTAGAGCCAAGCCAGTAAGATTCCTGCACAGGGAAATACCAAGGCTGTGGTAGCCCATAGTCCCCTAAAACAAAAACAAGTAAGTAAAGTGCACTTCATAAACACATTCCTCAGTGGGCAAAAATTCATCTAGGCAAAGTCTGAAGTACAATTATAAACGCTTGTAGTTCTAGTGTTACATAGCAAAAGGTCAAACCATCAACCAAACACCTGACAGAACACATTTTGTTTGCAGATTTTGTTTTTCTTTTTGGACAGGAGTAAAATATTCAGAAAATATGTTTACCTGCTTGGTCTTAGCTTTTCTTAAGTAGGATGTGGTTTAATTACAGAATGAAGCTAATCCCTACATGGAGACAACTTGAACCCTCACCAACCAGGCAACAGCTGCCAAGGAACATCCTAGTTGCTTAAGATGGAATCTCAGCCTCACTCAGGGTTTTTTTTTAAGGCCCACTTAACACTTGAGGGTTGACATGAGTGAAAAGCTTATTATATTTACACTTCTTACCCTGGGCCTGAACTCACAACTGGCAATGCAAAAAGAGACACTGTTATTGCAGCACACAGCTGTGTAGGAAAAGTGACAACAGAGTAATGCTCTTCTTAAGCAGAAATGGGCTTTTTCGTCACAGGTTAATTACTTTTTGAAAAAAAGTATAACATTATCAGTTCTCAGGCCAGACCAGAGCTAGTGCAAATCAACACTGCTTTCCTGAATCACATCGATTTATCAAATGCAGTGATTTGAGCTGCTATGTTTAAAACTGGCATCCTGGTGAACCCAGATGTTATTGGTCTTGCACTACTCATGACAGACAAGCAATCCACAAGTAGGCTGTGTTGTCCTTGTTATGAACTGCATTATACCTCTTTGAAGCTGGTGGCTAAAACAACTGCTTCTCATTCAGGATGAATATAAACCCAAGTGAATTTCCTTATGGAGAAGAATGCTCAAACAGCCAAAGGATCAGTGTGCCAGTGGGTGGTTGGGCTGCACAGAAAACTTGAGCAAGAACTGAACCATATGGTTCAAAGGTTTATCCATGGAACTAACATAGCAAGCTCAAAGACTACAGAATTGATTTGGTGGGTTTGCATTTGTGTGACAGAGAAACACAATGAAAAACTCCATGGAAACTGAGGAGCAGAGAGCCAAGGACATACTCAGAGGAAATATGAGGAACCGAAGCCAGAAAATCTGCAAGATCTCAAATTCTGAGTGACCACTCAAATAGGGAAAAAGGAGGGAAAAGATAGCTATCTGCCAAGGAACACATTCTGGAACTGCAGTTCACATGCTGGAGTGATTAATTAATGAAGGGAAAGATCACTTGCTTGTACAGTGTAAGAGTCTGGATTTATTATATTGTAGTAATATTCAATATGAAGCAAGATAACTATTTAAGCTACAGGAACAAACCATTTTCTCACAAAGAAATTTCCCAAACCTTGTAATTGATAAAATGGAAAATCCTTTTGTGAACTTGCACTAGAACCAGGATTCCCATTTAGAAATAAAATAAATCCACACAGGAACTTTCACAGCTGATAGGGCACAATTTATGTTTGAGGAAATTACACCAACCTGTAAGAAACTGTTGGCCTAATGTGGTCGTAGTATATGTAAACTCAAAATGTTATATCTATTTTTTTTTTAATTGAGAAATTCTCACTAGAAATGGTTGAAACTTCTCAAAAGAAAAATAGGTGCACAAAACTGCTTTTAACAGATATTTTTGTAAATTGATTATCTATTTAAGTTTTAAAACAGGACCAGAAACCGCATCCTGCTTCTGACTCTTTCCTCTTTTTCCATTCCCTTCAGGACTAAAATCAGAGAAAGGAAACAGAAAAGTGGAAGCACTTAAGAAATCAGTGTTACTATACTAAATAGCAGTCATGGCCTATAACGTCAAATACCCTTTTTCTGATAGAGAAATACTCTATTAGGCTAATTAGACTAACAGTTTACAACAACTACTACCACTTTGTACTAATAAGAAATTTACCTACCTGGAAAAACATTATCAAGATACCAAGAAAGTATTCCATAGAGAAAAGCATCAAAAAGCATCATTTTAATGGAAAGAAGAAAGCTATATTCATCTCCTTGCAAGGGACTGGTTCTGATGTTCCCCCACTGTAGGCCAAGACCTTGCTCTTCATAGCGTGACAAGTATTCTGTACCGAAACCAAAAGCTACCTGAGAAAGCAAACTCTGAAATAAAGGGAAAATGAAATTAAATTCAGAGCGACATCTTGTCAAGCAAGCACAAAAATAGACTACCTTTAGGGACTGGACCTCAAAACTTTATAACACCTAACAAACAATCAAGGAAAAGTAGTTTCACTTCCTCTAAATGGTGGCAATTATAAGCAGTATTTAGCTGTAACATACTGAATTCAACCTTGGCTTTACTTTCTTTAGCTGCCAGGAAACCTTCACAGTTTGTTTTTTTCCATTCATGTCTCTCTTCAGAAAATACTACAGATGCAGCTAAAAGTTTGCAGTGTACACCTTTGCCTATCTTGGAGCAACAAAACATCCTAAGTGTAAGGGGCAGGGCCACTAGGAGTAACAAGAGAAAGTACACCAGATGCTTAGGATAAGGAAAACCACAACCATCCCCTCCCCTGGCATATCCGCTACCTGTTTCTTACACAACAAACTAATAATTCATATAGTAACCAAATACCCTCTTAAATGTTGCATTGCAAAAACTGAGCAAGAAATCCTACAGTGCTCATTCACAGGATATGCAGTTAAGCCAGCAATGCCAGGAAAATTAAGAGTCAAGAGGGATCCCAAAAGCAACACTCAGTGAGGCATTATCATGGTGTGCTAAGTAAAAAAAGTTTGGTTTTCAGCACTACATTAATTGTTCAATTACTCTGCTTGGCCTTAAATTTTTTTTCTTATTTATTGCCTTAATTGGTAGAATTAAAAATGGTATCTAGTACATCTGTATAGTACATCAGATAAGAAAGATGATTCCTTTATATCCTAATATTTACTCTTAGTTTTAGATACTACAGTGTTTTGGTTTTCCCTTTTCATTAGATTTTGTGCTGCAAGAGAAGATGACAGTACTTATCTTTTAACTAGGTTGCTCGAATACTCAGCAAAGATAGGGAAACTGGATCAAACATTTGTTCCCCTTCCTGATTCATTGGGTTAAAAAAAGTAAGTCTAAATAATTGTATAAGTTCACAGTTCCATTTCAAAAAACAGGAAAAAGTTTCCAGCCCCACCGAATTGTTAAAGATCTTACCTATAATAGAAGACAACCAACAAGGAAGCACAGCATAGAGAATGTTTGTAGCTTCTTCGATGGAAGATATTTCCCAGAGCTTAAAACTTGGGTTTAAATCCTAACTGAATGTTCAGGTAAAGAAGGAATATGAACCTGAGGTCTTCTCATCCTTAGATATTACCCTGTTAACTAAGCTATAGCACATGAGAAAGATAACTGTCTCCATTTTGAGAATTTCCTTTGTATTTATGAAGCATGTCAGTAGAAAAATTTGCTTTGACTTACAAAGTAGTGTTCAAAACTTTTGGAACATTATGCTAGTTTCCTAGCATTCAAAAAAAATAAATAAATGTTACTGAATTTTCTAAAAGCCATGAAAATACTTCTTGGTCACTAGGTCTGCTAAAGGCTTACTTGCAATCCCTAATTATTTGAGAGAAATTCAGAGGTGTCCCTCTCTGAATCGAAAAAGCAGAGGAGATATGGAATGCTTTTTTACTCGTGTATGCACAGTGAGAACGGCAACTACAATTTTAACCCAAAGATACCATACAATGAGATAAATGCTTACTGCTAGGATCTTCAGATTAACAGTCAAGCGGTCTTGCCAGACAAAGAAGAAAATGTGGGGCAGGTACAAGGTGAAGTAGATGACTCCACTGCAGGCAGCTGCCAGATTTGCTTTGGAGAAGAAGGTGCTGAACAAGAAACACTGCATTATGGTAGCTGTGGTGAACATCAGTAGGAATAGAAAGAGGAGAAGTGGGCTGCTATAATGTAGTATTTGCCCATACTGTAAGAAAAAGGAAAATGGAAAAATTTAGAAGTATTGCCACTTTCTGAACTAGCAGAAAAGGTTGGAATTGCCATTGACATGCATCATGTGATAAGTAGTAATCCAGTCTTTCTTATCAAACATGACTTCTCTCCCAGGCAGTAATGTTTCAACACCTGAGGTCATCACAATAACAAATTCTTCATTTAACTTTATCTCTGCTCTTGGATTGTTACTCATGTTGGTACACCAGGCTGTGAAGTTCATATTAATATTTGATGACTGAATTAAGATTAAAACCAATTGAAAATGGTCATTCTGTTCCCGTCTAAATAAACAAGATGTGCCTGCTTGGAAATTATGCATTTTAAATAAAACTACTTGAACTATTATAATAAATTTTCATTCATCTCTTTTCATCTCCTCCTCAGTCCACTGGCTAACCTGCATATCAAGCAAATGTAAGGAAATCTGACAAAATACCTCTTAAAAAAAGAAAAACAGGAAAATTATAAAGTTTCGGCATAAAGCTTCTGAATTATATTCAAACTCCAGATGGGTATCACAGCTGAAGAACCCAAGTGCACTTTCTGAGAGATCCTTGCATATTAACCCACTGGGTGAACTTTCATTGACCCTTCTTCCTTATAGTTTTTATAGATTAAATGCTACCTCTCAAGAAGAGCATGGACGGCTGCTGATTATCTATTTACTCCTAAAAACCAAAGTTGAGACCGATTTATTAGGGTTAACTTTGTTTTGAGCCTTAAAGCTATAAACAGGTCTCAACATTGTTGCAACATTTCACTGGGTCTCTGAGATTATTTAGTTCTCACCAGAGATACAATCTCTCATAAGAATGTATTTACAAAAGTGCCTCACATTGTCATAGTGAAATCCAGGAAAGCAAGTGAATTACAGGTACTAGCACGTTCCTCTCTGGTATTAACTACCTCTTGATTATTAATTAAACCCATGTAGCAAATAAAGTAAGCTTTCTCTATTCACACAAACTGTAACAGAACTGCAAGGAACTATAACAACTCATCAGGACAGGCTGATAATAGAGTGGATAGAACCCGAACTATGGATTTGAAACAGCACCAGTTCCCCACATGAGGAAAGATGCAAGGGCATTCTTCCTTGTCAAAATGCTACAGATGAATTTAACCAAATACAGCAGCTAGGAGGAAACTTGTTCTAAGGTAGTAGACCTTAGAGACAATATCCAGACTGTTCAGAAAAATTACAAAAATAAGAGCAATTCTAAGCCACAGAGGCAAAAGGGTGTTCTGTTTTGGGTTTTTTGGTTTTTTGTTTGGTTTGGGTTTTTTGTTTGTTTGTTTTTTCCCCAAGCTGTCCTGAAAGTTCTGTCCTCACAGATTTTTTCAATTGAAATAGTGACCTAATTTCTAAGCAGGCAAGCACTAATGCATAAATATATAGAATATATAAAATACATTATACATACATATATAATATATACTATACACATAAATGAATGATTAAAATTTCTCACATTATGATTCCTTCTATTTAAAGCAACAATTACTAGTTTTTGGAAGATCTGCCTCTGTCAACAGGAAATACACTATCCAGAGTAATCAGCCTGATGCTGTGTGTGGGATCTCACAATAAACTTTACTATTGAATTTATCTTTCTGTCTCTGCCAAGTGCTGATGCTGTCACAAGATCTGCTCAGAGTGTGCCTGCTTTGTGCTGTGATCAGAACTGACCACCAGCCCCCCATGTCTCTGTGAATGGCTGCTGCTCTTCCTCAAGAGCAAACGGGTGCCAACCAGCAGTGCAAACACAATAGCGAGTTTGAGAGTGGTGATCCTTACCATGATCAGTGCTGTGAGGAGGAACGTGCTCACAGCCATCATGGTGAAGCTGTCTAGGAACCAAGTGCACCAAATCACTCCATTAGTTATGCCCCTGTTCTTCATAGCCTCTTTCAGACGCATCTCCTTCTCCAGCACAATACTCTTCACAGTCATGGAAACAGAATATATCCAAGCAAGCACCATGAAAATGGGAAAGGCGCGATTTAAGGTGATCATGAAGCTACCAAAGCAAGAGGAGAGAAGTAAGTTCAATTTAGCTAAAACAGAGAAATAAATAAAAATGAAAAGGAAAAGGAATAGGGAAGAATGCATTTATTAAACATGGGACTTGAAATTCTCAGTCTAAACATCAATAACACTTCACTAGTGAACTTCACAAGCCATCTACATATTAATGAACAAAGGGTTCTGCACTCCCACGAGACAGATAAATATTATTTCTGCTTTGCAAAGAGGCTCTAACAGTTACTGAAGGCTACGAAACATGTGGTAGCTCACAAAAATATATCTTGCTTCACAGTGAATTGCCATAATGCTTTTACTATGATACATAAATATTTTAAGACATATGCTGATGTTAACAACTGGGGAGCGTCACTGTCTTTTTATGCTCCCAACATTCACTGCCAAAAGAACTGCACAAATTAAACATTAAAAGTATCAGGTGCTGCCAACAAGGCTGCTGAAATTTCTACAAACCATGACTTGGGGATCATGTTTGGACTGTCCCACACATTATCACTTCCAAAACAAAAGTACTGGGACAGGCTGCTGTGATTAACCTTTCACGTACTGTGATGAAGGCACTGCTCCCTTTCTCTGTCCCTGTCCTCAGACTCCATGGCTGCTCAGCCCTGGCAGATGCTCCTTGGTGAAGCACGGCCCCAAGTGTGTTGTAAGGGTGAGAAAGAGATTTTGAGGTGAAAAAGCTGAAAACATTTTCTGTTGATTTGTGGTTGCAATTGTTCAGCTGCACTACTCTGAAAACAAAATGCATTTGATTCATAGAATCATAGAATCTTAGGGGTTGGAAGGGACCTCGAAAGATCATCTAGTCCAACCCCCCTGCCAGAGCAGGGTCACCTAGACCACATCACACAGGAACGTGTCCAGGTGGATTTTGAATGTCTCCAGTGAAAGAGACTCCACAACCTCCCTGGGCAGCCTGTTCCAGTGCTCTGTCACTTTCACAGTAAAAATTTTTTTCTGATATTCACCTTGAACCTCCTATGCTCCAATTTGCACCCATTACCCCTTGTCCTATCACTGGTCATCACTGAGAAAAGCCTAACTCCATCTTCCTGACACTCACCCCTTACATATTTGTAAACATTGATGAGGTCACCCCTCAGTCTCCTTTTCTGCAAGCTAAAGAGACCCAGCTCCCTCAGCCTTTCCTCATAAGGGAGATATTCCACTCCCTTAATCATCTTTCATTTAAGTTCAAAAGCTTACAGCTGCTAACAACAAAAAAAGGAGAAAAAGCCCTTCAGCTGACTAAATCCTAGCTCTACAGAACTGCATTTTTGCCATCCTATCATAGCTACTCCACTGCAAAAATGAAAGGAAAATCTTCACTTTTTCTCCAAAAATTCCTGAAGGGCAATCTGTCCCAATGAAACAAAGCTATACTTTTGTGCAATGGCCTAGGTTTTGTCTGTTGGTGGACACATGTAAAACAGAACTAGGCAATGTGTAGCACAACATACTTGTTTACCAAAAGGATGTGCCTTCTTCACTTAACCAGGTGCTCTGCAGAGTCTATCACCTGGTTTGGGTATCAGCCCTGAAACGTGTATGGGGGCTGCAGGCTTCAGAAAACTTCTGCACAGATGGGGCTTCTGCCTCTGCAGTATGTGCAGCATGGAGGAAAAAAACAGCACGCTTGCCAGGACAACATTTTGTCAGACCAACAGGTAAGGACTGATCAAATGACAGGTCAAATAATGTATTGCTGCAACTTGCCATTATCTGAAGTACTAGCATTTGTCTGCACAAAGCACACCAACAGAACATGAAATTATTTCTATAGTGCTGTTTGATTCAGTCTTTTTGCTTGTTTGTTTTGTGTTTTGCTTTTTTGTTTGTTTGATTGATTTGTTTAAGTTAAATGTATACCAAGAGTTGCACCAGCACAGATTGCAGCACAGGAACAGACACACTGTGAACAGGGAAGGACACCACTTCATAAAATCAGGAGCATAAGTGCTGTTTCAAGCAGTGCTAATAGGGGTGACAGCATCCACAAGCCCTTTGCCCCCATGTAGCCATGAAATCTTCACACCCATGAGCAGAGTCTCTTTCAAAGAGACAACAAACAACCTCTTTCTTCTTTAGCTGCTTCTTTTCTGCTCTTCAGCAGGGAAAGAAAGTCCTGGTGCTCGCAATAATGAACTGCAGCCACAGTCTTGGAATCCTAACTGAAGGATGCAGTGTTTGTTCTAGCATGGGTCAGTGCCTTTTGCTGTTTTGCAACAGGCATGAGTCCTATGCTATAGGATGAGGCTTTGTTTTAGTTAAAAACTTCTTAGAAGATCCCATTTTTGTTGGGTCCTGGGTAGTTCCAGGGGTAGTTCCAGGGCTGACATTGTTAGGGATCAAAGTGTTACAGTTGGGGTGCCCTGTTAACAATGGATTCTTGATGTAATCAATGTGAATGTTTACATTAGGTTATTATTATTATTGCCTGGAAAATTAGGTAAAAAATCTTCAGATTTTTTTTTTTATATTTTGTATGATACGCAACACTGGAAGGGAACTGCTGCTTCTAAGGGGCCAGTGTTTTGTGTTCATTTTAGGACTCTGGTTGCCTGGATGCAACAAAAGCCAAGATTGGGATTAGGGGTAGAATCTTGGCAAAGGCAGCGTCTGGAATAAGGGTTATGGCAGGATAAGGAAAAGAACAAACTCATTCAGTTATGTGTCTGTTTTTGGTCTCACACTTATACCTTAGTCTTAAAGCACCCAGTGATCCCAGTATATCAGAATTAAGACAAACTGCTTTTACTCACACATCATCCACAAAACATGGATATGGCATTTGCTGCAGATAAATTCCTAATGGCACTTCAGTTTTGGTCTGGGTCTTTATAATCCCATGCTCAATCATGTCTTGGAGATATGCAAAGCCTCCCCAGATATAACGTAAATCATCCACAGGATCAGCTCTTGGACCAGGATCCCAGTACCTCAAAGGAAAACACACATGGAAATCATTTGGGCAAACAGTAGCTTTAGAGGGACAGGGGGAAAATAAATTAACAAATTAAAAAGTCTTAGCTGCTGAAATTGTAGGGGCACTGCCTGGAGATGTCTTTTCTAGATTTTTGTCTATCACTCCAGATTGCTTGATAAAGTATATAACATGAACTGTTCTTTTGTTTCCTTTCATTTTCTCTACACTGACACAGAACAGCAATTTTGACCAAAAGTGTACATAAATTAATAATGTAGTAGAGTAACTGTTCTAGAATAGAAATAACTATTTGAGATACAGTATCCTTAAAGATTAAACTGGAACAGCTGAATTGCAACTACCAGACACCATTATAATCCTCTATGTAGACCATTCTGAGAAATAATTTCTGCTACTCCTTTAAGTGAGTCCATTTGAGGAGGACTTGAGAAGAAACAGCAGAGTAGTTCTACTGTCCAGGTGGAGGAAAGATGGGTCACAATCCATGTAGCCCTTTCTTGTCTGCTTCTCCCAGTGATGGAGCCAACTAAAAACTTAAGCAGGATTCTGAATAGATTCTGAGCAGAGTCATTCCTTTTGCCATGTATCCATGTGCCTACCCACTGCCTGGCTTAACTGTCAGAAGACTGAAACAACCTGTGTCAGTACCTGGAGATGGATTCTGAATTGTAACACATACTAACTGTTGGTGAATATAGTTGGTTTCCATGCATGTATTCAATGCAGGTTCTAATGTCTTTATGTCTCTCACATTCATGTCATGACAGGCAAGAACTGAGAAGGAACTATCACTTACCTGTCTTTGATTTTGTTTGTTTTCTCCACTGCATCTATGTCCATCCGGATCTTGTATTTCACGTATGGTGGAAGACTCCTGCTTGTAGGTTCTATATCTGGAAAAACCACACCAGCCCAGAATTTGTTTTCCTCCAGCAGATGAAGGGCTTTACGAGTCAGCTGACTTTCATTAAGATAACCTTCAAATTTATCCAAGGCCAAGCACTATGCATAATCACAAAGAGAAAATTCATATGAGAACAAAGAAGTACATATTAAAGAAACATCAGTGGCAGAAAACAGAAAAGAGAGATAGGCTCTTCTGAAGCAGTTGCTATTTTAAGCTTTAAAAGCTTATGCTAAAACTATTTTAAGTTGATTCTCTTCTTCCTGAAAGCTTCCCCATACTTAGTCTAATTATTATGAAAAATTTAACACACACATATCAACACAATCTCAGAAACACCACTGTCCCTAAGAAGAACTGTAAACCTCACATTTAGCATTGCTATGTTCAATGTGAGTGGATGGAATGATTTTGAAAGCAGCTTGTTCCTGATGTTTAGGGACTGTCTCCTCCAAGCTCATCCCAACAAGTACGAAATAAAGCAAGAGTGGTTCCTAAAGCAGGAGCTGCTGCTGCAGTTTAAGTGTGATGGGGCAAGTTTAGATGTACATGTACAAAACATATAGCCAGTACTAAGTTCAGTCAAAGCCTGTGGTGACACCTTTACTAATTAGACAGAATGAAATTATTTATTTATTTTTTTAGATATATGTAAGCCACTGTAATTATCCAGTCATGGAAACATGGACACTGCCTCTTGGACAGTACTTGGAAGGTTCACTCAAAAAGGCAAGTGTCTGAATTGGAAGGGCTAAAACTGCAGCACAGGAACTGTCACCACAATCTGCATCCAGGAGATAAAATTAACTTGGCTATACAACAAATCTGGCCACAAGAGCTTTTTAGGAGTCAAAACATTATCCTTTTTCAAGTTTTGGGACATTTTTTTTCCACCTAGAAAGTGCCTGAGTGAACACCAGGAATCTAAAAGATGACTAATCCACACAAAAAGCACATTAGCCAAGGACTTCAGCTGAAAAGCATTTCATCAACTGAAGCACTGGCAAAGTCAGAGCATAAATCCTGAAGCCCAGTGAAGTTCTTGCTAAAGTTTCAGCATTTCCACAGCAAAACCTCTGCAGTGTCTGGAGGACTATTTGCTGTTTTGTTGTGAGGAATTATTTTCAAGGTACAGATGCAGAATCTTCTGCAGATGCAGAAGAACTTATGTAGTTCTCCAGGGGAACCTGTCAGAATGGCTCTGGAAAAGTACTGACAGACAACTGATTTTGACTAGATTTTTCACTGCAGAGTAGGCAGTGTCTGGCTGAAGAGCAGCACAGGCTTTTATTCAAGGGCCCAGTCAAGGAAGCAATAAGTGTGCGAAACAGAAAACACAAATGTTTATAGATCTTCTGTGTGAGTAGAATGAAACCAAAGCTTGTATAAGAACATAGGCTAAGACACTAGTGTTGCAATACACTATTTTAAAGTGAAAAAAAGATTGTAATTTTGTCCTGAAATTGTAATCTACTTGACAAAAGCTAGAATTTCTTCCTCTTAACATAAACTGTGTTCAAAACAAAGACTGTATGCTCTGCCTAGGCTTTTTGCAGTTAATTGCAACACAGCTTGTGCCTTAATAAATTTCACTATGTAATAAAAAAAATATCTATTCATCAACCACTTGAATAAAATTATTTCAGATCTTCTCCCAGTAATTAACAACTTAAAATGGTCCAATGAAGATGGGAAAACCAAAACTAAAATACTAAGAACAAGTTTGGAAGATAAAACCAGAAAATAATAAGCATAAAGTGCTGACTAGGTAGCTGTCACAAACAGTTTAGCTGTTCTGTGGCCTCTGGTAATCAAAGGGAAGAACAGGAAATTCCTGAGGTGATGAGGATGAGCAACCACTGCCTAATTTGTGGGATTTTCAGTTGCACCACAGCTTGCAGCAGAGATCTGGTCTCCAAAGGTGGTTACCGGCAGCACACTTCTCCTCACTGCATACCATGGTAAGGAGTAGGGTGTCCCTGAAAGGGAGCGATTTGTTCCCATTGTGCTTGGCACAGTGTGAAAACATTCTCAAATGCTAACAAGTCAGTGTAAACAGTAGACTTAAAAGAATAAGCTCATTACAAAGAATTTTAGGACACAAAGATCTATTACTTTATACAGTAACTGCTCTGATATTGTGGATGTTCCAGCACTAATCTGCTACAAGCAATCAATATATTCCACTCAGCTTGAGTAAGAAATAATTCTGCTAACAGGATGCAACAAGATCATCAGAAGAATCAGTACAGCTTTGTGCAAAACTTTTTATTGTTCTCTCTTGTACTAGCTATAGGAAAGCAGATAAAAATCTCAGTTTCTACCTTCTTGTGGGAGATGGTCTTTTAGACTGAACTGGATTGAAATTAGGAGAGCTATGCTTGGTTCTGTTGCCTACAACTAGTATAAATTTTTTCTGTAAGCTGTAAGACTGAGAGGTTATTTAACCATTAAATAATAACATCTTTACTTTTCTTTCACAAATGCTTGTAAGATATAATTAACCTCTATAAAGACCGTGACCCTCACATCATAGAATGGTTTGGATTGGAAGGGCAGATGCTAAGTGTTGAGTTCCCAACTATTAATATTATTGCCAACAGCAACAGTTTTTTAAACTCTTGGAGTTATTCTTCAACATTGCACGGTCCACTAGTTTTGCGTGGGCTCCTAAGTTTACAATTAGACTTGGCATTACACAGAAGGTTAATGCAGATCTAACTTAGCAGGAATCCACCCCATCCCAGGTCTGCTTCCAAACATCGTAACCCGCAGTTAAAAATATACAGGATAAAAACAAAAAACAAATGTACCCAGCTCTGGGAAGGAATGGATGCAGCAGTTTACCTATCCCTCTAAAGAAACAGAACCTTTTTTGCACTGGATTTAGTCTGAGTCTGACATACTCATATCACAAATTTAGATTGTCCATACCATACTCTTACTATCTTCCAAAATATTTTTACAATCACTTGGTATTTTCATCTACATTTTGAGCATTTTTAAATTTACATAATGAAACTTCACCTCACTTTCTCCACTGTGGCTCTCAAAAAGCCTCAGAGAGTCACAATAAAGACAGAACGCCCTAGAGAAGGGAAGTTCAGATTCCAGGAAAGAGACAGCTTGTCAGAAGTGTCTACAGAACAAGTGCAAACTCCCTCATTAGTTTCAATGGAATTTTGATCAGGTGCTTTAAAATCTGAAGGGAAACATAAACAGTTAACTATTAGCTTCTCTGGTTCTGGTCTTACTGAAATTAGTGGCCTGTTATTAGTACTTACAAAAAAAACATTTCCTGCAGGTTTTACATTTGCTTTCTGCCTCGCAGCATCAAAGTGTGTTCAGACATTCAACCAACATTTTTAATATAGCACCTGGGAATCAACAAACTGAAGGTTTTTTTCTTAATAATAAGTTATTAGTTTTCATGTGCTGCTGTATAATTTTTAAAAAATGCTTTTAATATTGAGATTTGAAACAAATTAAGATCTCTTAAGATTTTAACCTTCTTGTCTGGTGCCAAGGATTCCAAGTACTGCCTACCCTGCTTTAAGATATTCTCTTGAAGAATTGGTAGCAGTGGCAGAGCTGATCTTACCTCCAGATACTGACTGAGCACACGCAGAGCCTGGTCTGCAGCTCTGAAGATGTTCCGCCAATCAAAGTCTGCCATTCCCTTCTCCCGGCTCTCTGGAGACCCATTGTGAAGAAAGTTGATTATATGTTCAGCTCTTAAGCCTTCAGCACCCAGTTGACTGTTCAAGAAGTCCCTCACTGTAGGGTGCTTCAGAGAGTCCTGCAGAAACACATCAGGACAGCTTCACTACAAGAATCCTTTTCCCATGGTCTGGTTAGCCAGAAAGGATTCCATTTCCATATTTCTTTCTGAGCTATTAAGTAGTACAAAAGGGTATGGTAAAGAATTAATTCTATAAATGAGCAATTGCATAGCTGAACTGGAGGTGAGACTTGAAGAGCAGATGAAAATAAATTTATCCTTGACTATTTATTACATTGTTTCCCTGTAAGTGAGAGCATAATTGTAATAAATGCCTAATCTAACATAGAATAGTGTGGAAAAACGAATGTTTCCTCTCACATGAACTGCTTTATAAACTTTAACCACAGATATCAAAGTCTGATATAAGTCAGATGCAAGGGATGTGGAAATAAGCAATTTTCTAATGTTGTAAAACATTATCCTACTGCCTTCTTTGCCTATGTAGAACCCAAGAAAACAAGTTGTCTGTTCTTGAAGGACATTTTTGAGAGACAGGGAAGCAGCAATTCAGCCTTTATTACTGAGTCATTCACCAGGTTCTAGAGTGTTCAGATCTGAGGTTTTGTCTCTGAGGAGCCCAAATGCCTCTAAAAGTAGCATTCAAACCAAGCCCAGTAACCAGTCCAACAGCTTTAAAAGCCACAGATTCCTTGCTGCAAAGGAGGTGTTTCCAGCCAAACCTTCCAAATGAATTGTCTTCTCCCTTTGTAAAAATAAAGGATGGTGAAAGGCTGCTCTTACTGAGGATCCCTGCTAAGTTATAACATACACGTATCATATTCATTTGCAGGCTGTTTTGAAAGAAGTACCACAGCTGGGGTCCTACTTCTTCCCAAGCTTTGGTCAGAAGTCTCAGGCGTTCAAGTTCTTCAAAAGTGGAGTTTGCCTGAATAATAAGAGAACACATAAGAGTGTTAGAAAGCTAAGGAGATAAAAAGAATTTATGATCCAGCTATTCAGTGACAGTGAAACCTGTAACTTACAGTCGTAGTTTTAACCTTCAATACTGAGGAAATTTGTTAAAATAGTGGAAAGGTTAATAATCATCAGAAAAAAGAATTTGTAAAATCCAACTGGAATCAAAGTAATTTAGGATAAATTTGTTTCATGTGTGAGGGAAAAAAAGTGCACATTAACCCCAGCTAACTCAAACTCCTTTAAATACTCAAGTTTTAGGTAGAATGATTTCTTCCTCTTTTTCCCCTTGACTATTTGTCTCCATTAAGAACTAAAGAGAAAGATGAAAAAGTGGGTAGATGAACAAATGGGAGGCAGTTGGACAAGACAGATACTCTCATAGTTAAGATATAAAGATTTTAAATGCTGGGCTGCTGTAAATCTGATGTTTTCCTGGGTGAACTATGAGCAGCAGTTCTCCTGTGCCTTAAATAGACATTGACAGGAAATTAATTGTTGGCTATGAGGTGGCCAAAACCTAGGTCATAGGTGACCTTAATTTAACTTCCCAGATTCATTTATCCCAACTTCAACCACTTAGCTGAAGAGCCCAGGATCCATGCCATCTTCATTAAGTGAAAGTTATTTGTTATTACACCAGATATAATACTAAACCATGATGTTGTAATTGTTTTGTAATCTCTTAGGGTTAGGTATCAAGGAGTCCATCCAAGCCTCATAGCTGCCCCATTTAAATATTTACTGGCACAGAGCTGCTGATACTCTTATGTCTGTAAAATATATAAAAATATGGCTATTTTTACTATTGTAAATGGGGAATCATGGCAATGAAAGGCTGCTTGAGCTGGAAAAAGCATGTACTGTGGACCAAGATGGGATGAATCAGTGAAGGTCTGTTCATCTCCTGTTTTTTTAAATGAAGAGTAACTGCCCCTCCTCTAGAACAAATGGAGTCCTGAGGAGAAAATCTGATTAAGCTGTGGTAGCTGAGTCACTCTCTTTCAAAAGATGTTTCTTAGAATGCAGTTTTTTAGAAATACACATTTTTGTATTCTAGAACTTCTTACATTTTTTATGATTTGCCGTACAGAAGGTGAATCGGGAGCAAAGAGGATTTTTCCCATCAGCAGGGGCTTCACAGCAGTCCAAGCTATTTTGGTTAAAGGGTTTGATTCCAAGTTCTGGATCACTGTGTTACAAAAGGGTGCTAAAGACAGAAAGAAAGACAGTCTTTATGTAACCCTACTCAAATCCTACCATATATGATGTCCTGCAGGGCATTTTACTGGACATATGGACAATTCAAACCATTTTGAATCTGAATGGGTTACACACATTCAGTAATGTAGAAGTACAGTGTCTGAATAGATGGCACAGAGTATTAAGTAGATATTGAAGTTGTAATACAAACAACATGGAAACTGGAAGAGTAAATAATAAATTTAACCTTTTGAAGGGTGTTGCTATTTGTGTGGTATTTCAAATGGAAGGAAACTAGATGGCTCAGATCTCACTGAACAATTTTGAGCTCAAGTCACTTTTCCTAATGACTTAGTTCCTTCATATTGTTGTTGATACTGATACAAAGCTATTTTTTCTCCTATTAGTAGTTAATTCATACACAGCACAAACTATTGGACTGAAGATCCAGCAGGCTTGGATGTTGAACTCCAGAACAGTTTTGAATGGGATCCTACAGTAACTTAGAACTAAACATTTTAATGTAAACATTTCTATCTTACTTCTGTGCTATGGAGTAATCAGTTTACTTGGGTAGCATTCAACTGTTTTGTTCCCTGGCTGAAGAAATGGAGTACAGGGCCTTTTACAGGTCTTTTGAAGGTTCAGACTGAAGTAGAGCCAAGGATCAATACGAACAGTGAAAGGTGGGAGTCTCTCTATAGGCAAAGTGCTCACCTGTACTCTGCCACCATGCAACCATAGCTATCTAGCAGTAGTGACACCAATCTACTGCCAGCTATAGTACAGCTCTTAGTACAGAAGAAAAATTGCTGGTGGTCTCAATGTAGAAAAAGGTAGAGAAAAACTAAAACAGAAAACAGAAGGGGATATGATTAAAAAGTAATGAATGCTAGAAAAGATAAAATTGGTTCCTCTTTGCATTCTCTGCTATTACAATAGCAAGAACATAAGTGAGGAAATAAAAGAAACAAAAACTGGTAAACTGATATATTTTCTGTGTAAGATTAAAGTATGCTGTAGAAAATTACTGCTGTAAAATAAATGTACTTTTATGCAGGAAGATAACAGCTGCAATGTATGAAATTGAGTATTATTTAAAATGAGAGATTTTAAGATTCCTGTGCTCTAGGTTGTCAATCAAGTTGTGAGGCTTTAAAAAAAATTGTCTTGGAGAAAAGGAATTCTAGAATGTGGCACTGTATTTTCCTGAACCTTCATCAGAAGCATCCAGTTCTTCCTGATATAAGTAGCATATATGACATATATTACTGTCTTAATTATGATGATAATGCATATGCCTTCATATTGAAAATAACTAAATGTGTATATTTCTGTCCATTCTCAGTTCCTGGGCTTCTCTGCTTCCAGCTATGAAGTAAGCATGAAGAAAAACCATGTCACCTGTCTCTAATTTCCTGAATCAATAGGCTAAAATGATTTCATAAAAACAAGAGTAGTTTTCTAATACAAGGTGCACTCATCTACAGCCTCTGTAATGGTTTACTGGAAAAACTTACTGGTTGTATTATCATAATGGTAAGTGGATTTCTGTCTTGCTGAGTCAATCCCCAGGAAAACTTTGTAGTTATTATCTTCATACCAGTTGAAGGAAAGAACTCTGGATCCACCTCCTTCTGGGTAGCCACAGAAAAGATCAGACAGGGAGCTCATCAACTGACCTAAGGATTCTGGCCTTCCATCTTGTACAAATGGTTGCAGAACCATCAAAAGGTCCTGAACACTTGTCTTCCTGGTTAGCTGCAGTGAGACAAGACTTTGTTAATCACAACCCTCAAAAAGGTAATTATCCAGTGAGGTCTGAGCTGTGCCCAAACTCGTAAAGTGTGGATGCAGTGAGAGACTTATCCTTTCATCTTCTCTGTCTGGGTCACAGGCACCATTTTCAGTTCTTTTTCTCTCATATCTTATCTGAAGAATATGATTCATTGCCAATGCTTATGTCTGCATTTATTTTTTAATGGGAGAAGAATTAATTTCTAAGGAATCTGCTTTTCCCAAACAAGTCTATTTTCTTTCTGATAAAGCAGGTAACTGGAACATAAAACAAAAAAGGAAAAGGAAGACTATGCACTACCCAGAAAAATGATGTTATCTTTTATGAGAACACTTACCTTTTGTACTGCTTGGGAGACATTAGACAGCACCCTCCTCCAGGCCTTCAGGTCAGCACCTGGTGAGTTTCTGTCCAACACACTGGGAAGCTGTGAACACACCAGAAATACAGATGAGTTTTGTACAGTTTCTACATGACAACAGCTGCTATAGTGATAAAAAAAATCTAAATGGCATCTCCGTAGCTCAAGTACTTTTATTTGGAAGACTGAGACCTGTAAGCCTATCTGTGGGGCCACAAATCCAGCACCCATATGCTGATTCACACAGCAGCCTGTGTAAGTGTTCTGTGTAAGGCTGAAACAGTCACAGGCCATAGCTTGACATTCATTCTGTTTATCTAAGTTCATTATGCCAAAAGGCGAAAAAAAAGCAGAGAAATGCAGGAACTGGGATTTGCGAGGAGCTGTTTCTCACATAGGTTGTTCTTCCAGTGAGATGTACAGACTCCTGGTAAATTCTGAATTTAGCAAAGATTGGGATACAGAAGGCCCATTTGCCATGGAGGTAAATAACTGGTAGTACTTTACAATTGAGAGATTTCCTGATTTTGGAGAGTTTAAGTCCTTGCTGTCTGTCAGATCTGACAGAAACCATTTCTTCTCCAGGCTCCTGCAGACTGGCCAAATGGTCCTTCCAGCAGAAGTTAGTTAAAGCTTCTTAAGAAACAGGTGACACCATGGTGTGCTACCACTTACAACTTGCTGGCATCCATGCATCCCTATTTGTCAGCTGTCTAAAGAATCATGTGTGCTTGGAGTTAGCACTGGAGACTTTCTCAGGCATATATTTAATCTGTATTATCTGGATG
Source organism: Chaetura pelagica (assembly GCF_000747805.2). Taxonomy (NCBI): domain Eukaryota; kingdom Metazoa; phylum Chordata; class Aves; order Apodiformes; family Apodidae; genus Chaetura; species Chaetura pelagica. Next base: position 8,997,742 of record NW_009970724.1, read on the forward strand.
CTAGACTGTAATATTTATTAGATAAGCCCCTAAAAACTCTTCCCTCAAGCTGTGCAGCTATACGTCCTGCTGACTCCCCGCCATTCCTTTTTATTTTAATTTATTTTACTTACAAGGTTTAAAGAACTTCAGTCGAAGTTTAAACAAGCCAGTTCAAGAACAGCAGTGCTCCTTGCTGCAGCTGAACCAGCCAGATAGTAAAGGAAAGGTCTTTTTCTGTCTCTGTTTTGCTTTCAAAAATATGAGTTGCTTTAATTTCTGGCAAAAACCCCTAGAGGGTATACATAAGCACATGAAGGATTCAAGCGTATGTTTATACATACACATACCTGAATATGCTGGTCACAAATTCAACAAGAAACATTAATTTAAAAGTGGTAGAAAAGCACACTGTAAAAATACCTGTGGCAAGGAGTGCTTATTCACAGTGTATCTGTGTTAAACTTAGTTTAACAGGAGTAACTGGATGGATTTTGATTTAAAAGGGGGCTATTTTACTTTAAACACAGACAACTGCATGTATCTCATCTTTCCATTGTATTTAATATGGCAGCAAAATCATGATAGGTTAACAGCCTAATTTTAAAGCCAGGCAGTGCAATGTGCATATTTAAATTAACTTCTTAAATGCTGAAAACCTATCTTTGAACTACTGTAGCATTAATTTGCTGATGCTGCCAGCAAGCATCAGATATATGAAAATATCTGAGTGTATTTTTAGCAATGGAAAAAACAGCTTTCAAAAGCTGACCACAGATTCTTATCAGGATTGGCAAAATCACATGGGCACAATGAACGACTGTCAGTGCTACAATAATCAAACAGTAATTTGGCTAGTGTGTTAATGAAAGCTTCTGGTATCCTCTGTTCCTAGCCCTCAGCAACTCAAAGTTGAATAAAATCCGTATTAAATTAATCATGCTACACTGCTGTGGCAAAAAAGTCGGATCAATACTTTCTGTGTAACTTCAGCAGCTGCTCATAAAATCCTGCCTGCTGTATACAGCAAACTGCCAACGTGAGGATCGCATGATATTAAGCTACAAGGTGAAAAATAGCAAATTTAATTAATTGTAGAAAAATGCACAGTCATGATTATGGGAAAACAAGCATGAAAGATGTATAGACAGTGATGGGCTCTATGTTTGCTATCAGGAGGAAAGAGACGTTACAGTCTTTATTACTCTGAAAGCACCAACTCAATGTGCAGAATACAAATGGAGTATTAGAAAAATATTAGGAAAAGAACAGAAAGCAAAGGCAAAGCATACCTACCAGTATGCCATTCAATACACATAACATAGAAATTAATATTATTATTTTTAAAATGTAAATAATAATAAGCCAATATAGAAAGGAGGGCAATGAAAAGAGAAAAAGCTTCCATAGAAGAGTGATGAAAGCCAGAACAACGTGCTTGGTTTTGGGATATTTTTTTTGTGGTTGTTTTTGTTGATTTGTTGTGTTGAGTTTTTTTGTGGTTGTTACTGTTGCTGTTTTTAAGAAAAGGCTCATAAAGCTAGCCCAACTCGAGCTGTGTCATGGCTTTAATTTCTGTGTAAAATTCTGTCATGCTGAATGGAGCAAAGACAGGATATGTTGTATGTACTATTTTGAGAACCCTCAGGAAGATCCCTGTAGGTCTTGCCACATGCTGTTTTGCTACACAGAGTGGAAAAAAACAGATACTAGTTTCACTCGTGCTTTGATTTTAAAATTGCATTTGAAGCTTTTAGTTCTTTTGTAATTTAGTCTGTTTCATTCCAAAGCATACTCAGAATTGTCTAGTGTCCTGCTGATGGTAGGTTAACGATCACACATCCATAACCTTATGTTTGTAGGGGTAAACAAACAAAGTCCAATGGAATGTTGGTGATGTATTACAAAGAAAATTCTTGAAGGGCAATGATATATCAGCCAAAAAAATTACAACATGAGGCAGAATGATTGTGTTAATACTTACCAGCTGAAATAGCTTAAAGAAATCAACATTTGCATACAAGGCATCTTCCACTCTCTGTAGGCTTTCCTGGGACAAGGCACACATGGCCTTGTGCACAGATGTTAGACCTCTTCTGCTGCTGAAGATAATAAAACGGTCGAGGAGCATCTGACTGCAAGCAATGTCCTTCAGAGTCAAGTTAGGGACACCGTAGGCAAACTGTAACCAAAAACCATGTTTCATTTACTGTTGTGGAACCTTCATACTCCTCAGAAACAATTGAAGAAGGATGTGGTCAGCTGAAGCATTAACTTCTGAACCACGTTCCCTTGGTGTTACGCTAAATAAGCTTACCTTCTGTCATACTTTTCATTAGTGGTTCTTCCTTTCATTGCAAAAGTTCTTGTGAATTTTCTTCTCTTTCTCTCTGTCATCTAAGTACACCTGATGCCGAGCAACTCGTCCATGTGGTTAAGGAGGAATACCTACGCCTTGCTTGAAAGTATTTCCACAGGACAAACCTATTGTGCCACAATCACTCTACTCCCTGTGTTTAAGCTAGCTATATTTTTGCTGTTGGTTGTTCTAAGATAAAAAGGGAAGTTCCACTAACTCTCAAGCTTGATTTCCCTTAGTATTTTATTTCAGTTATGACTATTCCACCCCAATGCTTTCCTACAGCCATTATTCATTGTCATTGTGCACTGGCACACAGCCAGGCTTTACAAAGCCATTTACATTAAATCACACCCATCTACTGACTAACACTTCTAATAAAAACATGAAACAGAAAAAAAAACACTGTTACCTTTAGTGTTTAAACACTGGGAAAGAACAGTTTATAGTTAAATATAGTAAATGCATTTACAGTAAATGCAGAACAACTCCATAGAAATCAGGGGATTTACTTGCTATTTACATTGTAGTGGAATACTCTTGGTAATCTATCATTCAGTTCTACTTTCTTTATAATGCACAGAACACATGGCAATATAAAAAGTAGCACTGGAAATTGCTCATAAGCTCAAGTTCCATCCTACTATCCATCTTCTTTCACAGTACAAATGATAAAGGGAAAAAAAGCTCACAAACTGATGATTGTAAATGTCCACTGTGTTTTAAACAAACACAGACTTTCAGACAAACAAGAACTATGCATTGACATAGTACCATTAGGCTAAATTAACTTAAACTGCATACAGAAAGAAATAATGAAAATTTGCACAGAATATAACTTTATTTAGGAAAATAATCTGCTGAGCATTTCAGTCTTACAGATACTTGGATCAAAAGAAACACACCACAACCTATCCTAGGTCAGACATGAGTCCACATTTATTTCCTATCTAAGCAAATTAACAAGGCCACCTAAGAGATTCTGAGTATTTTAAACGTTGTATATCTGCACTTCTCCTATAGTTAAAAGCTGAGACATGTTTGGTGGTGCCTGTAAGAGAAATATTTAAAACCCAAAGGAATGAGGAAAAAAAATAAAATTCAGTCACTTTGGAAACTGGATTCAAGCTTGAAGAGTTATTCATTAAGTCCTTCAGATGTCAGAAGATCCAACAAAAATAAAAGTGTGGTTGTGGGAAGTCAGTATCCAGGATAGGAAAGGTAGGAAAAGAGAGGTCTAGTACAACATGTTTGTTTTTTTTTTACTGTGACTGTACTGAGTTTCAGCTTACAGAGCTGCCATCGACCATAAAAAGCACCTGAACTTAGCACAGCTTGTGTATTGAAATAATGATGCAAGAAAGAGATGTGAATTTCTAATAAAAGTATCTCAGAGATACTGTCCCTATCATCATCACAGTTTTTCCTATATAAAGGCATTATTAACACAAGCTGGACAAGAGGTAGAATGGAAAATGCAACTGATAAATACAGTCTGGCTTGCAAAAACACACCAAAAACAAACACTGCCACCCTCCCAAAATAAATTTTAATTGGATTTAACTGACTTTATGTCAGTGAAAGAATTTGCTTACTTGTTCAGTCACTTATGATCAGAGGATGTGTGTGAATAGAACAGCACGTTTTAACCAAATATGCCTGATTTGGCACAGTCCTCTGCATCCATTGTGAACTGTAATGAAACAGCTGCACAGGGAGGCAGCCTGGGAACCTTGTTTTGACTTGTGAAACAGCAAACTGTGACATTAACATAAATGAGAACGATTAAACACAGAAAAAGAAAGAGAGGTTATTTACAAACTGTAACTGCATTTCAGGAATGTTCAAGAACAGATGGGATTAGAAAAACATCAAACCTCCGCCCTTCCAATTTTTCCGGTAGGGTGGGCTGTTGCCAATCTTTCCTGAACTTCTTATTGTGTTTTAACATCAGTCTCTTATCCTTATCTTAGAATGGCTCAAAAAAGCAGGCACCCAGAGGAAAACTTCCATACTTTTTTTTTTAAAATAAAAAATCAATGTGTCACCATTTGGCCAAAGCTGGAAAGATGAAGTCAAAATTATTTTTTCAGCTAGTGGCTGTTTGATCAGGTTTAGCTTTCAGCTCTGTGTGTCATTTCCTGCACTCCCAGGCAGCTCAGACCTAGATCTGCAGCCAGCTGCTGGCAACCGTGAGGCTCTTGTAAACAAGTTACTTTCCAGGTTGCTCAGCCCTGTGTGGTCAGAGCCGGGGCGGGGGGTGTATAGAGATATGCAAGCAAACACAGGGAAGAGCAACATGAAGAACAATTTTGGTTGAGCCTCACGATGGCAGATCTAGGTTATAGTCACAGCTCTGCAACTTCGACCTCAACCAACCATAAGTGCAGCCAGAGTAACCTGCTTACCAAGAAGGTCTGTAGGAATTAAGTAATTTATCTCCCATAGGAGAGCAAGTGTTCAATTCCTATTGAAAATAATTATCCTATGGTCTTTTCAAAATTATAAGATCAGTTTTTCTGCACCAGTTGCTCTTGGAGAAAGTATTCAGAGCACTTGCTTTACTAATATCTGTAAATCAGGTCTTGTATCCTTGTGGTTAATGCTAAGAAGAAAACTTTGTGGAGGACAGCGAAAGTATTTAAAACCAGGTCTCCTCCAACTTCCTTTCTAACTCATGTTCAGTTTTCTTTTACTACATCACTTTCTGCATTAACACAGAAAATAGAGCAGAAAGACACCATGTTCCAGCAGGTTTTAAGAATACTTTTGGTGTTGAAAATTTCAGTCCTGCATACACTGGCAAGCAGAGTTTATAACAGTAGATAACAGAATTCCACTGAGGAGCTAATAGACTAACACAGCAGCAGCACCCGGTTCTCCTGATGCAGCACATCTGATGAAGAAGAGGTTAGGGACAAAAACGGAAAGAGATGCCCAGAAAGATACCTGTATATATTCCTCCTGTTGTGAGCAAGGAAGGAGATTTTCACTATCTCAGCTGATACAGAGGCAGGAAAATAAGTAGGATATATCAATTGACACTGGCTTTGGTATGGTCTTGTGGCATTATTTCATGAAAAAGTGAGGAAATGTTTCCCCTGGTACTAGTCAGAAACACAGCAGATAGATAGCTGTAGCCTGTAGCCTGACTACTAGTCACATCAGCTGAAACCTGCGGTGCACAAAAGGAATTGCTTGCAAATTCATTAATGCCCTCCCTCCTGGCCACACACAGTTCCAGCATTTGTGTTTCATGTGGCAGTGTAAAAGAGGAATTGTGTCTTTCAGCCTCAGTTATTCACTTGCTTCCACCCACATACTAATGCAATGTAAAAATTGTTCCAGTTCTGATTCAGCAACGTTCATTCATTAATACAGCATTCCTCACAGAGCTCCCAGCCACCAGTACATGCAGAGGCAGACAGCCTGGACCTGGTCAAACAGTCCACTACTTAGCTGCTTCAGAAGGGATTTCACCTGCAGTTTTCACTCAGAAATTTCTGAGTAGATCTATTATTCAATCAGAATCTAAGTGGGTCTGCTTCTTTATTCCCACGTATTCAATTAATGTGAGACAATATCACAAAGCCATCATATTATTCTGCTAACATTATGCTAGTTCTCTGCTACAATTCAGACTTTGAGACTGCTGTCTCAAAAGGATGCACAGCTGCCTTTGGCCAAAGGCTTTTGAACCAATTCTTTAATCATGGGAGGATGCATTGCTTAGCAGTATTGTTTCTTGAAGCTCATTATTTGAGAAGAACAGTCACAAACAAAAAAATGTTTTTTAAAGACAAAACAAACACCTCTTCTTCTAGATTAATGAAAAACAAAGGGAGAAATTGTACAAGCAACACATAAGGCAGCAGGTCTTCTGGCACAAGCCCCTCACTGAGGCTACTTTGTGTATACAATTCAAGAGATTGCATTCCACACAGGCAACAGCATGGTAGCTGTTATACTCTACCCACCTGTTCAGGGCGCACTTGAGCATTAATGAGCTGGAAAACAACAACATCTGGGAGGCCAACATCTTCCAGCAAGAAGGAAGTGAGGGTTTCCCCATCTTTCAAAATGTCTAGGATTCGTATTCCTCTTCCTAGGTAAAGAAAGGAATGCAGAGAGCAGGGAGATATAAAAAAAAATAAGCTAACAAACAACTCATATCCTAGCTTCAACCTGCAAAACGTATGTGCTTTGCCTCACATACTTAGTAGTGACCATCAGTAAATGCTGAGTGTTCTGATTCTGCATATCTGGTCTCTCAAAGATGTTTCACACTAGAACTTCAGCAATGGAAGAATTGAAAGCATTCCTGACTGCCTTTGAAAGTCTCTACCTTTTTTTTCTGTGGTATTGCTTTATATTAAGAGTTCAGATTCAAGTCTGCTACTGTTGTTAGTGTTCTTTAATCTGGGCCTTGTGTAAATAACTTTAGCCAGCTCTTTACATTTATACTAATTTATCACTTTCTGTCGATTAATCTTAGCTAGTTACTCTTTAGTACTGCAAAAATGGCTCCTTGAAAAATCTTTCATGAGAAAAAAACCCTAATTTTCCATGTAGAAGCATACATTGTTTGTAGATTAATAGTAATATTAGGCTAGATTACCAACTATTAAACTAAAAACTGGGAAATCGTTCAGGCAAACCCATGAGACTACCCACGCTGACACACGTTAAATTAAACACAAAAGGCCATAAAATTTGCCTAATCCTGTTTATGGTGTATTCAAAATACTGCTACTATTGAAGTCAAACAGTACCAATCTTTTTTAACCTGTCTCTGTTACAAATCACTATCAGTGTGAATTCTGCCTCAGTATGGTCCGAGTGAAAGCTTGGAAAGTGAATGCTGCTCATGTCCATTGAATACTACAGCCTTTACTAAAGGTATCTCACATAGCATTAACAGGCAGTGGAAAGAATGCTTGAAAAGCATTAGTTCCTCCAGTTGTTAGAACAGGCAGTTGAAACAGAGAGGAGCAGCATCTATCATACTGACATGGGGAATGTAACTTCAGACATCTCTACATAAACATGCACAAATTTGCTCCTGAGCATGTCCATTCTGTGAGTTAAGCAGAGTCTTATCAAAGTTTGACAACTAACTTCCACAGTTCCATTTGCAATAAGCATATTCTCTCCCAGAGCTGCAAGGGCTGAGTAGAACTTCTTCAACTGCTCCTCCATGTATTTATTCAAGCAGTAAACACTGAAAACAATAGTAGGGGCCTGTCCCTCATTGCTGCCTTTCCTGGCACTCAGACATTGTGGAGGAAAAAGCACACCACAGGAACACACCTCATAAAATATGTCAGTGCAATGGGACAAGGAAGTAGGACTCAGGGGGTAGATCTGGTTTAAGGAATCAGGAGAAGGAGCAGTTTCAATTCTGACATTCATTAATTTTTCACTGCTCAGCTTTGCATCTGTAACAACATTCTGTTAAGTTTGTTACTTACAGGCAATAGGAAGCTACACACACAGAGAACTTAGTAAATTCTGCAGTACCTTTTTCTGTATGGAAAATGTTCGTGTTTTATTAGTTGAGCTCCAGAGCTGACTCTGTTACTTTGTTACTTTGTTTTATGAAACACCAGGTTCCAAACATATGGATTTAAAAAATAAAACACATTAAAATCCCCAGAGACTCTGAAAGAGCATGTTTCACAGGAGTGGGGAAGAATTTACTGTGCTTTCCAACTGCTAAGTTGATACTGGATGCAAAGGCAACTGCCCAAACCATGGGCTGTGATCCCTTAGCAACGTCACAAATCCATGGCATGTCATGCTTCTCCTCATCTCTTATAGGCATGTTTGATTTCTATATATGTGTACAAACCACAGCTCCGATTATACTCAAGTTCTTCTTTGCATTCTAGGGCATTTTGATTGTCTCACTGTCATTTAGTTCTAATTAGAAACCTCAAGTAAGATAGTGGAGCATGCATAGCGGAAGAGTGTATCAGATGGTTTATAAAGTTCTTATTTAAAATACACAGAGAGTTACTATTTGATTTTAATAAGAATATTATACCTGTAAAATGGCACAGATCAGTTATCAAAGCTGGTCCATTTTTGTGCCTTAAGTTTCAGGAATATCTTTTCAAATTTTGTACTGAAAGTCCAATTATTAAAAATTTATTACTAGTCCATTTCCTATTTTTTTCATAGGATTTTGTTTTGAGTTTGGAAGGATGTTTTGAGTAAAAATTAATGGAGTCATGTAATTAGTAATCTTGCTTATATGACACGTGAAACATCTTCTTTCTCTAAACACCTTATCCAAACAAGAAACTGTTTGCTTCTTCACTGTTCAAACACTTGAAAACAAGTATCTCTAAGCACTTCTCTGGATCGTGCTCCTACTATATATTCTGACCTATTCCTAGCTTTTCATTCCTTTGCATCTTACAGTGACATTTTCTTACTGCTTCTGCCTCCACTGTAATAATTAAATATCTTCATACACGTTTCACTCTGGGTGGGAGGTACTCATATGTTTCTGTGTTTTGAGCTTTGTCTACTGTTATTTAAGCAGTACAGTTGTAGAATGGAGCTGATTGCCTCTCTCTCTCAAATGAAAGGTGTTTGTTAGAACACTGGATGATTTTTAATTTAACTGTTCTAACAGTAAACAGAAATCATAATGTTGTCAGTCAGCAGACTAACTAGTTGTCAACTCTCAGGAGTAAAAATTAAATAGTCTAAAGAATATAGACAAAACAATTACCTGCAATTCTTTCAGGATTAGTTCTCATTGTTTCCATAAACTGAGTCATAATTATCAGGTCTTCCCAGATTCTGCCAAGGTCACGGACTTCAGGGGCTTCCAGTAAGAGCTCCTGAGCATCTTTATATACCCTTGCAAGGCTGAAAGAAGAGATTGTGAACCAACAATAATTTAAGACTCATGACTCATGAGAACCTTTCACATAGGAAAAAAAAAAGTTGGCTTTCTCTGTGTTAGGGATGAGGACAGAATAATTAATTCTGTCGTCAGTCTTGAAACTCAAAGCTCAGTTTTGTGGTGAAAACAGTAGTTTCAGGTGGTGTGGGATTCAGTTAGATTTAGGACAGAACCTTCCTCAGGCAGCGATGATGCAAATCTGCTCTAGTTCTGGCCCAGGCTCAGCTCCAGCAGTTGGACGGGTCACTCTGGGCACATTCAGCTCTGCTAAGCCAGACAGAATCTTCCTCCCTCTCCCAGCTCAGTTCCCTTGAATGAAATTGGTAGCTTTTAGGTCCCTTCAAAACATTTATTTCAGGAGAGGCAGGAAAACATGAGTGACAGGCTAGCACATGTAGCTGTTCACCTGCTGGTTCTGGGTTAGAACATACAGTTCCAGCAAGGACGCAACTAGGTTCTGTGTTTATAAACAACTATGAAAAAATTCTTACTAGCAACATGAGAGGCCATTACATTCCTTTAATGGTGTTGTTTTTCCATACATGGAGTGCTATATCTCAGTTCTCATGATTTATTTCAGCTTACAGGAAACAGCAAATAGGAAGGACTAAATTCTTTCAGAAGACACAATGTATTTGCTTCCTCCTTAATACATGGAATTCACCCTAACTCACAAAGGGACAGTTTGCCCTGTAATAAGCAACCTAGAAAAGCCAGAGTGTATAGAAAACCCTCTAGCTTCACTGTGTGATTGACTGTACCCCACAAAAAAAGTCCAGCTGGCTATTTTAAGTCCTGTTCACTAGGAACAAAAGGTCAAATGCTAAGTTAACTCCAAGCTACAGACTTTCACATGACTGGAGCTTTAATGGCCTTGACATTGTTAGCTCATGAATTTTAATCATTGGATGCTCCAAAGTGGACTATTTGCACAGGGAGATTTGAAGCATTTTTTTACAGCTATCCTAACAGGTTTTTGCTCTAAGGGTCTTTGACCACTGTCTTTCATGACTCAGCTACAACAAACAATGCAATGAGACACTACCACCATTCTTCGCTAGCAGTCCGGAAATCTCCCATCCTGCTGTTTTCTTAATAAGCTTAATTTCTGAAGGTTACTGTGCTGCTTAAAGTCCCATAAGTATCCAAAAGAAGTAGCAGCACAGATTTTCCTTCACTGCTACTTCACCAGAAGGGACAACTCAAGTGAAGAGAAAAGAAAGCTTAGTGATTTCATACTCTTATACCAAAAAGATTTTTCCAGAGACTTTCACTAAGCAGTAGTCAATAGAAAGGATAGGTTTTCTTAAGTGAACCTGTGTTCCTTAAAGACTAGTACAACTGAACTCTTTCTCAAAAGGGCCCAAACCTACAATCATGAACTCTGTTTCAACTTTGCTGACCATTGTTGGGATGACACTGATGTGTTAGAGCCAAAAATTTGTCTCCCAGTATGTGTACACCCAGGCTTCTTCTTAAATGCTCGCCTTTCCCTTTTTTATTCACACAACACTTCTTTAAACTATCCGTAAGTACACTGAGGGACCTTTCTAAGCAGGCTGAGGATAATTCATCCTTTCTCCTTCTATCATTCATGCCCATGAATGCTCAAGAGGTTCCAGGTGCAGACTACCAGCAGTTGCCAGCAGGCAACCCAGTCTCACACATGTATCTCTGCTTACATGGAATTTTTGTAGTTGGACACAACACCTGGACCCTCTCCAGGGGTTGGGCTGCGGAAACAGGGGTTGTTCATGTTGCAGAAGATACCATGTAACCACGGCAGTGTTCCTGCAGATGGCATTGCCTTGTTTGGGAAGTGACCTACAGCACAGAAACACAAAATATAAATTATTAGTTTCTTTCCTAATGTAGCTTGTGTGAATCTAATTAGCACAACAGATTGGCTTACTATAGAAGGAATGCAATGGAAATCATACAAGTTTCTCTTTTACTAAGCAAAAAGAAAGTCACCAATTAGTACTGAGGCAGTACTTTGTCAACAACAGAATTACAGAAATCTACAACTTGAAAGAATCTTGAAACCTCATGTAAATCCAATCACAAAGCAACCCACAGGGAAAAAGAGCTTTTCTTTTTTTCTTCCTCACTGGCAATTCTGACAAAATATGGCTAAAAATAACTAAACTACTTGAAGTAAAGTTTGTTCTTTTGCCACTGGAGAATAATACTTGGCAAATAACTCCCAGTATCTCTGTCTCAGAACATTATCTAGCACAAGTCGGAGCACTAAAACAACTTCAATGTTCTTACATTCATGCTGGCGATACACTGGATTAGCTTTCCTCAGCCAGACAAGGGCAAGAAATAATGACAGAGGCCATAAGAGCTCCACCAGAAAACGAAGCTGAAAAAAGAAAAAAATAAATTCCAAATAAATATTACAGATGAATGATGTATGGAGTCACTAAGTGACTACAGAGCTGAGGCCCCTTCTCACAGTAGCAGTGCAGCACGTTCCATGTTTAGCCCTTGCCTGCTTCACCATTTGGAAACAACAACCAGAAATAGCAAGGACTTCCACCAGAGCACCATAAGGCATCATCATGAACTCACTGGCCTCTCCACCTCTTCTAAAAAAATAATTTAAGCAATCTGGCTGAGGTAAAAAGAGACAGCAGGTAGTACTAAACTGCCAGATGGAGCAGATATAAGTCTAAATTGCTTTTATACCAAGTGGATGACTTTATAAAAATTCAGGAAAAAAGGATTACATGTGACACACAAAAAATGTGGGGTTTTTTATCCACACTTTTGCAATGGTGGGCTCATTAGCAGGCTGTAAATGCACTGTGATCATCCAAAGGAAAAAGATTTCAGCATAAGTTTTACATTCTTTAATCTTTTGCTTATTTTTGTCACGACTCATTTAAACAGTATTCATTTTCTAATACAGGTAGAAATGCATACATTATGATCAAACACCTTACACAGTAACATATACAATCCCATCAAAGGCCACTTTATTGCCCAGATCTTTCAACACACTTAGAACAGTCACCAGCTCCCAATCATGACAGAAAATCAAGGGCACTACTTTACCACAGAGCAACATCCTGCCTGGTTTTCAGTCCGTTTCCTCCACTCCTGTGCTTCAGTTTGTTTTACTCGCTCTGTGTGTTTTGGCAGGGGTTTGAAACTACAACTCTTTGATCCTATGACACAGCCTTTGGGCTCTGAGAACTGGCTATAGGATTTTTATGTCCAGCCACGTGGTACTTTTTTCTCCTCCTTACAAAAGCCAAGACAAAGTCTCTTCAGAATTAGGATTGTAGCACGTGTACAGGAAAGCCCTCCCTGCCTCCTCTCCTTGCTACCACCTCCCCATCACAGCACAAAATATGTAACAATAATGCATATAGTAGTAAAGCCAGAAATGAGATGGGTCACATGCAAATTGCTTTGGTTTTGTTTTTTCAAACTGAGCCATACAGGGCAAAAGATACTCCACAGCATAATTAAGAACATGTTTTTGGAGCTGTGTTTTCCACTATAACTTGGTCTAATAGCTTTAGTTAAGCGCAGCTTATGCTTACAGAAAAAGGGTAGCAATCTTTACACAAGGCAAACATTTATTTTTTCACATTTTTTCTGTTAAGGGTTTATTTTTCAAAATAGAACCACAAAAAAACCCCACCATCATCTAGGAAGTTTCATGTGGCTGATACTTTTAAAGCCAGACAAAATCTTCCCAGCTGCAAAGGACAGATAACACTAGTATTAGAGAAGGAAACCTGCCATTGTACAGCTCTTCTTGACAGCTGTTGTACCCAGCTCACAATACAGTGTTACAGACCTTTCTCAGCAGGGGTCCACAAGGTCTGTTTAACACCCACTGCAATCCATTTGATAAGACATTTGGGACAAGCACTACTACACACACAAACTCAGAGGGGTAACAACTGATGAGACTCCTTGCTTGTCACCTTCTGTGCAGACCTAATCTGAGTTACTGCTCAAATGTCAATTCTTCATTCTCAGGAAAGAAAAAAGTCCTCAGACCTGAATTCAGTAATTCCCTTCTGTCTGAGCTAACTAGTTTGGAAGGGATTACAGGCTAAATCACAAGGGAAGCTTTCTTTCAAGCTGGTACACAAGGTGTCATGCAATAAGGACAGACCAAGTGTTGTCAGTCCTCCTATTACTTGCTTTGATCCTTTTCCTGAGGACACACAGGTGTCTCTGAACTCATTAGAAGGATCAGATAGCAATCCATAAGTCTGCAGAACCTACATATAAGATAAACAGCCAGAAATCCCAGCAACATGTAATGTAATATCCAGACAGAGCTGTAAATGGACCAAGCACAGCAATACAACCATATAAATGTGACAAGCTTAAATTGGCTATGTATCAACTGCTAACTCTGTAATGAAGTGTACCCTCTTGCAAATTAGAGTAAATTATGAATTGAGTAGAAGATTGGATATGCCTCCAATTATGGTTCTGCATGACAGTTAACAAAAAACAGGCTTATTTTCTCAAATAACATTTTATAGCTACTTTTGCAAATATGGATTTTTATTTTGGCTACCATATTTCTCTGTGTGGACAAACAACCAGATAGGCTTACATACTTGGAAAAGGAAATTATTTTAAATGACCGTTGTAAAGTGTTTTATTCTTTAGACGGGAGAAAATATTTCTCTGTTGTGGATTAAATAACTGTCCTTACAAGCTAGGGATGATCACCATAGACGGGGATCTCTGGCAACACCAGGAAACATCAAGTTAGCATTTTTGAAAATTCTGTAGGAAAAAATAGGCAAGAAAAAAAGAGAATTTCTGAAACCCAAGCAGGCACTTTGGGTCACATACTTGATCAGATTTTCCCAAATGAGACAGTATTTCATACCCAAACAAGACGGTATTTCATACAGTGAAAGTACTGAAGAATTACATAAAGATCCATTTGATAAAAAAATAAAAAACAGCTTCCAATTCTCTCAGTATATACATTTGAAGATCAGAAAGACATGGATTTTTCTGTTTGGAGTCTCCCTGACATTTAGTAACTGAAGCACCCTTTCAAAAAGGGGTCCTTATATTTGGTCTAATTTAGCTCAAGTGTTGATTGGTTACTTTCATACTGTATTAAATAATGAGCTGGCAATGTTATATGCATCAGCTCTTGATGGCAATGCAGACTGTAGAAGAAAGTCTGCTGGGAAGCTATGAAAGGAAGGACACGCAATTTGTCCACAAAGAAAATCAGATAATCCTTTGATCCTGGAAATTCTAGCATGTGAGTCATTCCTAATGACTAAATTAGGTCAGCATAGGTAAGAATTTCCCATTATTCAGTTTGACCATATTGATCTCTGTTATTATGGCAAAATTGTTTGCATAAATGTTACAGCCTCACAGATGCCCTAATATACTTTTTATTATTTTTAGTTTGAAGTAGGTAGCCTATCTCTACGGGATCTCAAAGGGCCTCCCTTTGCCTGGAAACCAAGTCCAGGGGCTTCCTTTGCTCCTTGCTGGACAGAAGTAGTTCCAGTACATCAGATGACCAAGACCTTAGTTTGAGGTTTTGTTTGACTCTAAGAAAATTAGAAATTACTGAATGATCACTGAATGGTGTCCATGATGTTTTCTAACAGCAGATCTTTTTCTGTGAAAATACAAATAACATTACTACCCACAACTCTTCTCCCGGTACACAATCCTATTTGTCAAAGAAAACCCCAATACCAGTATGCTATGTTTGGTCTGTGAAGAGCAGCTCTGCAAACTGCTCCAGACAAGAACCCAGATAACAAGCCCATACAAACATCACATTTGTTTCTTTGAGGAATTTGAGATGTTTTCACATGCTGTTAAGTGCACCAGTCACTTTATCTAATGCAGTGCATGGTCCAAAGCAGAAATCCAAAGACCAACACTTTACCTTTTGTCTTTTCCGGAGGATCCAGTTCTTCCAGAGTAGAAGTCTAACTTGACTAAAGAAGCTCATTCTTCTACATCAACACTCCTGGTTAACCTGTGGCAAAGGATGCATTGCCATTTTTCAGCTGACAGCCGAAACAGACCTCAAAGCAAGAGAACAGCTTTCTGTTTTTATTTTAAGAATATGCTATCATAGAGATGGGTTCCTTTCATTGTCTGTACCATTTAATTTTGCACTTGATACACTATCATACATGAAAAATAGTGATCTTCCTTTGTTCAGAGGCTGTTTCCTGTGACACATTTATATGTGCCAAAAAGCAAGAGAGGAAAAGCACTTCTTTCAAATGAAAAACATCATTAACGTGGAACCCAGGTATTAACTTAGACTTGCAAGTAATGAAAGCAGTTGATTATTGCATAATTTAGCAGATTAAATATATGCTTTTCAACCTTTTTTTTCCAAGAATAGAGGAATTTACAACAGGAGATGAGTTAACATACAACTCTTTAGCTATTATGAAAAAGACAGAATTAGGTTTTCCATTCAGACCCAACAAATGTATATTGATTAAACCTGTTTGGAATAGATTTTGTAAAAGCATAACAATTTTGTTGTCATTTTATTAAAAAAATACAGGTTCTCATATTTTTATGCTTTTAGATTCAGAAACCGCCACTCCATTTTAAGGGATACAATAGATTTTAAACTATTGTATGCTCTGTTTTCTAAGTTCAGGCCTCATTATAATCACCAGAATTTTTTACCTTCAAAAGGAAAGAATTTGTCATATTAATCTACATACTAGATACAGGGACCTGTTAAAAAATAAACCATTTGAATTTGCTGTCTGTATCAACTTCTTACTTTATAGCTGCCTCATGGGATTTAAATGATGGAAGAGTAGTTTCTTCATGAATGGCACATGACTGGGAGAACGTGGAAAGGGAAATGGAAGTTCAATACTGGAAAGCAATTTCTAATTATTTGAATGGTGAAGTAGTAGAACTGATTGCATGGGAAGGCTGTGGGGTCTTCATTGCTAGAGAATACTCACGCTTCTATTGAGACGTACACATGTAAAACTGCACATGGATTAGATGATTTATTCATTCCCTCTTGTCACTACTGTTCCAGAATTTTGTTTCTGGAAAATCTATTAAGTTGAGGAGATTGTTTTTAAAATACAAGGTTTGGAAAACGCATCAGGATATTTTGGCCTAATGTGTCAACAAACATTAGTCAAAAGCATTAGATAAAAATAATTAATAATTATTTGACTGTTTCAGAAAATAATTTCAGGTCCACATTTTATACATTGAAAAGGAATGTAGACCTAAGCCAATGAGGAAGCAGCCAGCCCTGGGGAAGGGCTGGCACCAACCCTGCCTAAGCCAATAGGAGACAATACTTTTGCAGTTTCACTAGCAGCAACAGGTTATGAATGTAAACAGGCTGATGGCTCCTAAGAACATTATCTCATGGAAAACTGTCCTGTATTTGGTTGCAGACAGCTCCCAGCAGCAACCAATATGCAGCTGTCATTAGAGTGACAATGTTTTCAAGACCAGGAATTACTTTTAAGTTTTCTAGGCAAACCAGAAAACCAGAAACTACAATAACTGTAGATGATGATTTTATTTTTTTTTTCAACCTACTCACTTTCACAAATTATTCTGACAAAATCCAAAACCCTGTTATTGCTCTACTTCCCGTGTGAAGGGCCTAGGAAGCTTGTTCCTGTAACATCTGCATGTGCAGAAATATAGGTAGTTAAACACATTTCTTCAGGGACCACCACTCTCTCTAAGAACAGAGACAGTGAGATGCAAAAGGAACTGTTCCACAACAACAATACAAGAGACAAAAATATTAATTCTTCTCATCTGATCTCTGACTTTGTTTTCTAGACCTTGTAAAATATAAGCAAACTCACAACGAAACACAAACTAAATACACGACCTTGTGTGTGTTCAGACTTAAATCTCCAGAGATGCATCCAGAGAACTTTTCAACAAGCCTTGTCCTACTTTAATACTTACTAAATCAAGTTACATATTAATATTAAATGGCTTGATTCACACCTTCAACATAAATTACTCCCAAATAGTCTGCTCAGACCCAGAAGCAAAAAAAAGCACTGAGTGAACAATGCAACAAAACCTTCCACAGTGCTCTCACACAGCAGTGGCTCTGTACAAGCACTATCAGTTTCCTTCACTGCCTCACTGTGACTGCTCTTCCTAGCAGAAATTGAACACCAATCTAGACTACATCGTTAAAAAAATAAATAATAAAATGGATATTGCAGTGACTGCCTGTTTCTTTCTTCTTCACAGGGCTTTAGGGAGACATTCGAGAATCCTCCATGAAATTTAATTTAACTGAATTTAACAATCTACAGGTTTACACCAGACCACACTGGAGCTGTGACAGTGAACAGAGCACTTAGCACATTCCTTCCTTCCCAGCAGCCAGGACATTCAAGCCTCTGCACAGAATCACAACCTAAACCATTGACTTTAACCTGGCTTGGTTCACAAAGGATGATGTGGCAACCTTCTCTTTTACATGTGGCTTCTGTTGCACATATGTTCGTATCACAGCTGGGACTGACTCTCCTGCAATCTTGACAGAGAAACAAAGGGCTTTATAAATCCTCAGAGGGAAGTCTGCTCTGATTAATGGCAGTGCAAAGCAGAGAAACTAGTACTGCTGCTCTTCAGTAGCAAACTGCATCCAAGCACTACAACTATATCAGAAAGTTTAATCACTTTACTCAGCAAAAAAATATTTTAACTCTGAAATTCTAAGTGAAGTTATTTTAAGAAAATGGATCCTTGTTTTGCTTCCCACGTGTACACAGGGACAGCTCTAAGATTAGTTTAATCTTTCCTAATTAGATTTTTTGCATCACAATTGGATAATGGTAGAGTATACTAATTTTCTATGCTCAACTCCATCAGCTATGCCTGTAACCCATTTTTGCTTAATAAAGAACAGAATTTTTTTTAAAGTAAACATAGAAAGCTCATGTAGGGCCTATCTGTTCACATGGGAAGGGAAGATCCAGTTCCGTTTATGGAGCGCAATGTGCAATTTCTCTTGTAGTTCCACCCACAGTTATCACTGTCACCTAGGGATTGCCTAATGATCTATAGTTTTTTGCCAGCAGGAGCAAAAAATGAGGCATTCCATTTATGGATCAGAACATAATGAAAGCAAAGATGGAAACAGATTTAGAGTTAGTGATAGCTCTTGCATTACACCTACAAAAGATACCCAGTAACGTTTTCCGAATAGACATCCGATAAGTTTTCTCTAAAAGTAAGAGGATTTTGAAATTACTTGAAAAGATAGCTTTAAAAATATGCACACTGTTATACATGGTGTGTTCCTGGGCCAACATCTCTAATTTTCAGGAATAATGCTTTCCAGCATCCAGGCAATTTCTGAACTGGTGAAATGTTCTTTCTCACACATGTAGAACAGCATGTCTGTAGACAGTCCCAGCAGAAAGCTAACACCATTTGGCTTAGGCAAGCTGCAGGGGTGTGCATATACACTACACAGATACATATATGGATAAGAATTTATCCTATATAAACAGACAACTGTGTGCATAGAGAAAACTACACATTCACAGCTGGGGTTTTCTAAGATAAGCTTTGGACCCTTATATCTTAAATTGCTAGAGAAAACCCAAACTGAAGGGTTTCAAATTTTTCCTAATGTGTTTCAGAGGCTTCCCTCCATGAAACATACAAGGAGTGACCTGAAGGACAAAAATGGGAAGCTCTAGCAAGCTAGGGTCAAATGATATTTCTCCAATATGACTGCTATTAAAAAAATTAAAGACAGGAGACAAAGTGAGGAAATTAGCTGCATTACTTGAATAGATGGCAAGGAACAAGCCGCAAAGAAATCAGCATAGAGAAACTGCTGGAAGCTGTAATTATTCCCAAAGTTGCTGATACAATGGTTCAAGGGTAATTCTGACAAGAAATCAGAGATAAGAAAAGGCACATTGAAACATGCTTTCCTAAGAATCAAAGACAATCAGATTTAGCCTCCTCCACACGTCAAACTCAGGGAAACGTGGCACCTTAGGCAGAACCTGTCCATATGCAAACACAACAGTGGGCTAATCACACCAATCTGTAGTTAAAGAAGCACAAAGCACACTCACAGGGCATGTTTTCTACTCCTGGTGCAATCCAGTTTACATCGCATAGACCCTCTTCTGTCATCCAGCAGTGTAAGGGCTGAGGAGCAAGAATTTTCCTAGCATTCACTTTCCTGAAACTTTTTATAATTTGCAATATTTAGGATGGCTTTTTCTTCTACTTGTGACTGAAAACACTTTCTAGGATTCCATGCATGTCTGAATCAGAAACTGAGATCCCCACTCTTTACAAAGATAAATGGGCAAGCATATAGAAAGGCTTGTCTCCAAAGCATTCTCCTGTGAAATGTATTTTCACATTGACATGTTTATATAAAATAGCATTGTCTGTAAGTATCAAAGACCACCACCCCCACCAAGCCCTAAACTTAGCTAGGGGAAAGTTGAAATGGTTTGTCCCATTTTCCCAACAATTAAGTCTATGAGTACATTGACAAGTGAGATGGCCCAGTAAGAGCAGTGCTGAGGACTCAGCACTTACATAGATAGTACCATGTCTGGGGGTTACTTCAGATGACCTCCAGTCTGGCCCCACAAAGTGACTGCATTAGCAGCTGCAGCACATCAGGTACACTGCTGAAGCACATGTTCTTGTTTAGACTCATCCAAAAAAGAATCAAGGTTGTGTGCTCTGAGATAACTCTGTACTATGAACCACAGTGGTATACAGAGGACTCGCTTAAAAAGTACAAACGTGCTCTGAAGTAAGTTACCAATGTCAGCACATGCACACTAACTGCCTTTGCAGAGCATTTCGTGTCAGCTTTCAGATGAACTCAATGAGGCCTCTGCTACACTACAGAAGCTAAAGCATTCAAGGATTTGCAAGCAAAAGAAGGAGCTCTTAAATACAAGCAATAAAAAAACCGAAAAACTTACCACAAAAGCTTACCTCATGTGTGAGTATTGCTGTGCTATGGGAAAGAGAAAGGTTCCTGAAGGAATGTTGAGCTTGGCCGGAAAGAAACACATCTTAGATGCAGTTAGCACTTGCAGAATAACACTGCTCAGTTGTAAGGAGATTGTTTTAATCCCCTGCTTGATACAGAACAGCTGAATCTGTGGGTTTAAGGACTCCTGAAAAAAAACCCTGCAAATATCCAATATGAACAGAACAAACACAGTATGTTCTGTATCAGGAGCCTGGTATTTCTGAAGGTGTTTCTTCTGATTTGAAAAAACTCTGTATTGGAAAATATGGTCTCAGAAGGGTAGTTCTGGTAGCATTAGGGGCCCTGCTAAAAAAAAGCAAACAGTTGTCATGACTAATTAGGTCAGCAACTTACTGAAGTTGGTACTGTAGCCAGAGCTTTAAAAGGGATGAGGCAGTGCATTACAGCTTCAGAAAACGTAATTACCATGCTAAACTGACACAGAAAGGTTGTCTCCCCTGAGGCAAGCCGCAGGGTGCTGTCACTTAACATGACCCAGAGCCTTGTCACCTAGGGCAGGTGAGCGGGATTACTGCAGCGCAGCGGGGGGAAGTGAGTTCAAACACAAAACCGCGGGAAATCTGCATCCGAACCGAAAAAAACAATAGGGACCATTAGCAACATTTCCAGAAAAAAAGAAAGCCGCAGTCCCCTCCCG
>NW_009970724.1:9037882-9082451 GCF_000747805.2 Chaetura pelagica
CAGGCCCGCGGAGCCGCCTCCGCACAGGCCAGGCAAGGCCTCGGCCTACCAGGCCGAACCGAACACCGCCCTGACATCAACGTGCAAGCGTTTATAAAAGTTGATAAATTAAAAAGTCACACGCTGGCCCTTAAGCCACTGCCTCCCCGTCCCCTACAGGCTGGCCTGTTTCCTGGACTGGTGGGAAAGTTCGAGAAGAATCCTCTGGGCCTGCGCTGCAGCCCCTCCTGTGGCATCAGAACTCTGGAACAGGCTGCAAAGGCTTTCATTTCAAAAGAAGTGCACCTGATTCTTCACCTGTATTGCCTCAAAAGAGTCAAAGACATTATCAAGCGCAGACACGCTCTTGCAAGTGATGATTTTTTCCACAAAATCATGTGTTTTTACCGGACACGTGCTGGCCTGCAGACGCAGGCACCACGCTCTCCCGCTGAGCCGCCCGGTCACAGCAAACCAAGCCCTGAAGCACTTCTTGAACAGCAGACGACTCCCCCGCTAGCGAAGTATGGAAGCAGATGGTACATACAAAGCAATATGGTAACAACCAGTAGTAACTGGTGGTATGAGTTGGTTTAGAAACATTTGTCAGTACTCGGAGATTAGTACATGTTACTGTAATTCTCCATTTCAACAGCCTGCCCTGGGGAATACTGGAGATCCTCCATCCAACATTTCTTAAGCCATTAGCATATTCAGTGCTAGATGTATGCTGAAACACTAAAATATAGTGAGACGATAGATTTAATGGTAGTTCATAAATTCCTTTGCCATCTTATAACCCTAATCTACTTTGATCTGCACCATGCTTTCACAACTGTGCTGAGGTTCTGCTACAATGCCCGTTATGTTTCATTAATGCTATTTCTGCTCATTCACCAGTTGTGTGAAGTTTTTTTATCCCCCCCTCCATTCTCAAAGTGGAATAAACACTCATCTATGTCAAGAAGCCTTTATCCCTCCTTATTTTATTATGCAACTCACAATGCCAGTCTGGGCAGACAGCAGCATCTGGCACTTCAGCTTTTTGCAGTATGAGGCAGCTCCCGGAAGAATCCACTAGCATGTCCAAGACTCTCCAGTGGTAGCATGGCCTTTGCCAAGAGTGCAAGCCATGCTTCTGCAGAAATATGACAGGGAATCAGAAGTTCATCATTCCAAGTTTAGTATCTTTTGTTCTGGAAACTAGAACCAGATTTTGTCCACTGAATGTAGTGTGGGATTTTACTGGGATTGTTGGGAAGAAGGGCAAAGGGAACGGACTGGCAAGGTCCAGCATATTTTATGTTGTAAAAAACACAAAAAACCCAATTATTTGCTTTTCCTGTCCTTTGAGAGTCCTCTTTATATTCTTATATCAGTAGAAAGTAGCATGCTAAAATAACTAGGTGAAAAAGGGTCAAAGCTAATTGAAATCTCATTAAGAAAAGTGTGTTGCCACCCCATCCCTGGAAGACAGATGCAGTAGAGTACTACACTATTGCAAAGGCCAAATGTGTGTATTTTAATAAGTTAGAAGAAATCCAGATACAGAAGCCATAGAGTCACTGAAATGTTAACAAGTTAATATATTTCAAAGCAAATACAGTGTACACATAAAAACCATTTAATACAAAGTGGAAACCATTAGATGCACCTACTAATGCAGATTTTTTGTTATTTTCAGCTCTTTCACTGAAGCTTGGAAACAATGCTCTTCATTTCAGTTACACCAGGTCAAGTGGTGAAACTGATCTATAGCAAGCAAATCACTGCCTTTTCACTCAACTGGGAAAGACAGCACCACTGCAACTGATAGTCTCTCCAGAAGGGCATCCAAACAAAACAGGCTGTGCACATATGCCTCACTCGCCGCTAAGCGACAGAGGAAACCAGATGTGGATTAATTGCTGCTTCTGAAAAGTACAGCTCAGTAAGTGCATCCTTGCTGTATAAAAAAAATATTAAAGTGACAACATAGAAAACTGGCAACAGATAACCATGTCTACCTAAAATATACACATATGATACATAATTAAAGGCCATGCTGGCCAGTACGTAAGTCTGTGCTGGAGCAAAGCTTTAATTGCACAGATTAGAAAACTGAACAAATGCTTTTACAGAGCAAAGCATAAAAGCTTTGGTTTATGCTGACACAGTGAACATAAAACCTTCCATTTTTATTATAGCATCTATTACAAAAAATGGCTCCTTTCACTGTTACATGCAATAATTGTTTCTCTATGAATAAGTACTCCATTCCATACCATGAAATGAAGCTCAGTGTCTTATTCAATGAACCCATTAACTGTCTCTAGACTGGGAATGCATTAAATTTTTATGAAAAGCTACTGAATGACGAAAAGTTTGACTTATTTCCTTCAAATTCCCCAGCCCTCCCCCCATTTTTAAAATGCTGCATATATAAAAATAACTCAAATATGGCACTAAAGTGGGATTCTCAAGGGAAGGCAAAGAATAAAGGGCCAAAAAGAAGCCTCCATTGTCAACATTTACAAATTGCATCCAGTCCAAGGGGAATTTGCACCCTATACAAAGTGAGCTTCCCTATGTTCCAGTTCTTGAATCCTTTTTGGTCTCAGTCTCTGGTAAGCAGGCTTCACATCTGTGGCATGAATATCCTCTGAGCTAGTTTTTTGTTCATTTGTGTTTTGTTCAGAATCACCTGATGCAAGTGCAGAACTCCCAGCCAGCTTCACAGTATTATCCTGGTGAATCACAGAGCTAACACTGGCTGGTACACAAGCTTTAGCAAAAGAAACCTCTTCATTTTTTGATTTGTTAGAGGGTGGTTTATAAAATGTCCCTGGGGGTGGCTGCAATGTTCTTGGTGCCCTGAAGGCAGCAAGAGGATTAGCATCAGGACCATTCCCTTCTGTTCCTGTCCTTCCTGACCTGGCAGAAGCAGAGTATGGCTTACTAGGAAGAATGGCATTAGGTGAATTGTTACCAATGCTGCATGAAGATAAGGCACTTGCAGTTCCAGTCTCAAGAGTTCGGTTCTCCTGGGGCACATTAGTCACGATCATTGCTGTCCTTTCTGTGATACCATACTGTTTATATTGCTTGTCCCAAGTTTTTCGCAGCATCTGGGTATTGTAACAAGGAGGTCCGCAGCAGGTGTTAACAGCAGGGAGTGCCTTCACCTCTGAAACTTCTTCAATGGTAGGGCTCCTGCCCAGCTTCTCTGGACTTACTGCACCCACATTGCGTGAATTTCTATCATTCAAAACACAGGGAGGAAGTATTCTGTCTACAGGGAGGCTCACAGGGCGAGCAGCTGGTTTTGTCCTTGGAACCCGCAGTGCGACCTTGTTAATCTGACGGTCGGGTTTCACAGGAAGTAAGTTAACTTTACAGCTTTCTTCACCCACAAACGATTCACTATCTCTCTCTGAAGCTGGACTCATGGCATCACCTAGAAACATAAATAGATGTGACTGGATCATTGCACCAAATAGAGAAGTTAGCGAGACTTCTGCCAACAGTACATGGAACTTTATTAGTGATCCCTTGACAGCTGGTATTTTACTGGGTTAGCAGTTTTTAGATATACCTTGTATACATACTGGGAGTATACTGCTTTAACCAAATGTTAGAGTATAAATAGCAGTAAAAGAGATGCTGTACAGATGTAGCTAAGGAAGACACTAAAGGGAAAACACGCAAAAGAAACATGTCACTTTTTTTTTTTGGCTGGTACTTTCCCAGCCCTGAATATTTTCAGTTTTAATATGTTTCAGAGTGTTGCATTTCTGTTCAGGTACAGGACATGACTGAACTGGTAACACCAGCTGAAAATCAGTGTAATTAAAAGGGATCACATATAGTTACTCTTAAATAAAGTAGATGACATCATATCTACATTAAAACAAATTACTGTAGCACTACAGGCAGATAAGCAGAAAAAAAGTCTTATGGAAAATTTAGAGTTAGGTTAGCAAACCTGGCTTTTTGGAAGCAGAAATATTAGAATCCAAAATGCTGGTAGCTGATGATTCTGTCAGAGAATTACTCCTCCCAGAGCCTTCTTGTGTATTTCCAGTGTGTGGCAATGACACAAATTCTGGGGGAAAACAATGGTCAAAATATGTTAATTGCTGGATATTGCTTGTAGCATCATAGTAGATTTCAAAGATCCAGTCACAGCATAATTTTCTTTTTTAAAAAATATATATAAAAGGGAGAAACCAAAACATTGTTGTATTCTATTATCAAATATTTTTAGCTCCGATTCCATAAACATAGGTATCTTGAAAGCTGTTAGGATTTAATTCTGTGTTCCTCTTGCAAGGATAAACAGTGTATCAAGCAACAATAAAGCAGGTTTCATCTCTTACTTCTGTCTAAACTGAAGAACTACAAACACTGTAATCTAATGCATCCATGACTGCTTATTCATGCACCCCCAGACTTAATAAAAGCGCACTAACCAGTTACAGATGTATCTACTCGTTCTTTTGTGTTCCTGTTATTGTTTGATTCCAAAATCAATGCAGTTGTTTCTGAAGCTCTGCTTTCACTCGGAGCTATCAGAATACCCTGTTAAAAAGTCAGAGCAAAAATAAATGAGAACTCAAGAAGAAAGGCACTCCTTTCCAAAAAAAACCAACAAAACAACCCACAAGGAGTTAACAGAAGTGTGCTCTGGAATGCTGCAGCATTTGACATAGAAGCTAAGATGGCACAGGTAACATTGCAGCAGCACAAGAAAAGTCACTCACTTCCTTTGCAGCCACAAATGACTTCCTCTGCTGCTGTGGCTCTCTCTCTTCTGCTGACAAAGCAACTCTGACTGTAATGGCATTTTCTTGAGATAGAGACGTGCTCAGAAGTGGATTCAATGGAACATCAAATATTTTTTCATAGTATGTTATGAGCAGCTCCACTACCCGGGCCTGATAAGGGTAATCCACAAGTGATGACAAAGAAACTGTAGCATCTGATTGACGTGGCCTGATCAGAGTTGGACCAAATATTATGCCAAGGTTGCTGGCTGACATTTTGTTTTCATCAGACTGTTCTGTAACCCTGCATAAAGAGGAGAAAAAATCCCAAGCCCAAGCCCCAAGAGTTAAGTTTTACTACTTCAGAAATATTTTAGATATTAAAATACTGTCTTATGTCTAAAGAAGTTAAAAGACAATAAAAAACTGAAGGTGGGTTTGGTAGACAGGCAGAATCTTCACTGCAGACTGCATTTAGCAGCAGCTTGGACTAAGTGCTTTCCATGCAGGGTGTTTTTACCCTGTATTTGGTTAATGTTAATTGTGGCTATTTGGCATTTCTGGGGAAAAGAACATCTATTTTCTAATTAATAATTTGGTTGTGGCCCAATATCATCCATTCTTATTGGTAGTCATCATCTTAGTACATTCTCATACATCATCATACAATCCAGAATTTGGAGGACAAGGACATGTAACTGGAGAATGGTTATTAAGAAACATGATTCAAGTTTCAATTTTCTGTAAATAGCTACCAATTCACTACCCTATCGAGGTCATATCTTCATTTAAAGCACACCTAGGTTAATTCAGCTTCCCCAAGTTACTACTTGCTGACCACCATGCAAACAGAGAATCAAGAATAATGGAGCTCAGCTCTTCCCATTCTTTCTTTGCATTTCATATATTCCCTCATCTGATAATTCATTTCATTGGAAAGAGAAACAGCAACAGAACAATGTCACTCAAGGCCTATGTGACTTCTTTCTCTACAGTCACCAAAAGGGCATGCTACACAGCACATAGCAGTTAATTTTTCAACATCAGTTTGCATTTAAAGTCTTTTCTCACCTGTGAAGGTGTCCAATAAGGTACTGAAGAGTGTTATAGTTTGGTACAGGCAGTTGTTTCAGAAGATCTTTAATTTTAATGATGATCCTATTCAGTTCAATACAGATTGACTGTCTTTTCTTTGATTTGGGGCTAGCTTGCTTAGTGTCCAATTCCTCAGTAATATTCTGGCTTTCTTTTGCAAGTCCAATGAACTCATTGTAGAGCCGAAACAAAATCAAGGGTTCTGGAAGCTGAAGAAATAAGAAAATTTCAGAAACACACTGAAGCCTGAACTTTTGTTTCTTTCCTGTTTTTCTTCAACTTTGTCTGGTCTGGCATATTTTTCCAGTCTCTGATAGTATATTACACATGGTATCAAGTTTGGTCCATATTCCATCTTTAAAGATTGGATTTTAGGCCACATAACATTTGTTTTTAACTGTGATTTAAGTATTCTCTCAGTATGAAAAGAAATAATAACAACAACAACAAAAATAATGTACAAGAAAGACAAAATCCTCAAACCTGACCTGGCTATTTGCACTGCCTAGATAGCTTAGATAAAAGCAAAATGTAGGAAGACTAGATAAAACTCTCAAGTAGGGCTGAGGATTAATCAAAAAATGTCTAAACCCCATGTTTCTAACTCTGTTCCTGCATTTAAAATGAGTAGGTTTACCTAAAACCAACACAAATAGATCAGCTACAATGAAGTAGTAAGACCAAAATAAAACATTATTTGGTTATTTAGTTAATCAACCCTATTCAAAATTCCGTGCGGTGCCTCAAACTGGTACCCTAGTATGATGTACATAATACGCTGTCTTTTCACTTTAATAAGTAGGCAGAGTACACCTTCATAATTTTTCAAAAGCTCTTAATTTATGGTGATAGTCATAGGATTGGAATGCCTATCTCTGACAGCCAGTGTGAGGAAGAAGACAGGACCATACAGCTAAGGATTATTCCTTTCAGGGTTAACAGTTTTTCAGAGTGACTCAGTAATTTCACTGGGCAACATCCCATCTCATTTTTTCAGAGACATACTGAAACTGTTTGGGAAACTCCATCATGAGGTTTTAAAGCTCTGTTTTGAGAGAAAAAGATTTATAATCTCTCCATACTGAATACATCATCGTTCAGTAGCTGTAATCTCTCCATAATGAGCACATCATCGTTCAGTAGCTGGAGAAGTTTTAGAATTTAAAGCTTCACTGCAAGTTGATAAACAAAAGCTTGTTCAGCATACAGAACTAATATTTAAAGACACATTATGCCCATGTGGAATACAGATTATAATTCCAGCAGTCAGAAATCTCACAGCTTTACAGGCTCCATGTGAAAATAGGCACTCATTTTATCTTCAGCTGCAGGACTGCAGAAAAAAAGGATTTTTTTTTTTTGCTCTTGTATTGAAAAAATGTACTACAATACTGTGGTTTTCCATCTGACCTCTCAAGTACTTACCTGGCGGAGATACAACTTGAGAACATTGCTGATATCATGTGCATAGAGTTCTGAGAGCTCGACCAAATCCTTTCCATTTTCAAAAGCTTGACAAAGCTTTTCAACTCTTGATTTGGCTCCATTCACACGATAGATGCCCTGAAATTAGAAGACCAGCACAACTCTATTTTAATTTGAAAGGCAAGCGTAAAATACTGATATCAACAGAACAGCATTAACATCTTAAGATTATATTTTTTAAAAAAGATTGTTTGTACTTAAGTTTTATAGACAAACTTGAGCATACCTTGACATTCAGTGCTCTGTTTTCAATTTCTGAGGTACACTTTTTGATGATGAAAGGAATGCCATCAGGAGCATTTTTAGCAGCTTGGGCAAATTCCACTCCAATCAAGTGAAGCCTTCCATGAAGTTTTTTGTGCCCACATTGAATAGCTAAAGTCTCCAAACATTTTTTATGGCATGCGAGTGAACACTACAGGGGAGGAAAAAAAAAAGCAGAACATGGTTTAATACACTAAGAAGTATCTCTGCTGTTTGATACCCCATGTGTGAGCAAAAGGAAAGATTGATTAGTCTATTCTGCTTTTGCTTTGAGTTTATAATGATTCCACAAGCCACAAAGTCTGTACTTCTTATAATGCAAGTTTCCAAATCTCCTGACTTCACATAAATCCCAAGCAGCAATTTAAACTATTTTCCAACTTACCTCCTCACATTCAGCTCCATGAAATACCACTAAGCTGTCACATTCTCTGCATTTAGATGGAGCTCTCAGCTTCCGTAGTTTGTGTGTCTGTGCTGCTTTGGACATATTAGCATTTCTAAAAGGTCCTGGAGAATTTGCAGTTTCAGATGTCAGATCATTTAAACCTGGAGAGAATTTCTTTGTTACTGTAATTCTAATACCTACTATTGGGATAGGTTATTGGTTCTGATTTTTTCATTACAGAACACAGAATTCTGTAAGTACTAGCAACTACTGAAGTAATCTAAAACATTTCAATCACAAGGAAGCAAAACAATGTTACAGTTTACGTAAAAGATACATTAACTATCAAATAATCTTACATAAAATTGGAATAAATAAATTTTGTATTTTTAAGTATTTCAGTTTTCTCCTCTATTAATGGCATGTGAAAATATTAGGACATTTAATTCCAACTGCCCTGCAGCTCAGACAACTGTTTCTGTAAATTTCATTCCATGTATTTAAAAATCCTGTACTAGAGAATGACAGATGATATTATGGTTTGCCCTGTAATGTTTCTGAAATACTTAAAAAAAGCAGCGAAGAATTAACACACATTCACAGCAGAGCATATATAAAAAAAAAGAATCACTGGTTCTCACACTTCTGTGAGAATATAAAATTATTTTCCACAGGATTCTAAAACAGAAGAGCAACTGGTGCTTTTTGTGACCAATTTTTTCAAGCAATTTACTTAAAATTCTCTGTAAACAACTCTGTAAACCAAAATACTGTTTTACAGATAAAAACCTTAACATTAACACACACAGTTAGTTGCCCAGAAAGTTTCTTAGAAGTTCAAGTATTACTTAAAGAAGCAAGTGAAAGTCTGCATTTATAAACATGTTGCTATGCTTTAAAATTTGGACCTAAACTAGTATTGTTAACCACAGGGTCATTCCTAGAAGGCAAAGTATACATTTAGGAAATCAGGACTAACTGAAGAACTTCCTAAAGGCTTTACTGAGAAAGTGCCACAAATATTTCAGAACTAGTTTGTAAGTACTACAGACATCCCACAGAACTACTTCTGATAATCCAGTTATTCAGGTTTCAGTACCTGTGGCAACGTTGCATTTATACAGTCAAAATTAATTTGAAAATTAGAAATGGTTTGGTCAGATCTGGGACATTACCAAACATATTATCTAAGCTGAAAAGGGGAAAATTTTAGTTATTACCCTAAACACCTGGATCCACTTTTTTCCAATTATCAACTCTCCATACCTGTGCATTTCACTTTGACGTTTAGCAGTGATCTCAGCTCTAGTGCCATGCAGCTAATTTTAAATGCAAGTGTCTGGAGGGAATGGTTAGTGGATCGTTTATGTTTACCTCAGGAGGGTGAAGACACTAGAAATGTTCAAAGGCTGCCCATGTAGTTAAGCTAAATGTATGAAGACAATTATGCTCTTCTTCATTAAAATGACCTGAACACTATTCTTCAGCTCTCAACCTCAAGTGGATGCACAGTGTATTAGAAGCAATGCTGCTGGTTATCACAGCCTTGTTAATGTACTTTTCTTAAGCACATTAAAGAGAAAAGCCACACTCTATAACAAAAAGCATCTTCTGGGGACTTCAGGTATGGAAACAACATTACCACAGTCTGAAGGAGATGGTGGCTCTCTTTCATCAAGATCATCTGCAGATGACATAGTACCAGTGGAAGGTGTTCGGGGAAGTCGTCTTTTAAAATCCCCTAGCAGATGAGAAAAATTTTCAGGAAGCTGTAAGTATCAGTTCCACCCAACTGCTCACTTTCATTACAGGCTCTGTCCAACACTAGCTAAACTAACAATGGTGTCTTCATTAATGTAAAACAGTCCAAAGAAAAGACTTCAAATTAGTACATAAGTGAGTGGAGCTGTACCTGGGCTAGCTGATGGAGAGTCCATGGATCGTGACTCGCTGCTTCCCCCTGCACTTTCAGAATCACTGCACATTCCTCCACTCTGGTTGCCAACTGACCATGATCTGAATGGTGGTGGCCCTCGTATTGCTTTTGAAAAGGAAATCCACAAATTCCAAACGTCAAGGACAAAAAACAAATAAACAAAAAAAATTATTGAAGTCTAAGTCTAATGATGATTTTATTAAAAATAAGACAAAATTGCAGAAGTTATCATCAACATGAAATATAGTAAAAAAAGCCCAGTGTACATTCCTGTAAAAACTTCAGGATGTAAAATTAATTTCAGAAATGTGACAGTCATACTTCTGCAAAAGACCTGAAATAAACATGAATCTAGGTGTACATACAGGCAATTCTCCATTTCTCCTTAGGCTCAAGTACGTAACTTATTACAGGCTTTGAACTTTAAAATACATTTTTGACCCCTTCAGTGCTATATTTCTGACAGTCAGACATACAGCACCTGTATTTTTATTTAGAGACTGAACTCCAGATGAAATACAGAACTACCTTGGATATCTGTGCTGCTGGAAGATCTCTTCTCTCCCATCTTTTGTGAACGATGATACACTGGGCTTCCCACATCATCTAATGTCTGAGCAGGAAAATCTCCGGAACACTGAGACAAGTTACCATGTGACATATGGACACTGTTGGTTGACTGCTTATTAAAAACCCTTCAGAAAGAAGAAAGTAATTTGAAGAGTGAGATATAATTAAATAAAAAGCAACGATTGTTTGTTTTTATCCCCAAGATTCTTCATGTAATTGCTGTTCATGAACATACGTATTTTACATGTAATTATTAAAGCCTAGATTAAAAAGAAAATAATAAAAGGAGATGGGTGGCAATTTATTTTTCGTTAAATATGAACAATTTCCATATGTTTCCCCCCCCCCCTTTAAATCAGCTTTTCCACATGTCTTCAAAGTATTACAACTGGTATTTTGCAGACTCTGAAAAAACAGCAAAGCTGTTAATCTAAAAACCAGAATAATTCAGAGGCTACTGCATCCTACTTTTATGCTTTCCTCCAAGAGATTCTCTGTCCAGCTATCAGGACCATTCACCTAATAACATATAGGTGTTAAAATGGTGTGCTTTTTTAAAAAGCCACAGAAAACATGTTGAAGCTGCCAGAGTGCTTATAGTCAGCCTCTTGTGAAAATCTGCTCTCTAGATAAGGACAGAAAACAGTTAACAGTAATTAATGGAAAATGCCAAAGCACCCTGTGGACAAAATGGCCTGCTAGCCAAGTTAGCATCAGGAAGCTATTCATTAATCAGTTCTACCCTATCCAGCTGAAGGAAATAAAGATTTAAAAACATTAAAATTTGCATTATCCAAGCTGTTGTCTGTTAAAGGGATGCAGACCTAAACAATAAAAATGATCACTTCAAGTACACAAGAATCACAGGGCCATGTCAAAGAAAACAAAAGGTGGAGAGAGGGGGGAAAAGATCTCCTATAAATCTTAAGCAGTAAATAGCTGGGAGAGCACACAAAGAGTTTGAAATTTCATGCTCATCAGTTTCTTGGGGAGCTGCATAGTTAAATCCCCCTAAGTCAACGTTTATGAGTATAGCTAAATCAGTCTCAAAGGGCAGGAAATTTACAGACAAGAACTAAGAATCTCAGCTTTAACTTTGAATTTCCTGGCTTTTGTTGGTAGAAATCTGACTCAAGCATTAGGTTTTTTGTATTTAGTTTCCTTTTGAAAGACGATGACGACACTTTCCTGTAGAACTGTGAAACAGGCAGATTGGAATGGATATTCTGGTGCTTTAGTGCCAAGAAGACTATTTTACAACAAGTTAAAGGTGGAAAAGCACTTGGCATACTGATATTAGGAGTCTTTTTTTGTCTTTTAGTCTTTACTTCCAGATTAGCTGTATCTTTAATAAATTAACAGTAAAACCTGCCATTTCACACAGGTTTGAAAAAAAATATTTAGTTATAACATAGGGACATGTGGATTTCAAACTTGTTTTAGTCACATAGCATAGACAGAAATTGAGCAACACTTCTGGCCAAAAAAAAGTTGCCCAATGTAAACAATATGACAGAAGGTAACGTAGCAGCAAGGTCTGCAGAAGAGGAACAGTACCTCCTCAGGCTTTCTAAATTGATTATCAAATACTAGATGGCAAGACCCACACTACAGAGTTCAAAAGTTACATTTTTTATATGAAGCAGTATCTAAGTTAACATAATAACAAGTCACTTCTTGAACAACAACCATAAATGGTTTAGCAAGTCTTACCATACAAAATTACACTGTTCTTCAGAATTTAAAGTCAGGTTTCAAAGTAAACATTATATATAATTACCAAAAGATAACTCAAAGAAATAGAGAATGGTAAAGCATGATGAAGTACCAGGACTAACTGCTCCCCCAAAGAGGTTGTTTTACTGTTAAAGACATGTGCCTAGTATTTAATTCTAAACCAAGTATATGCCACCTGTAGTTTGGGACTTACCCATCAACTTGGGAACTCTGGATTTCAAAACCTGGTTCAATAGGAACACCTTCCTTTGGCAAACTTTTCACAAACTCTGAATACTGCTGACCAGGGTCATAAAGTTTGGCACTCTCACAAAGGGACTGGCAGTTAACTGGAAGAGATACAACCTGAGCATGCTGCAGCTGGAACAGGTTAACTGTTGCCTGTTAGGAGAAAAGAATTTTAGTATTTGTAAATCCATCCACTAAATATGTCACTTGCACTTTGCTCAACCCAAATTATCATCACAACAGAAAAATAGTTAAACAGTAAGACTAGAAAAATTGTAGAAAATTCAAAATTTGTAGGGATAGACTTCCTACAAGGTTCCTGAAAGCCAACTGCAAAAACTTAATATACAGTATTGGTATTAGTATTCCTCTACTCTCTGGGTTATTAAACAGTGCAGGTAGTGAAGACAATTCCAAAGCCTACCCACTTATGGTTAATCAAGGTAAACAGCAAGGTTTGTTGCTATCAAAAAAAGGCAATTCTCATGCTCTGCTGAGAATGTTAGTCACCATTACAATTATGAAGTTGGAGTTCCAAACTCAGATAAACTCCGTATCACCTTGAGACAAGAAATGGACAAAACTTCTTGTCCCAGCAGAAGAGAATAACTGAACACTTTCTTTGTTAAATTACATAATACTTCTAAAATATTTTATCATAAGGCAGAGACAAGGAAAGAGACACTGCATAGCTGCTTCTTCAGCTTGGGGGTTTCAAAGTATTGTGCAATTTAAATATAGTTGAATTGACAAGTTTAAGCCTTCTACTGGTCTTACAGGATGGCTTTTGGTTTGCTTGAAGGAGGGGAGTCTGTTTTATTTTCCCTTCTCCACTCTAGCATTGTCTGTCATCTAAAAAACCCTACAGATCTATTGGGATAATGTGCTCTTAAAGCTTTATTAGAAATGTGTATGTAGATACACTGTTATAACAATCCTTGGCTTATTTACACACATTAGTAGCTATGGATGCTGTATTAATCAAGACTATCAAGATGAGCAGGCTTCATGCTGCAGCTTGTTAATATGTTAAGGGCGAGTGTCAGGAGGATGGAGCCAGGCTTTTTCCAGTGATGTCCAGTGATAGGACAAGGGGCAGTGGGTGCAAAGTAGAGCACACGAAGTTCCACGTAGGCATCAGAAAAAACTTATTTACTGTGAGAGTGACAGAGCACTGGAACAGGCTGCCCAGAGAGGCTGTGGAGTCTCCTTTGCTAGACATATTCAAAACCCGCCTGGACACATTCCTGTGTGATGTGCTCTAGATGATCCTGCTCTGGCAGGGGGGCTGGACTAGATGATCTTTTGAGGTACCTTCCAACCCCTAAGATTCTGTGATTCTGTGCATCAGCCAAACAGATTTGCTAATGCACTAATGAAAATAATGCGAGTGGGAGCTGTATTTTTAAGCAACCAAGTAACACTACTAGTAGCAATATTCCTTGTGAGTTTTTACAACAATTCTGTAGGCAGGGTTCTTGCAAGGCAACAGCTCATGAAAAAAAAACCCTGAAGATACATACAACACCCTGTTTTGTTAAAAGCCTAGCAGAAGCAGAACACCACAAACACTAATTTTCTATTGGCTTGACCTCCATCCTTTGAAAACTTTCTATTTTAAGCAGTTAACACTATAGATGGGGCTTTTTCTTAATATTTAGATATCTGTGCCCAACATATCTTAAAAAGCATACTTACAGCTTTAAGAGTAAGATCACACTGGTAAATAAGCTCCCGAAGCTGTGTTAAGACATCACTTTTAAATCTTTCCAGATCATTTCTTTTTTCTTCAACCTCTGCCATGCTTGCTTTATAGTGTTCATTGGCCTCTTCAGCCTAGAGAAAAAAAACAAGTAAGAAAGGGTTGATGGACTACAGGCCTTGATACAAGGAAAAGCCCATTTAGAAATGGAAACTCCCATTTAGAATAAAAGGCCAAAAGAGCATAGCATGATTAAAATTAAGAATTATTAACAGAACACTTGCTCAAATGCTCCAATTGGGAAAGCATGAGTAATTCTAAGTGCAGGCTTAACTTTAAATGCAAGAGAAACACACGTACTTTTTGAAGAGCTTCCTCTTCTAACCTTCTTTTTTTTTCCAGCTGCTTGCTGAAATCTTTCACAAAGCTTCCACTTGAGCTAAGATGTTCCTCCTCAGCACGAGCAGTGCAGGATTTTGCCTTTTCATACTCATCTTGACGCTGTGTATACAGCAACTTCGCCTTTCGTAAAGCAGCTTCCAGCTCTTGCTGCAGAATGCAACAGAAGAAAAAAGCAAAACAATTATTTCAATTTTCCAGTTATTTAATATGATGTTTAAAGAGACTATTATGCACAGGTCTGTACACTGCAGTTCAAAGTACATAGCCATAGAAAGATAACCTCTTACAAATAAAAATGTCATGAAACTGACAGTTATTTACTACATAACAGCCTATCTTGAAGGTTTTGTCCTTTTGAAGAATTTTAGATTGAACCCTTAGATGAAAAAGAAATACCAACCATTTTTTTCTGTTCTCGCTGCCAAAGCTCCTTGATATCTTTCCTTTGTCTATCCAACTCATTTTTCCTTCCAAGAAGAGGCTAGATAGGAAACATTAACAGAGTACATAAAAGGTATATAGTCTACAAGTTTTTCCTTTTAAATAATCTGTGCTGTTACAAAACTTTTTAAAAACCTAAACAATATCTTAGTCTTTTTCAAGCTTACCTGCACAAATTTGTTAGACTGGAGAGCAGCAGCTGTTTGTTGCCAAAGTTGATTGCTCTCAATATCATTTTGGAAAGCATTAATGAATATAGATTGGAATGGCATGTAATCCTAAAATTACACAAAAAAACCAACATTGATGTTCTAGGTAAGGTAGAAGTATGAAGACATTCTAAATGGTTGTATAATTGAACTAGATTTTCAATTATATTTAATAAGGTATTTATATGTGTGGAAGTCAGAGTAAGGTATGAATGTAGAAAATGAATACTTTCTCATTTATGTCTCATTATACTAGAAAAACACTCTGAAAGACAAGTCTATATGTCCAAACCACAAAGCATACAAGACAGAAAAAAGCATATTGTGAAAATGATAAGGCTATTCTGGGTTTTTAACAAAAAAGAATTTAAATATCCAAATTTCCTTAAGAGATGGGAAGACAAAACGAAACCGAACTTTCAACTAGTGATTTACATAAATATAAATTCTTAAAAATCCATTTGTCAACATTCCCAAAGTTTTACTCTTGGACAAGATATCAAGACATATTTAAGACTTAATAAGAGTCCAAACCCCTAAGATATACTCACCTGCTGTCCAACAACAGCTTTAGCAGTTTCAGCCATTTTTGCTAAGTTTTTAGCACACTCCACTTCTGTTAAAAAAATTAACAGTTACTGTTTACACTAACAAGTATACCACATGCTAAATGCTTTTTACATTCTTCCTCTAACCAATAGGCTATAGAGGGGAGCACCTTCAATTTGTTACAGGCCTTTAATTATAGGAAATGCACAATAGTTTTGTCCACTTCAGTGGAACAGTTACTAATTTAGAAATCACATTATTGACAGTCTGCAGAACAGAGGCCTGACAACAGATTTAATTTCATCATGACAAAGCTGATTAAAAGCCAGAAAGAGCCACTCACCCAAGCTAAGCTTTTTTTCTACCCATCCAACCACATCCTTGGTATATTTTGACCACGCTTTAGCATACGACAGAGCTGATTCAATTCCGCTGTCATTTCTTAGGAGCATGTTGTCCACCTCCTCTGCTTGAAGATGTCCTGAAAATAAAGCATTGGACACAAAGAAGTGAATTTTAGACATGACCACACACTGAGAGCAAAGCCAGTATTAGCCAATTGTGAATGCTTAAGCAGCTCTCATCTTGAGTTGGTCTTTAATGCTATTTGACTCTAAATAAGACTGACAGAGGTTTTAGAACAAATTAAAGGGTCATAGTGTTTTATCTTGAGTAGTCATATGGTCAGCATAACATTCTTAAAGAAAGTGACCCAACAAAACACCAATCATACGATGACATAAAAAATGCTTCAGGCCTTGGTTCTTTCCACCCCCAAAAAAGCAACCCATGTTGGTTATTCATAAAAACACAAAACCTGTGCAATAGTAATTTTTTACAGTGAAGTTTTAATGGCAGCATAGGTATAAAAAAGTCACCAAGCAACTTATTGGTAACATTTTAGAAGATGAAAACACAGGTAGTGTTTTTAAATATTAAATTAATGACCTACCTGGAATATCATCCCTTTCATGCAGTGAGCCCCCAGACTCCACAGAAAGATTCTCAAAAGACTGGTGTACAAGAAACAAGATATTAAGTTAGAGAAGAAGAGCTCTCACTAGAACTTAAAGCTAACAAACTGTGACATCTATCCCTTTTATTTTGCAGATAAAGCAAGAAATTGTGCTGTAACTCCCTCTCATGTAAGGCACAATACCTTCTAATCTCCCATAGCTGTCAATTGAGCCATAAAAAACAGGAAGGAATCATTATATATGTTTAAACTAACAACCTTGAAAGGCTATGGTGAAAGAGTTAATTGTTTAACAAATCAGGTTGATATTTAAGTGACCTCCAGCTTTTCTTAGTACTCTACCTCTTGTAAAAAGTATTTCATACAGACCTAGTAAAATATACATATAACAGGAAACATTGTACACGCCTTTAAAATCCTGTCTTTCTTCTTCAAGGAAATCAAGTTATGATTTCTCCTAGTTTACTTACAAGTGTGCAGTGTAGGCACAACAGCTGAGTAGTAACACTTGCTAATGAAACCCTGATAATCGGTACAACCTGACAGAATTTAATCCAACAGTAAAGGGAATTTAGCACAAGATTTCATCCCTGCCTTTGTCCTCAAGATGCATTTTGCTACTCCTTTAATTGCGAGTTGAACTATTAGTGAGACTGTGCCGTAAACCAGGCTGCTGTACAAATTTAAATGAATAGTTTACCTACTAACTACCCCCTTTTTAAAAAACACAAAACCCAACACAACCCTGCACCATTTTAAATTACGAAGCTACTCTTGAAAAGAAAGAGGAGGCAGA
Organism: Chaetura pelagica; assembly: GCF_000747805.2. Classification (NCBI taxonomy): domain Eukaryota; kingdom Metazoa; phylum Chordata; class Aves; order Apodiformes; family Apodidae; genus Chaetura; species Chaetura pelagica. Next base: position 9,055,385 of record NW_009970724.1, read on the forward strand.
AGACAAAGGCTGAGAAATAGCTTCAAGTGGCCTTAAGATTTACAAGAACAGCTTGTTTCCGCTGAAGATTTTGGTGCCGTTTTATTTTCAGGCTTAAAGCTAAAACAGAGCACAGCAACTATGATGCAAGTAGTTTTTCTATGTTTGGTTGCTTTTTTTAAAATATAAATGGTAACAGATCATTAATCACACAAAAATTCCTCAACAATCATTGTTTACTTCACAGCAAAAGCAGCTTTTCCATATACCAAAACATGCAAGGTATTATTAATAATTTACAATGAACAGAATCAAACCACAGCCTAAAGAAATGCCCATTGCTAAGAAAGTAGAAGACCAGTACAATTGCTGTACAATACAAGAGAACTTCAGGAAAATGGAAGGGCTTTTTCAGAACAGATGAGTAATCCGTCCAAAGTTACCAACAAAAGAGAGAAAACAAACAACCAACAACTACCCTGAATTTAGAGATGGATTAATATTCAGTCACACAGAAAGCCTGAACATTCCTAGATTTAATTCTGCTTTGGGTGTAAAGTATTAGTCTCTGAAAGTTGATTTAAAAGAGGAAAGCCCCATACTTTATATTAACTCAGGAGGCACTTATAACTTCTGGTCCTAAAAATTATTTCCCATTCTATAAGAAATAAATAATGTCAGTCCTGAGAATTGTTCACTCCTTTCCAGTAATTCAGGCATACAATCTAAGTAGGGCAGTTAATCAATGCTCATTCATCCCACTGCAAATATGTAATGCCATGCTTTAAAAGCAGGCACATGGACAACTACTTTTACTTGTGTCCTACAACTTATCAGAATTTGATCCATGCAGCTTGCCCCCTCAAGCATCCAATGACTAATCCCAGTGAGCCTAAGGAAAAAAATGAATCCTGACTTCTAGATAGATTTCACTTCTCAACTTCAATCAGTCTCTTCTGCCTTTTTTTTTCCCCCATTACTCCGGAACTCTCACCCTGACAGAGGCAAATCTGCATGCATTTTCAAAATTTTATCCTTTTTTTGTGCTCTCAGACTTACATAGCACCGAAGAGCATTCAAAAGAGCTTGTTCAGTAATGAAAGGTCAGACATGTCTGCCTCAGCTATTACAATGTATTCTAAAGCTCTTCTCTTTTTAATTAAGAAATGTCTTTGCTTCCACCTTGTACTTCTGGTTGAACCGCAAGGGCTAAAATGAGCACAATTACATTTGCTAAGAGGGGGTATATGTATCACTTATCTTAAGCTTCCAAGTGAAATGCCTAAACTAAGGAATGTAGACTCCCCGGCAGTCAAGAGAAACAACATCAGCCTCCCCCCACTTTAGGGCAATTCTCAACAGCTTAGTTAGGGAGGTCCCTAACATAACAGGCAATTAAAATATGTCTCCTTAATCAACCCTCAAAGCATTTACATGTTAAACTCTACCAAAATGTTATGCTCTATTTTTTTTAAGATACAGCCAGCTGCTATATTCAGCTACTGAATTTACACATCTACAGGAATGGAAAATTAATACAACCACTCAGATATTTTGCGTTTAAGTCCTCCTAACACACAACTCCTAGTTGGCCTCTAAATTCCTCTCTGAATTGCAAATCAAAGTGAAATGCTTTTTCTGTTGAATGTGTATTTATTTGCCTGAATGAAAATGCACTTAAAGTTAAGACAGATTTCCAGGAAATTGAACCATAATATCCTACCTGCTCCAAAATTTTTAATTGTTCCCTTCCACAGGAGAAAAAGAAAATAACACTAAAAAAAGGTTTTAAAATAAAAACTGGTGACTTCTGGAAAATCTAGAAGAGAATTTCTTATTAATTTCACTATATTCTAATTTGCCCATTGTCTTCCCGCACCCTCATGTTCATAATTTAGCTAAGCATTCACTTCACAACACAATATATGGGACCATTTAATTCCACAGGAAGACGTTTTTGCATTGCAAACCCGTTACAAGGCTAAAATGTTGGCAAATTCAACACCTTCCTTCTCCTAGTGAACCGATTAGCTGAAATAGTACTTGTTCAAATTATCTCATTTAAGTTAACTATGACGCTGGGGTTCTTGGCTATTTTATTTCATACTTCTTATGAGGAACCAAATCCTCTGATTCTAAGTCTCCTGGAACCAGTTTCCTGAGAAGCCTCCTTCCCCCCTCCATGTAGTTTACAAAGCTGAGTTTTGTAGCAACTACAGAAGTAGAGCTTCTGTGATCATCTTTCTTATATATCTGTTAACAAACAGTGAAAATTTAAGATGACTACTTGCGGTACCTGCACAGCATTGCTACAATCATGGCTGCATGAAGGAGCACTAAGTTTCAAGTACATTTAAATGAAATATTTAAAAAACCCAAAATCTAAAATTTTCAGCCTTGCTACAAGTTGGCCTTTCATATGCATCAATTATCTGCATTTTCCTTGCACGTAACTTTTAATTTGACTTGATTTACTTGAAAGTCTACTTCAAAATACACAAAAGCTCAGAAAAGAATTTGGTATGAACACTTTTTAATCTCACCTTCAAAGTGTATGAAGGGGAGTTTAAAATGCTAATGTTTTTCTTTGACTACCTATAAGTTGACAGTGCTATTTCCGTTCACTTAATGAACTGTTGAAACAGCTACAGCACAAGCTGGTCTCTGGAAGAAGAAGAGGTTATTTTTTTAAATAAATATGACTCTTTAAAAGCCAAAAAGGGGTCATAAAAACTTTTCCTTCTAGGTCTAACAGGTCTATTCTAACTACTCCAGCATGCAAATCGTTCAAGTATCTTAAGTATTTAGATCTTTTCACTTAACCAATTAAAAAATCTCAAGCACAATTATAGAAGGTTATCATTTACATATTTGAGCACTAGACCTGTTGAGTCATCACTGGCACTTAGAAGAGAGAATAAATTCAAGTCTCTGAAACCTTGAATGCATTTTTTTCATGCATTAACCTTGTTTGAATACCCAGAAGACTGGGACATCTCCCAGTCCCATGACACAGAGTTTAAATATTAATTCAAATCTCCTTTTAAATTTACAATTCCCCACTCCAAGAGAACGTGTTCAGCCTACCCGACTTCTCCGAGATAGAGGAAGTCCCAATGACGAGCCATTGTCTACATCTCCCATAAGGAAGTCTGAAACACTGCCAGAAAAACAAAGAATTGTGTTACTTCATTACTTTAGCTCACCAAGCAATTTAAGATGACTGAGAACAAAGATTCAGATAATGTTTCTAGTACAATTTAAAAATTCTGCAAAGCAATTTTTAAAAGTGGTTTTATGTTCCCTGCAATTTCTATACTACTGTAATTTTCCTTGCTAAGAAAAACAGCACAAAACCACACAAACAAAGCTGTAAAACTGTTCTGGATGAAGTTAATTTAAAGCAGCTTTATCAGCTAATATAATCCAAAAGAAAACTTAAGGTTTTTTGTTGTTGTTCAGTCTTAATTTGATTCAGCTCCACAAAGCTCTTTAAAAACACCTTCTGGATTCAAACTTACACGTTTCCAAAGGTGAATGCCAATGTTTCAATAGAAGAAAATATTTCACTGAAGAGTTCTCTCTTATTTTCTTCGTTAACTTCTTTGAAGTTCACCGCTTAGGAAGAAGATGAAAACCAAAGGATGAGAGGTGAGGTCAATCAAGCAAGTTTACTAGGCCTAAAGACAAGTTTTATACGCAGTCTTCTACAGAACATACAACACTATACTCTTCTGAACAAGCAAAAAAACACACAGTTTGAAAAAATAATAAGAATGTAAACACTAAAGAAATTACCACAATCCGAATGCTTCCCACAACGACATCAGATTACTTTTTCACTTCCTAGAACTTCCCACGTATGAAGGAGCTTTGTGTGGCAACATGATGGTAACAGGAGGGGAAGAGAGTCAAATCATACAGCAGCACCAACACCACAAAGCATCTCAAGAATGCAGTTAAATATTTGAAAAAATGTTTCTTTTCTGGGTGTGAATGTCAGAATTCAGAACAGGAGCAGCAGTTTATGGGGGTTCCCCCCAACTCTGCCCCAGCTGTATCTGATCCTGTGTATGTATCCAGAACACAGGATTTCTGTCTTGAGTTCAGACAAACATAAATCTATCAAAAGGTAGTATCCATTACAAAACCCTTTAATTATTAGCTCCATTGTCTGGCAAAAATCCCTCAGTTTTGCCTATTAATGTTGGGGAAGAATCTCAGCTATATAGCTATTGTTCCAAAGTGGGAAAATGAGTGTTCCTGGATAAAGCGGACAGTTTCAACTGGTGATCAAGACCAGTATTTAGGCACTCAACACTGAGCCTTTAATGTGCTTCCATGACAAACTGGAATAATGAGGCAAGAATGATTCACCCAGAATTTCTATTAATGTCTACTGGACAAGCGGGACAAGGGGAAGAGAAGACAAAAAGTACAACTATTTTTGTCTGTTTCCAACTTAACTCCTTAATAATTGGTTACTGGAAATTTTTCTTCAGATAAGTTGAGTACACTCCCTTAAGCTAACCTGAGAGCTCTGGATGGAAGATTTCCAAGTTTCACATTGGGAAAACATGACTACTTCATATTAGTATTTATTTTTTAAAAGCTTTTATTTTTTTTTTAAGTAATGCAATATTCTTAATTATCTAGGTACCTAAGTTTACACTTATGATTGTCTGTTTCAGAGATATTGCAACAAGACACATTCATCATTTATTTTTTGCAAGACCTGTGTCAACATTAATTTATGCATCCTTCTCACATTTAAAGCACAGTATGGAAAAAAAGGACTGCAATTACTTCTAGAAGTAGCAAAAATTAAATCACATTAAAATGTTGCCCATTCTATACACATTTTCTTAGCAAATTAAAGTAACAGATTTGAATCTTAAAAAGTATTCAAACTTCCTGCCAGGTGCTTAAACACTAATAGTAACAAACAAAGTAAGCAATCTGCTCCCCCATTTCACTTCCTTTGTGAAAGGAAAAGTTTTTAACCAGTAAATTAACACAGCTGAATCCATTCCTTTTTACACAGCATGCCAACAGGTCTAATCAACATTTTTATAACTACTTCTATACAAAGCTAATAGGGAAAAAAGCATTATTCTCACAGGCTATTTTCACAATTACTCGCAGATTTGGAAAAATGTGTTGTAATAAGTCTACAGCAATTACAAAAATACTGCCTCATATTACACAAATATTAACAGTCTCTGTTGCCAGAGTTCACTGCTAAATTAAAGCCTCTATTTCTTCATAATTACATAAAAAAATGCCTGACATCTTGTTTGAAATGAGACTCAATAAAGTTCTGCAGACGATAACTTTTTAACAACATTGTAAACAGCAGTGGATTACTTTTTTTTTTTAAATTCAGGTTGGTTGAAAAACCTCACTTTTCCACATATAATGTTGCTTATATGTCTAAACTTTGTATCACAAATCATTAAGCAACAGCAGCCATTGCAAGATCTATTGATTACAAGTCAATGACTGGAAAAATCATACCAGTGCTGGCATGAAATGCAAACTGTTTCAAAACTAAAGGGAACCAGCAAAAGCTGTCCATATATTCAAAGAACTTACCACCAAAACACTCGTATATCCATTAGCTTCACTGTCTTCAAAGAAAGAGCACTTCTTTCACTTTGCTAATGAGACATCAGTATAGATTGCCTCCCCCTAAAGAAATGCCGTCCTGTTTCACTCTGCCTTCCTGTTCCAGGAAGAGTTTTGTTAAACTTTACAAATTATATACCAGAGAAATCCCTTCTTTTAAGAATCCATGACAAACAGAATAACCAATTTCAATTTTCTCAGAATTATCACTTCTTCCAAAAAAGTTAAGTCCAAGCTCTTGGTAATTCAGTGGAATACAAACAGCTTTCTTTTAGCTTACTGCCGCTGGAATGCTGATGTACTTAACATCAACTTTAGACCATGCACGCTCTTTCCCCAGGACATCCTGACTGCACACAATAGCTACTGACAACAATGAACTACAGTAATCTTTCCATGTCTGGAAATGACAGCTATCTATCTATAGTTCTACAGATTTCAAAGCAAGTATACAACTTAAGAACACTTTTAACTAAGACTTCATTTGCCACATAATGAACTTCAAAAAAATATTTTATGACAGCAATACATTAAAATCCGGATTCCAGTATCTGAAATGCAAGCCAAGCTTGCATTAAAGTGGATCTGTGTTTCCAAAGCTAACAAAGCTGTCTTCAAACTGTGGTGCATTTGATAACCACATCAGAACGCTGCAAGACAGTGCAAAGTTCTAACTCTAGGGTCATGCCATCAAAAGCTTTCTGAATCAAGCACAGAACAGGCTGGGGAACCAGCAACAAGCATGGAAGTTTTGGTAGCCAGAATCCCAGAAGCTGAAGTAGTGCCTGAGGACATCAAGACTGTAGTGCAACCAGGGCATTTAAACTATGATGCTTAAACAGTTCACAGTGAACACAGCACACAAGCTTGAGTTACTCTCTTGTCCCCTTTCCATCAAATCAAGACGGCAGAAGGGATGCAGCCATGCCAGAGCCTGCAGGAGTTCACTTGCTTCCTCCTTTCCCCTCCCCACAGACACATGCAGGACTGGCAGCAGCAAACCTACCTTGCCATCAGTCCACAGAGCCTGCACAAGTCTAAATCACACCAGCTTTACTCTTTGCAAGTAAATTTGCTCATATATTAGACCAAGTAACACCACCATTTATTTCCCTAGACAAGAATACAACTTCAGTTCATACTTTACTAGCTGACTTTTAAACAGTAAGCAACTGTCTGACTTGGAACTGAATACCTTTGTGATAAATTTTCTGTCCTTAGACTCCCAACAACACTTTCAATAAACTTTCAGAACTATTTCAAAAATACCACCAAAGCAAACAAAAACTCCATCCAAGACACCACATCCAAAAACACTTCCAGCCCTAAAATGAAGACTTGCAATACCTCATGATTACCACTCATCTTTAAAAACAAGTGTAAAAAATAAATAAATAATGGAGGGAGGAACCTGAGGAGAGAGTAGTAGTGTGCAGACTGGGAAGAGGCAGAAAAGTATTCTCAAGATGGCGCAGCTGGAGAGGATCCACAGACTGTCCAGGGCCCAATGTTCTACTTTTAGTTCTCAGTGCCATATAATCTCACTAGTCTATAGTTACTACCAAGTTTGGCAGCCTACCCAACTTTAGCTGGATACCAACAAGACAAGTTTGAGGAATTGTTTCGTATTCCCTCTGTAATAATTTTGCTCTGAATTTACATCACAGATACACCAATAGAACTGAAATTACTTCACCTTGCTAGAGGTATTTAAATTTTACGCTGAACTACTAAACCCCATACCTAAAAGGGGAACTTCTACAAGATGATTTTCAGCTTTACCAGGAACCTGTGTTCATTCTAGTGATTGAGTTGCATCAAAGGGTGCAATTTAGAGCAAGAGAACACTACAAACTTGAATTCAGCATGGGATCAGGAGAACCATGTACTCTGTGGCCAACAGCTGTTTAAAGACACTAAGTGGGAAAACAAACTATGAGAATGATGGTGCACCACTTTGGGAAGTAAATTCCAGAAACAGGAGTATAAACAGGTTCCAGACAAGATCCTTCAGAAAGTCTCAGCTCCAGATCAAGTGAGGCGTCTTGAGTAAGCATGGATAAATTCTCTCCCAGCCCCATTTTCCTGCAACCTCAGTCTGAAGTGGTAAGGTGAAATTACCTATTCTGCCAAAAATAATTATCTGCAGCAAGATCAAGATAACACGCTACAGCTAGTTTTTCTTTCAATCCGTCCAGAAGGAAAAGCAGCAGACATACAATGCAGAACTGTGTGTTCATATTATTCCTCCTGAAGGGCCTGAGTAACTGAGAGTAACTGAGAGACTTTAATGAAGAGCACAAACACTCTAATTTTTGCTAGCATTAAAAACTTCCCCACTTGCATTAATTTAAAAGGGGTGGTCTGTCTGCAGTGCAACTTGTCATACTTACAAGATTACAAATCAGAATCACTCATAGTCATTAGTTCCAAAGTTAGTGTAACTGATTTCTTTAAGAGCAAAGGCAATCATTTGCCAAAATAACCATTTGCCCCTATGTGAAGTTCCAAATACAAACTAGATTTGAAATCCTGGCATTACTTAGAGGTTCAAAAAAGTTCTTCTGGAACTTAAACCAGTGATGCTTCTAGTTCTGAAGGGAAGGGAAAAAAAAACAATCAAAAAAAATGTAAATCCCATCTCGTTTCTATTTCATCCTTTCCTAAATAAACATTAGAAATTTTCCATGCCAGGTTAATCTTCCTAGTCATAAATTTGACTAAAGATACAGAGTGCTTCCATGTCTTTTTATAGTTCTTTCCTCCAATGACAAAAAACAGATGAGTCAGATGAACTTCTTTCATAACGTTGCATTAGCACAACTGAGGAAGACAGAGGAAAAAGGATACTGGTTCTGTCCTACCAGCTCCTCATATGCTGTAGCTTCCTGTTTATTCAAAAGTAACATTACTTCCAGTGAAATAACCACAGCTGAAAACCTGTGAAAGCATGTGTTACTGACAGGCCACTGTAAGCAAATGTGAGGTCTGATATGCTTACGAATCACCACAACATGCTGTATTTCTAATTCAGCTTCCTCAGTTCCAGCAGCTGTACTCTTCAGTTTGAATACAAACATAGGGCAGTGTGATCCTCACAAAAAATCCAGCTGTAAAAAATGAACAGGTGCTACAAAAAGACAAACAGCCTTCACATTTACCATAGCTATGCTGGGGGGAGGTAAGATGTTCTCATACAGCAAAGGTTTTGATGTTCTCAGAGAAGTAGGACCAAAGTACCAAGCTGAAAGAGCTGAAGCCCCGTAACTCCACATTTCGATATCCAGACACGTGACAAATACAATACATGGCTGGCAAACAGTGACAGGTGTTACTAAAGTCTTCATATGAAAGTACTTGTTTGTATCAAAGGCTAAAAATATTGAGGCAGGACTGACTGAAACCACTTTCTTCAGTGTGATCTGGAGCTCCCTTACTTTGCAATTAACTTGGGAACTCCACGAGACCAGGTCACAGGGCACTGCATCACAGGAATGACAATTCACCACAAAGTGTGTTTATATTTGCTTTAGCCAAAAAATAACGAGTTTACACCAGCCTCAGGTTCTAGGTCCAGAATAAATGCTGCTTATGAGACAGATAAATAGCTCAATGAGAAAAGAGTGAGAATGCTATGAACATCAATTGCATTCCGTACTCTTTTATTCCACCAGAAAACACTTAATTTATTCAAGCTGGAAGAACACATTTGCATCAGATCAGCACTGTGCACCATTTCATCACTGTACTTTGGATCCTGTAGCAGGAGTCTTAAAGGTAGGTTTTGCGTACCGTGAAACCATTGCCCAGGAGAAGGTTATTCACAGAATAGTACAGACCAGAGGTGTGGGGGGGAAGTAAAAACTAGAGTTCAGTTCCAGTTCAAGGACAAAAATTGTTACCGTAACAAAATCAACTCCTTCTATATGCCTTTTCCTTTGAGATGTTTCTCATCATACAATATCATATTTAAAGTAGCTCAAGTGAGCTATCACTGAACACCAACTTTTCAGATGTACCTGAAGTGCTGACTTACAACTTGACCCACTTGTACACATTTGACAGAAAAGTGGCAAACAACTGTACTGCTTTTTTTTCAAGTGGCATTCTTAGAACAATAGAGTGAAGTTACTTTCAACATTCTGTAATTATACTGTATGCACAGTACTTTCCTAGCAGTAGTTTTTCTTTCCATGTAGAAAATAATGCAATTTCCTCCATGACTGACCCCTCAAACTCAATATATTGCCAGTGAGCAAACTCTACAATGCAAGCAAAATTTTAGTAATTAGTTTATTTCAAGTGAAAGCATATTTACTGAATGAGCTAAAATCTGTTTGGGGGGCAAAAGCTAAAAACTATTTGTGAATATCTGTATTGCTAGAAATAGCTTCGTTCTGAAGTTTTTTCTGCTGACTATCAAGAGAAATTAACAAATCCTGAAGTAAGTATTCAAATAACAGCTACTCATCAAACCAGGCAGAAAGAAATGCATATAAAGAGAATGTATGAAACACCAGGATTCAGTGCTATTGAAACTGTATGACAGAACAGTGCCCACCAAGAAGAGAAAAAAATACGTATGTCATCAAATTCAAAGGGCTGCAACTACTCTGGAGGAATGGATTATATAATTCAACCAAGTGCTTAATTCTTCACTTCAGAAGCAGAAAGGTAGAAGCCTAGATCTGAAAAGCTGGTTCAGCACTAGAACGGAAAAAAGTAACCTTGGACTTACCATGAACTTTAAATCGAACACAAAAATTGACAAAAAGGCCAGCATAATTAAGGAATCAATCAACAATGTGAGACAAGGGAACAAGGGGGAAAAGCCCTAGAACAAGGAGAAAAACTTATTTGCATCTCTGAAGGAAGATTTTCCACATGATTTAACACAGGCAAGAGGTGGAGATTTAACCCTACTCAAGGTGTTCTCCATGCCACATGGAAGAAATTGTACTGATTCCACAGTAATATACTGGACATATTCCAGAGTAGGAAGAGCTGAAGTCAAAGCCTACACAGACAAAAACCAGCCATGGTTTATGGGGCTTAAGCAGCTGTGTTCTTCACCATTTGTATTTGACACACAGAGAACTGCAGCAACAAAAGGCCAGCAACAGAAAGTATTAACATGTGTCTACAAGGGTTTTTTTGTTGCTGTTGACACTTATCACCTTATGATCTGTTTCTGAAATTTATAAATGAATAATTGCTCATTCAGATATTTCTTTCGCTGGATATAAATACAACACTGTAGTGAGCTGACATTCATACAAATTCACTAAATTAAAAGTTTTTTGGCAAATCTCTTAGTGGATAAATGTGAGGTTTATTATTTTGTGATATTATTCTGCTATACGCTGGCAAATAAAAGCTCAAGATCAAAGGCTTGTGCTTTTGGTATTCAATGGGGGTTTGCACCTAGCTTCAGAATCTTACTACAGCAACAGGAGAACAAGCTATTTAAGATTACTTTTCACTTAGAATATTTTTAAACATGGTAAGTTATTACTATTAAAAAACCCCTGTTTCTTCTGTATACATAGAATCTCTTACTCCAAGCCAGAGCAAATCAGATTAATAATTACAATTTTCCAAGAATAAGAAAGGTAGTAAACTCCTTACCTTTTACTTTTGCAATAACTGTTCCTGCAGCACTTAGAATATCAACTGAGTTCAGAGTCTGATGTTTATTTATCACTGCTTTTAAAACACGCAACAACTCTCCCAGGCGTTCATGTACTACCTGATGCAGACCATCTTGATTTTCTACAAAAAGTAAAGGAGAAACTACATTAGAACAGTCAATTAACTCCCAATCACATTACAAACCACTTTGGTGGTATTTAGTTGCACTGAAGGCCATACGGACACTGAGTCTGCTCAGAACAAAGAAATTATTTTTTAAAGAGTTATACTAGCATTTGCAAACACTTTACTTCTAATGTATGTTGCTTACATATAAATTCATTTATCCCAAAAAGTCAAACAACTACATATATATTTTAAATGGACGACTCTATACCAGTACCCTAAGATTTCTGAACTAAACCATCTTCTTCTTTCTCATGTAATTTCATCAACCACCATTCTTAAAATTACAAGTATTCAAAAAAGAGTGTCAACAAAACCAGATTTGGATTGCTCACTAGGTATTTCTTCACCTAATACAAATTCAACACAAATTCTGTATATTCAAAGAATTAAACAAAGTGGGGGTTGTTTTTGGCAAATACTGACTAGCTTTCAACTGAAGTGGCAGCCAAATCTTAAGTACCTTTAGTATACCTAGTACCTAGGTACCTAGATCTAGTACCTAGATCTACTAAGTGCTGTCTTCAAGCATGTCAGTCCTGATAAAGAAGTGGAACACCTAAATTATATTGTAGAATTAGGTCTAATCTATAAAAATACTCAAACAAGGGGCAATGTGTTGTTTTTTTGTGTTTTTTTTTTTTTACAGCATATGCCTCTCACTATACACCCTTAAATCCATCCCCCACCTTGTTTTCTAAAAAAACCACAAGCTCTTCCGTTCTGTTACAGAAGAGATACTGGTGCACAGAATTGCAGTTCCACATGCACTAGAGTGCTGCGTTGCAAGTTGCAGTAAAATGCTTTCAAATTCAGGAAAGTCTAGCTTACGAAAAAGAAAAGAGGATCTAATACAAGCTGACTCACTTCCCCACCAAGCAAAAAGGAATGGCAATTCTGTGTTGTCTGTGGCCATGATAACAAACAGGTCAATACAGACAATAACAGCACAGAGAAAAATGATGCAGTGTTACTCAGACAACAGTTTCAAGTCTGAGCCATTTTGTTCTGGCTACAGGATATTATATTTAGGCTAAAGGTACTTACATTTCTCTAATTTTTCTGAGGAATCAAAGTACAACATGACATCAGTACAGTACATCACTACTGTCAGGTGGGTAGACAACAGGAGGAATACATAAGAATTACATACAATTGTAGCAAGTGCAAAAGCAAGTCCTTTAAGGACCACTGTGCTTCAGGAGATTTCTTTCAACTCAAACTAGCTTATACATGGTCAAAGGAAAAACCTTTACTCAGGAAGCAGACTAAGGCAAAAAGTTTATCTACCATTCACCGGCACTTTGTGTGTTTTTTCCGGCTGGAGGGGAGTAGGAAGCTATGTATCGTTAACAGGACACACAGAAGTCTAGGAAAATCCATCTTACAACCAGTAAGTTAAGTAAGCTCTATGTAACTTATTAAAGAAACCTAGTTGCAGCTTTATCTTCATTTACATGTATACATCGTTGTTTTTAACTGAGGACTCAAACACAGCAAAGGAAAAAAATGTCGAGACTGGTACTAAAATGTGGCCATGATCCATTACATACATATTAGTAGCAGAGGTAGTTTATGACAAACACACATTAATCTAAAGCTATACTATAGTTGAGAGTTTGAAATTTAATGGGAAAGCAATATAAGCTTGAAGCAGTTCCCATGCAAGCAACAAGTGCTCAAGCTGGGACCTTGGATAAGAGATGATTTGTAAGGAAAATTTAAAAATTCTAGAATATCATGAAAGGTATGAAAATAGTGCATAGAATCAATGACTTAATAGTGTCTGTTAAATATAACACACCTCAGATGATTAAACAGAGCAAGCAGAAGCCAGATTTCAAAAATCAAAGGGTGATTTCTTTGTGTAAGAGACCTGTGGAATTTCTTGGCAAAACAGCATTGGCACAAGAAGTTTACCTGGAAACAAGGACAGGCTGGACAAGCTCTTATCCGTTTCACTGGTTACTCATGGGTTACTGATGAGACAGTAAATGCCTTTACCAGGTCAGGCCATGTGTCCAACTAGCCTGTGCCTTACACAGCAATGGGCAATGATGCTTAAGAGACTAGACTGGCCACTTTCCACAGTCCAGTCTCCCAGCACCCACAACTGCTTCAACCACAGTTCCTATGCACTTCAGTCACTGCTTATAGACATGCTGTCTTTGAATTTATTTAATTCCTCTTGAACCTGCCCCCACAACTTCTTTTCCCTCCACTACTATTCCACTCTTTAGTCTACTGAACTACTAAGCATTGTAGTAAAACAATGTAACCTGCAACAGCTCAAGAACTCTCCTAAGCAGAAGGAGTTCAGAGGATGGTAGAAGTACCACATGTCCAACTTACCTTTTTCACTTTTCTCTAGCTATTAACTTTTGGCAGCCATCAAGGCTCAAACACTGAGTGAGACGCAGCTTTAGTCTGAGCCAGCATGGCCACTGCCACCTTCTAATACTTGGAGAAATTCTGTAACTATGATAGTTTAATGGTCCCTTCAGGCTTCAATCCATTAAAGCCTCAACTTCACTCCCATCAGTGCAAGAATACTGTTGGGAGTACTGGGTAGCTCCAATCAAAGTGAATGGAGAAAAGGAAAGACAGCAGAGCTGTAGGGATGCCCACAAACCCAAAGTGAAACAAACACAAAAAATTTACCTGAAAGTTATAGTAACGTTTTGTTGTTTGGTTTTTTTCCTTCCAGGAAACAGAATATTAGATAGCTTAAAGGTAACTCCAATTAGTTCATTAAGAAACATGTCCAGTGTGTAGGCTGAAGTTTTGAAATCCTTAAGGAGCAGGTCATCTTCAGAGGCATCACCTTGTCTCTTCCTACAAACCTCCGGAGGCAGATAAATATTCCATAATGCTTCATTGGGACTAATGCTTTATATTGGTAGAACTAGGACAGATAGGTTTCAGTGAAGGTATCTGAAGGCTCAAGGCCACAAACCTTCCCCACCAGCTGTCCCTGTCTAACCAGAATACATGCAGTCCTCACATGAAGGGCATGAATATTGTGGACAACTGATTAGCGATGGTCTGCACAAGTGCATGGTTTGACCAGAAGCACCTCTTGCCTGGCCAAGATGAAGGTGTCCCTGACTTCAGATGCAGAAATGTCCACTCGTAGCAGGAGAGAAAAGAGTTCCTAATCATGGGATCGGGAATACCAATGTACATACCCCATAAACATGCCTTTTTAGGAAACATGGTGAGCAGATTTTTGGACAACTAACAAGAAGGGAAGGGGAGGCAAGGAAGGAAAGCAGTCAAACCAATCTACAGATTATGGCCAGCCAGAAAGTCTTCAGTAAGGAGTGTATCACAGGCATGCAACGAACTCCATTAATTTTTTTGTGGAGTTCAGTGTGACCCACAACTACAGGGTTGTCATTACAGAATAAAGCAACCCCTTAAGGTTCCCTACAGGTTGGGTTGAGGAGGAAAAAAAAAAAAATCATGGAAAAGACTAAGTAAGAGCATATCTGCTCCCCAAATCCAGTTTTTTAGTTTTAAGATTTGCTATCTCATCAGACCAACAGAGTTGGAGTGAAAAAACAAAATAAGTGAGAAGAAAAAAAACCCTTAAGGGACAGGAGCCTCTTTAAGTCTGAAATAGAAGCAGTAGTCTTCAAGGAGAAATGCAAGTCGAAAACCACTGCTGAGTTGAATTATATGTTTATCATAGCATCCAGGAGAACATTATCACTAAAATAATGCATTCAAGCAGCAGATTAGTTATTTGTACTCTCAAAAGCAAAGGTCTGGCTACACCCAACCAAGATTTCTTTGGATTTAATTACAGAATTATTTGTTTACAAAATATCTGAAACATTGTTTCTGTGCATCCAGAAGACAAAAGGTCTGTGACACAACTGGTGCTTTAAGAGGGGTAGGGGCAGAAGCCATCAGGAATCACAACTACACTGCATTCTGTAACTGACACTCAGATACTAAAACAGAGATTTCCTGTTCTGGACAGATATATAAACCTCTGGTAGTAAAACAATCCAAATATGCCAGATTAATAGAAACAGTTTTAATACTAAGGAGCCCAAAAATGTTTCAGAAACCAAAACAACAGTAGAACAGATACTGTTTACTGTGGAAAACATGCATGAGGAAATGTGCCTTCAACAAGTTCCTGCAGCAATTAAATTTGACTTAAACAGTCATAAAAACTAATATTTACTTTCAGTTTTTCTTCTGTTCCTTGTCTTACTGTACAAATTCATTTATCTACATGAAGTCAAGCAGGAAATTCCTCCACCAATGGATGCTATATTTGTTTTAAAATCTCTCTGAAACTTAGTAACACAAATTGCAATACTGTAGAAGACTAGTTAGTACCTGGAACCAGACTACTGTGACTGTCAGTGATCCTGTAGTACAGAGGACCTCCTTGAGCACCTGAATACAGATGTTTGCTTAGGTGACTAAAGTCTCCTGGAATGTCCTGGTAAAATCAGTAAGCTTTCTACCCCCAAAACTAAAAACAAACAAACAAACAACAAAGCAAACCAAAACAGGGCTCTTAAAACTGGAAAAACAAAAGAACAAACCACCAAATCAAAAAACTGGCCTGGAGAGAGCTTAGCCTATCCTAGAAATCTTTTATTAGGGTTTAAACTGTCATTTGTGCTATCTGAAAACAAGCCCTTCCAAAACATGAAGACAACCACACAAAAGCATACTCTTTAGGAGAAGTGGAGAAAAAAGAATAGGGTAAAAAAGTGTGTATTCAAAGCCGACAAATCTAAAGCACAAGAATGATACAACAAAGCAGCTGGGGAGCCTGTCAGTGTTAGCCAAGCCATCTCAGTAGCACACTGTTTTCATTAGCATCCCACTCCTCGATGGTTTAAGTCATCACGTTTTAAAACCACGCATCTGTCTTTAATGTAAAGCCAGCATAAACTACCTATTTTCTACTTTCAGGTATTTCTCAACAGGAAGCCTTTCTTTAGTAAGTATTAGCAAGCAATAATGCCTTTACAGCTATGGATTCTATTAATTTAAAACAAAATGTGCTCATTAAGCTTGCCAGTGCCAGTCACCCTCCCTGCCAAGTCAGGGCTGGTCATAATACATGCAGTCAGAAAAGGCACTGCTGTGTCAGTTGGCTGGTATTCTTTTGTCTGACCTGATTTATTGTTGGCCCAAACATTTCAGAAGCTGTTTGTTTCAACAACTGTTTGTCAGGGCAAATTTAAATACAGACTAGTGTACAGTTTTTCTTCTCCATGACCATTGCATATACTACATTGCTATTCAGACCAGTACAGAAGATGCATGAGTGATTCTGCTTACCACTTGTCCACCTAGAACATTACCAGTTTTTAACAGTGGCAGACTCTCCCTCTGCTACTCAATTTCTAACAGTCAGAAAAGAAGGGGAATCACTAATACAACTATTGTTTTGCCATAGCTAAAAGTTTGTTAAGAACTGGTTGGTCACAATGATGAAAATGAAATATAGGGTATTAATCTAGATAAACCAACCAAAAAAGTAGCACATCTGTGAAAAATTCCTGAAGTCTAATTACATGAGCCTTTCCAAGTAAATATTCTAGTTCAGACCATCTAATAAGGTCTTGCTTTCCATAAGAAGCTATTTCAAGTAGAAAGTTATGATTATTTACTTCATGAATTCAAAAGCTTGTGAGAATGCTATAGACAGGGAAAGATACTATCAGTGTGGAAGAGCCTGCCATGCATACTCTCTACAGCCACAAGTTTATATACAGAGACCAGTCTTCTACTATTTGAGGTGGGGGGAACACATATAAACTCATCTCGCTTGTGAAAATCTTACTATAAAAACAAGGTAACTTGTATGATTGCACAGCTTCTCCATCTGCTTTCAAGAACATAATTAAATGCCATGACTTTGTTAAGTGTCTACCATGAACTAACTCACTCTCTGGATGTTACTGCTAGATTAAGATGATGAATAAATGCAACTGGATGAGAACACTTAAATGCCAGTTGTGTACAAAGCCACTGGACTATAGCCAGGGGCAAAAACTAATCAT
Organism: Chaetura pelagica; assembly: GCF_000747805.2. Lineage (NCBI taxonomy): Eukaryota > Metazoa > Chordata > Aves > Apodiformes > Apodidae > Chaetura > Chaetura pelagica. The sequence goes on from NW_009970724.1 coordinate 9,072,850, forward strand.
CATCCTTGCTACGTCTAGTCCCCATTTTAAGGACTTCCTTTTGTAAATTGTTGCTTTCCTGGGATCAGCTGAAGAGTGTGTACTTCAGCTCCCCTTTTACTTTCACTGAAATACAGGAGTCTTAATTCTGGTTTCAAGTACCACTTCACATGTTCTGCATAAATCCCAGTCTCCTTCAGGAGAAAGGGAGAAACTAGACAGAATAGCCTTGCAGAATGGTGGCAAGAAGCAGCACATAAACTGGGAAGCAATTTCCCCAACATTTGAATGGCTGGATCCAGAACTTGTTATTAAAGTTTCAACAGCCAGCATCTCATCACTTTCCATCTTGGAACGATTCAGAAGAAATAAGTTTGAGTAACAATATTTCAATTTGCAAGACCAACATCTTGGCTAAAAGACTGTCAACTCTTATTTACTAATAACCTCATTTTAAGCATAAGGTAAATTACATCCTGTTTCCATTATGTTACACTGGAGGATAACACAGTATCAGTAGTTACGCCGCCTATGTTGGAGGGTGGGGGAGCAGGCAAAAGTCAGACTTGCAACAAAGCTAATCCAAAGTAAAACAGCTTCAAACTGAAATCACACTTCACACCTTCATCAGCATCTGTATTGCATACTAGGAAAATATCAGCACTCAGTTCTGAACCTGGTCCAGACTACGAGACTTCCCAATGAGCTTAACAGAATAGGTGAAAAAAATCATACAGTAATGATCTATGCGGAAATCTGGAAACAATAATTTCTATATCTGCAATTCAGGAACCAGTCCCAGATTAACCTATAATTTTATTTTTTATCTCCTCCTCCTATTAGTCCTGATATAATATGATTAACAGCCTGCCCTATTTGTCTGATTTGACAGAGGTCACTACCACTCTCAAAACACAACAAGAACTCACAAAACACACAGTGAAAGTGCTTTTCACACTTTGTTTTGACCATAAATAAAGCTGACCTATGTCACTGCTGTCTAGTCTCTAGGAAACTTTTGTAAGGCAATAACTATATGGGCTAGATGTGATTTTCATCAATAGTTCATATATAAGATGAATAATATTTTTGTCCCTTTTGGTTGTGGTGTAGATATCTTATTTGTTGGTGGACACTGTTCAGGAGTGATAAGAAAACAACAGTCTTAGCTATCAGATTTCCTCCTTTACTTGGCTCTGTAAACACCCTGCTAATGTGGAGAATGAAACATTTTAATTAAACAGAATGAAATATTTTAATTAACTGAAAAACAAAACCTCAAAAAATTTCTAGAATAATTTATCCTTGTAAAATCTCTAAGAAGGCTGGAAGCTGCCAAAGATACTAGTGAAGTCGTTACATTTCAACCCCATGTAACGATGCATAATTAGAAGCTTCCTACCCATCCCTATGTCAGGAAACATCACACTTGAAGCTTTCAAATTAGAAAGCTAGCCAGACTTAGCTCTTTTTGTTAATCAGTATCATGGCAACCCTTGTTGTCATGGCATCATTAAAAGACACTACACCAAATTCATACAGTCTTTGGCAACATGTGCTCCAGAATCCACTGCAACCAATGTTTTAATCACATCATATTGCAGCAAAACTGAAAATGTATGGAAAATAAACAGTTAAGCAACTATTTCAATGAAGAAAATATGAGGAACGAGGAAAAGAAAGGAATAAAAATAGTAAACTAACACCCACGTTTGACATAAAAGCTATAAAGTTTGGGGAGGTTTTTGAGAAGAATACTACATCTATCCAATTCCATGAGAATGCATGGCAATTTCCTGGAAATAGCTTCTTGAATACAGTATATTGAAAGTAGCAATGTTTGATTTCACTTATTATACACAAGTAACATTTTTATGATACCAGGAAGGATTTGACATTTGGCAAGTCAGTTGCCTATTTACTGTTAAACTATTAAATTTGATCTTAAAATTAGCTAGTATAAATTTAGGTTAAAATTAAGAAACACTCTGTATTTACATTTTTTAAATATTTTAAGGGTAGAAGTTCTCTCTTGACTTTTTGAAATAAACAAGGTGAAACTGCTTTTGGATAAAACACAAAACAGCCTTCCAGGTAAGATTTCTAGCATGAGCTTTTGTTGTGTACCACAAAAACACAACCAGCCCACTTCAGATTTGTCATTTGTTATCAGGGATTGGCGAAAATACATCAGTCTATCCATTTAAATTCAACCATTAATCAAGCTTAACAGCCTCTGTGATGTCATTTGAAGCTGTGGTGATTTTGGTTTGTTTTTAAACTGGGCTAGCATTCCTACCTCATTTTAACTATGATCCAATTCTGTACTTCTAAATAGTGTAAGCATATGTAGGAAGTCCTTCTTGCCCGTGTATAAACAGATTCATTTTCAGAAATTAAATGAAAGTGGCAAAAATCAAGATGTCAGCAATATTTTCAAAAAGTCAAGAAAATAAATGGTGTAAACACAAAATACATCAGAAGAACATAAAAACCTTAGACTTCTGCCTACACTGAAAGCATTAAAATATTTTCATTATGTTGATTTGCCAACTGACACCAAATGAATAGTTGTTACTTCACACTCATTTCATATTTAAATTCATAGATGAACTCCCCACTTATGTATGTAGGGAAGCCTTTCAGAAAAAAAACCCCTACCACAATGCAGCTTTTCATTAATCTATTTCAAAATGCTGTACACCACATTCCTTCAACTTTTGTATTCTACTAGCTTTGAGATTCCAAGTCAACTAACCTAGATGTGTTCAGCCATGCAGTTTAATCTTTAGAATACATTAATCTTTCATTAACCGAAAATTTAAAGAGCACAAACCAGTAATGAAAATTGCTGGAGCTTCATTATTTACCTGTTTCTGACAAATGAGAATCAACACACTGTGACTATTTCATATACTGTTTGGGTAATTTCTTTGAGTCTGCCAGGAGCTTAAGAATAAAACTAGGTGAGGATAATGCTTCAGCACTTTCAGAACACATTTTAAATTAGACTTGTAAATTGTCAAAGGGACATAAGACTACATTTTTTATGATTAGTACATTTGCAATAAGCCTGCTCACTCACATTTCACCAAAAAGTCATATCCATGAGGATTAGGGACTATACTTTCAGAAGAATACTACTTATTTCTTATTTAAGGATATTTCAGTAAAACTTAGCAGAGTAGTCCCTGGACTGAACACTTGCCAATCAAAGACACTGTTACAATAAAATAAGAAAGCTTCTCTGCTTTAAGCAACTTATATAAGATGACATATTTGTTCAAGTCCTAGAAACATATGAAGGAATACTCACTCAACTGTCCCAGCACAAATTTCTACAAAAAGAACAAGTCAGAAAAAGAAAGACTATACCTAGAAAGTTGATCTTACCCTATCAAACTGGCACACAGAAGAGGCAGTAGGAAAGCTGTTTTATTCATTCAAAAGAAAATAAATTTAACCTTTGCTAACCCACACTGAGAAATAATAAAAAAACCCTTAACCTTTAACTCACTTTACCTTTAGTCTAAAATACTATTTGTTCTACATGGCTGCTCCATCCACTTTTAGCCTAAGTCAGTGATTGAGTGAGGAAGCAATTTTACTGCTGCCTGCCCACCTAACTCTCAAAAGACCACACAAAGCCCGGATTATGAGATTATATGGTGTTAAACAAGAGGTGCATTACTTTGTGCATTTTTTTAAAGGATCTTTTAAACACAATTAGAGATGGCTATAGGATATGATAATATTCCGTTTCTGTTTTGTTAAGAAGGAAAAGCTTATGTAAAATCAACTTATTTAAGTGGGATTCAAATCACTAAAACTGCAGCCAGTACCATTAGTTGTCTAGAAAAATGGTGAACAAAAGGGATTAATGATTTAAAGTGCCAGCATTGAGATCATTCTGAAATAACCACCCAAGAGCATAAAGCTTGACTATACAACTTCTACAGGTGACAACAGTCATGAGATATTTGAATGCTCAAGTGGAAATACTTTCAAAATCTTCCCACATCCTAGATTCAGGGACAGTCAATCCCTTCTGCAATATAATGTTCTGGCATCAGATATTTCACATCAAAACATCTTTGACAGTTTCTTATTAATAGAAAACAGTACAACATTGTCATTATAGCAGTAACTGATGTCACACTGGCTCTTGCATGCACCCAAAGACACCAGCAACCCACTGCACAGCTCACTGTACATTTTTGATTGAGGAGTATTTCTTTACAAATACCTTGCAATAGAAAAGTGAAAAATACAAACCACAGAACTTGTTTGCTTTATGGTTCTGTATTTACACATCTGTTTCCTCCTAGTATGACTGAAGTTGTCATTCCAGCTAGTCAATGCTAAATTTAAGTTACAGAATCTGAAAATTTTAGAAGAAACAAACAGAACTTGGTGAAGTATATATTTAAATAGCAGTCCTATGCATTTAATTTTTCATCCAACGGCACACAGCATTTGGCTGCTGTATAACATGCCTCTCTCATTATAAAGAATCCAATTTATTCGTACATTCTAGACCTATTGCTTTCTTTCCAAATTAAGTTCTCAGCCACCTTCTCTAAAAACTACTAGCTAGCCATCAGCTGAAGCCAGCTACAGCTAGTAGTTCTCCATTCCTTGCTGAATGTATTTGCTTATTCTTAACACAAAGGCTTAAACATAAATACCAGAGCATTTGATTTGACCACTCTGCAATCTTAATCCTACTGCTAGTTTCCCCTTCTTCACCACTGGCATAAACTATTTATCATGGGTAATTTCTCAAGGCCCTTCACAAACTGTCTTCAGTCAACTATCACAATTCACAAGTTATGTATACTACTAAGCTTTCAGATAAATAATTCGCACATTACCAAATGAAGCAGAAAATATATAGAACTACCTCTCCAAAGAGCTGTCTCCTTCCACTGCTCTCCTGCTGGCAGAGGTTAACCTACTTGTGTGCTGAGACCACAGCTCATGCAATGAACCAGTACTGTTCTGTTTTTCTGTACCTCCACTTTAGTGATTGCATTAAACATAATTATTCTTCTTGTCAGCACTGAAGTACTTCTGGACAGACTTTGAGTTGTGGTGCCATAAAGAACAAAGTACCCTATATATAATCAATGAATGAAACAAAAAACATCCTACCACAACAGGGAAAAACAAACAAAAAACCCAGACAAAAATGCAAAATTACTTGAGCATCATACTACAGAATACTTTCATATCACTATCAACACTAAAACAGCAATAGGAATTGGCTAACATTGAGCAGTCTTGAAGCTAATGCATCGAGATATTTCAGCAACATCTGATCTTACAAACAGAGCTAAGAATGTGCTGCAGTCCAAAAGCAGAACATTAACTGAGATCTTAAATCTGCTCACAACACAAAGCCTAAAACAAATCACACCTGCATGGACTGAAAAAATCCAATACAAGCTCAAAGAGGACCCTTTAGAAATCATATACTACGAAATCAAAATTTATCCCAAAATCCTACAGATTTCAAAACCTCTTGTTAAAAAGGCACAGGGTAAGAGGACACGCTTGTGCTTTAACTCCACCATACTTTCTGCAAGTTTTTGATCTACAAGCCTGTAATTCATTTTACTCAAAGACAACACTATTTTCAATTCATCTTAGCTGAAACTTCCTCATCAGGCCTTCCACATCCTGGAAACCTCTAAAACTTGAAAAGGGCTAAGACAGTGAAAAATTTAGAAGAAACTGCACCATATGAGCCTTTGTTTTCTTTTAACATTCACAGTATGCATAGCCACATAATACCATGGGTCATTCTGTCTCATAACTAAGTAGTACTAACAACTTTTTGAAGTAATGAACTGCTAAAACACCCACCTATGGGCCCTGAACCCAAGGTTAACACAGCTCAGAGTATCAATACATTTGAAGAAGGGAACACACTATATTACTACAATAGCTCTTTGGAACTGCTTATGTCATCAGAATTTGAACTTTCAGCTTTCTTATTTCCCCCATACATTCTCCAGTACCCATTTACCAAAAAGAAAAAAAAAAAGTTAGAAGTCCATATGTTATTTCACATATAAACATGTCAGGAGGTGAAAGACCTAAGTCCCAGTAATAATAGGGTTTTCATTCCCACTTTAGATTTAATGTATAACAGGACTTGCTCAAATATCTGAAGCAATTTAATCATGACACATTACACAACTCTGAAGAGGTAAGTTTGATAAACCAACTTTTGTCTTAAGTTGACAGTATGTCCAAAATAATGATAACCAAAGTTGGCAAACAAGAATTCCTACATAGTTTTAAAAACTAGCCCAAGAAAGTACCTTCAATCAGTAAGCAAGGAAAACATGGTAAAAAGAAAAAGTCATTTGTTCAGCTAAATCACAGACTTAAAAAAAAATATCTGAAAGTCTGATGTTTTTCAAGTACACTGTTCTGTAACTAATGTCATTAAGATTAAGGTTTAACCCAAACGTAATTATTTTCTACAGGCTTACGTGAGTCATCTCAGTCTCTCACAAAACAGGGCATTTTAGGGAGATGAAGGAATGAGCCCTCATAAAATTCCTACTTTCCTTAAAAAAAAAATAAATCCCTATTTACCTATCAATAAGGTAAATAGGCTCTGTATTGAATCTCCTACCCTGCCATGCAGTTCTAACTCCCATCCAATAATGAGACATGAGATCTAACATAACTAAACCACTGCAAGTGACAGATCAGATCAACATTTGCCTGGAATTAAGAAACAAGTCAGCTTTAGTTCTGTGACCTAACTACATAAATAGGAGGAACAAATACTCACAGTGAAACTAGTGAAAAAGGAATTATTTAGCCCATGAGGTCTTCATTAAGTCAAGATCATTAAAACAAGAGTCACAACTCATAACTCTGTGCTCTCAGGCATACAAAAATTACTTGTATTGATGTTCATGTTCTATGTTGCAACTTTGATAAATTAATACATTCGAGAAATGAGAAAATGGAGTAATTGTGTGGATACAGTATAATACATTTTGCCAAGAGTAGGAAACTAATTTAAAGCAAGAGGTTTTTGTACTGTTTTTAAACACAAAAGCCCTTACATGTACACAGGAATTGCTGTTAAGAACATAAGAGTTCACACTAGATATGGATCAAATCTTGTTTCTCAGGTGCTGGGAATTCTATAAGTGATACAAGCTTTCATGCCCGTATGTTCCCCTGCTTCTTAAGCTGCAAACTATACTAGATTAATTTTTGTTGTTGAAAGGCCCAACTTTACATTTAGATTCAAAAAAGAAAAGCTGACTGCTCATTGTTTTCCTCACCTTTCATCTTGCTAATCTTGTAATTTCAGTTTCATTACTCTAGCTACTGTGAGGGAAAGGGAAGGCAATTCTAACTAACAAACTAGGTAAGGCTCTTTAAGCATTTTGAGATTCTTTTCTAAGAAATGTGAAAAGAAGGAAGAACTGAGATTTACCTTATATTGCATGTTTTGCGCTTCAAAAGCAACATGAAAATGGAAAATGCCTGTGCCCTCTTATACATAGTTTGCAGGTTTCCTAAAGACAGATATGCTAATTATTTAAGTGAATAGAAATATCCAGACTGCACATAAGAGTTGATTTTACATTTTAAACATTCACAGGCCTTCAAGACACACACACCCCTCTTGACTGCTGATCTTAGACACTATAGCAACAAGTGAACATTTGTTCTGAAGGAATGCAGAGTATGCAACTGGGGGAGGGGTAGTACTATCAGCCACAAACTTATCTGCTGGTCCACTAAGTTATTATTTAACTTCAATCTTCCCTGAAACTGAAGAAACAGCATTTACTATCCAACATTAGCAACCTACATTTAACAGGCAGCTTACACTTTGACTATGAAGAACACAGCTTTCCTTGAACTGAACTTCAAGAGGAGGTTGGGCTTTTTCCTCTGCTTGTTCAGAGTACTGGAAACAGCAGAATTGTTCCACGACTGCAGCTTAATTAAGCAGTGCTCTAATATTGCAAACCTGCAAAGAAAATGCCCAGCTCCTGTGGCTCTGTTCACAGAATCTCAAAGTCCAAGACTCCCTAACAAAATCCTGCAAGATGGCAGACTCATAGAAAAACAGGGCAAAACAGGTTGTGGAATGATATGGAGTGAAATACAAAGAAAGCCGGAAAGTTCTCTCTCTCAGCTGAAGAGTAATATTCCCAGGGAAAACCATGGTCCGTAGCTATGGGTGTCTCCCACATACTTTGACTGAAAACTACTTTTTATTGAATTTGTGTGGGCTTGCCTTCATTCCATTTTCACTAGTTCTTTCACTAAGTTCTCTGCAAAACTCCTCAGGTTTGATTAATCTGGCACTGGACAGGAACAGGACTCAGAGCCAGGGATCTTGGTGTCCTCTGCTCTGCTCGTGAGAAGAAAGGACAGTGTGAAAGGGAAGCATGGGAAAATGACCAGGAGGTCTACGGCTTGCTGAGGTCCTAACGCTTGACAAACAGAAGCTGTTTACATGCCTACCTTTTTATTTTTTTCTTCACAGTTTTGCCATAAACAGGATCAGAACCTATTAAAAAAGAATAACTACTATTTGCTTGTTAAAAAAAATAATTAGGTATATATTTACTTTGTTCTTATCCTTGTTTACATCTTTTACATCTTTTACCTTGAAAGACTATTTCACATCTGTCAGAGCAGTTTCAATTTCAGATTGACAGAACTAATATTTAGAAGTGACTCTTACTTGGAGATATATGAAAGGATGTACTAAGAAGTTTCCAGGTCAGAAAGACTGGAAACACATATGTCTTTGCATATAAGAAGCAGGTTTTAGGAAGGCAAGTTTAAAAGATGACTGTCCACTTCAAATATGCCAAAAGCTTACAGCTCAGAAGGCTGATTAATTTGCTGTCTACAAAGGGCATTTTCTGCTTGCTGTTCTCTCCACCCCTCACTCTTCCACCTTTTAAATACCCCCATCAAACTTAACCTTGAATAGAGGGAACAAGAGTTGGTACAGGCTGCAGCAGCGTGTGCTGTAATGCCAGGATGAAGTGACACACTAACTCTGCCTAGACCCTCACAGTCTCTTTAAACCTCTGGCCACTCATTCCTTTGCCTCTCCCTTTTTTGCTGGTACTTAGTACGACCTTATAATCAGTTAACAAAACTGATCTGGCTGAAAACTAGTTCCTTTCTTCCTAGGACTAGTTTTCAGAAAGATCTGCCCCCAGAATTGGCTTGCTATGCCAAAGATCTATTGCAAGTCTTTGAGCTCACACTCAAGTTCATCCTCTAGCCTGCTGTGGAAATACACTATTAGCATCATTTAAACCAGAATCCCAAATGTAACAAGAATTATAAAACAAAAAAAAAACAGTTTTAGAAGTATCTTTTAAATTTACAGTTACAGAACTGTCCCGTCAGTTCAGCTGTTGGTGAGGAAAAAAAAATAAATATCTGATTTCTGCAGGAGCACCTTCAGAAGTTATTCCTTCCAGCTGCCTGCCATGATCTGATTCACTCCTGGCTTCTCTGCTACTGTGTTTCACAAGGTCACTTCTGCCAACCCTGCTATGGGAACATCATCATACAAAGCAGCAAACACAAATGGTCAGAATTCGCCTCTT
>NW_009970724.1:9082463-9091241 GCF_000747805.2 Chaetura pelagica
CAGCAGGAGGATGAACAATGTTACTGCAGGCTAATACATTTAAAATACACAGTTACTTCTTGTGGACCAAGCTTGGGTAGAAATACAAAGTACAAAAAATGTCATATTTTAATAACAAGTTTCAGGATTATACTTCAGCTATTACAAGTATATCATACCTAGATCCTGGAAGCGATTAACATTAAAAATCCATTTCAGCATTGTCAACATCCTCAAGTGATGTGATTTCTGTAGTAGGATTTATTATCTACTAGACAGTTTGTTTTCCCCTTTTATGTGCTACATGGAATAAGAGAAGCAATATACTATGCTTTACATAAATTCCTCCACCTTTTCCTTGAAGATTCTTAAAGGTAATTTAATCAAGTCTCTAGCAGATTATTTATGTAGTTGATAATCACTATGTTCTCATTAGCCCTGAAAGTTAGATGCCATGATATTTTCTTTCTCTTCTCCTACAAAGATTTTTCATTTAGGACACAAAATACTATCAAACAAAAACCTAACAGATTCTTTCACCAAAATTTTCAAGAAATCAATCCAACTTCCCTCAAAACAAAACAAAAAAACAACAAACCCTCCAAACATTCCTTTCAGAGACTGTTGCAAAGAAAGGTAAACACTATCAGATCCTTGTTTAGAGCAGTTTGCCCACCTACCAAACATTCAGATTATGAGATGTCATTAGGTAGGTAAATGCATCCAGTTTAAGTGTATCAAAGACAGCAGCCTCCACTGAGAAACATCAAAATTGGAATAAAGAACAAACAGTAAGTTACACCTAGCATAAATTATCATAATTTCAATCTGTAGTCTTAACTACAATAGCTAATGAACTTAGCAAAACAAGACCAACTCACTTTCAAAAATACTGCCTGAGAAGGACATTAATGATTTACCTTACAAGAAAATAAAGAAAAATCCAATACTGACAGTAATACAGTGACTTAATCATATTAAAACTATAGACCGTACTAAAAAAAGCACACATAATAAAGCCTGGAAGAGCTGAAGAGAAACCATTCATCTTTGACTGCCAGGCTCTAAATTCAGTAGACAGCTTGTGGCTTTTAGTGTAGCATGCAAATAATACCAATCCCTGTGACGCTAAAACAAAGTTTGGGAGTCACTAGAGACTACAAGTTACTTATTTTGAGGAAACTATTTCACTTGACACACCTTTAAAATTGTCCCACTGAGATGAATATCTTACCCTTCAAAAATAAGGACCTGAGGTTTCAAGTTAGGTAGGATTCCTGATCCTTTTGAAAGTACTAGTACTACTATAAAGAGGATGCAGACATTCCTGACCAGGCCAATCAGCTTCACCAGTATTTTTACCTCTGCTTCAGTTAAAAAGAAAATAATCTTATCAAACTCTAAGAAACCAGACAGCAAAATCTGATCCTTCAAGGGAAACCTGAGATGAAAGGCAAGAGCTTCGTATTGCTATTCTGCTTTCTAAAATACCTGCAAAAAAAAGGGTTTCTTAGTATTTTAGAATAAGATACTAATTTACATCAGTTGAAGATAAGATGAACTTGAGGAAAAACGTTTTTGCCCGTGAAAAGGATGCAGAATTACCCACATGAAGCACACAATATCACACTTTGAAGATCACTTCAAAAATCTATTATAAAGTAAGCAATAATTCTTAAATTTATCTTAAAATACAGTCAAGATTATATATTAACACATAAAGTATAACCACTTCAGCACTTTTAAACCACACGCAAATTTTACCCTTACAGCTATTCATAATGAAACACTATCTTTCCCACACTCCCAAGGGCAGACCTTACAGTATGAAGCTTACCTTACATTCCTTAAAAACAAAATTAAAAAAAAAAGCAAATGTCACAAAACTAGTTGCTGACTATCTTCAGACTAGAGAAACAGGAATGTTTCCCCTATCTCTGATATGATAAAAGTAAAAGCTACTATTTACTGTTTAAAAGTGAAACACTTAGTAAAATATCTCCTAATGAGGAACTCAGCCTGTGTCCTAAATACCTTTTGTGTGGTGCTTTTAAACCAGAGTAAATGAATCTCATTTAAGCAAAGACCACACAGTGGCATCATTTGCTTGAAGCAACAGTGGAATTTATTATATGCATATAACCAGCACAGACTGTAGTGTCAGCAATCTCATACATAGATACCTGTTCTTAAACACATTCTAAATTTTGCATATCTATGCAATAAGCAATACGACTTTTGAACTGATAAATCCCACAACAGGAGCTTGTATGAGGTAGGTCCTGCACATTTTGACCCAAAAAGTGGTTTACATACTTTCTACAAAACTTCCATGAGGTACAGGCCTCCTTGTATTTTGAAAATATTGTAGAATACATAGCAGTTACCCCATCACTGCTATTCTCCAAAAGAATGTATTATCATGTAGAAGTCACTCAGCCTCAAAATTCATCAGTGCTTACTTGCAGACACATTAAACCTATGCTTTGGAACAAGAACAAACTCTCTTCAAGGCACAGAATTTAGCTTAAGTATACCTCATGTACTTCAAATTTTTAAGTTTTTCAATACTGTGGTCAGGTTATTAAGCATATCTTCATGGGAGGCAAACAACTTCTAAATGCCCTCTATCATGGAAAGATAAGACCTTTAAAGGTCCCTTCCAACCCAAAGCATTTAAAGTTAATTCTCTTCTTCCATGCCACTACTTCTGAAGATTACAGATAGGTCCAACCTTTAGGTTGTACTTCACTGTATGTCCTACCATTTCAAAGAGGGGTGCAATTTGAAGATACCAGTTAGGTTCTCACATTTTCAAATACAGCTGAAAAGTTACCACTGGAATTCAAAGGAAGAAAATTCACCAGCTTTCAAGTCATTAGATCTTATGTACTTAGGACGCACATTAAAACTGAAACAAGAACTAAATCTTGGTTACAAGAAGGAAACCAAACGTCATCAATAAAACTGGAAACTCAAATGAGCAGTCCTAAGAGTGGCACAGATTGCAGGTAATGATCTGAGCCTTCTAGGTCTTAATTCAACATATACTCTTGAGTTTGGCCTTCTAGGCAGGGATTTCTGAGCAAACGGTTTAATTTTCTTTTTATCAGAATGGAAAGAAGATTGACTTATTGTGCATCTCATCAATATTTTGAATATTGACCTCATAAAGTACTAATGATACATGAGTGAGACCTTTCAGTTCTAACACAATATAACTATCCTTACTAATATCAGGCACATTACACAATCTCACACATCTGGACATTTAACTGAAGACCAAACTGAGAGTGATGCACTATTTGTGCACTTCAATCACTACCGATTGAGTATGTCATTAAGTAGAGATAAATAAAAAAAACAAAACTGTGAAACAGCACTGGATTCATTGACGTAGGTTCAAAAAATGCCCAGACCTCCTCTTTAATAAGGACATTGGTAAAGTATCTTGACCCTGTGCTTCCAGTTGGATCACTAATAACAGATTGTTACATTCAGTGAGTACAATGCCTAGATTCAAAAGGGAATTTAAAAAAAGACAGCATGAACTGAACTGTATGGAACACATGGTATTTCACTCAACACAAGAGGCAACTGCAGCTCCCTCATGTCCAAACAGCTGACAAACTTTTCAACTCTATAGTTTAATTCAGAGGTTTTTTTGTTTATGGATTTGAGGTGGCATTTTTTTCTGGGGAGGAACTGTTTTGGGGTTTTTTTATGTGGAGCATCCTTAAGAAACAGGTTTCCTACTTGGAAATGTCAAGGTTTTTAAAACTTCAGTTTACACAACAAATATTATTGGGTGAGAGTGTGAAAATAAAGTAAGTTACAATGCTGGGTTTACCTTTTTTAAAAAGTAATATCCAAAATTTATTCAGCATTATGACAATAAGACTACTCTAAGAAATTAAATTATATTAGCATAAGTAATGCACAGAAAAATAGCCTTGAAAGCTACAGGAAATTTCAGTTATATAACACCTCTTAAAAGAGTTCTCAACTTATAATTCATGCTATGTATCAAATTGCATTGGTACCATACAAAACATAGTGCAAGTCTATAATCCAAAGGCACTTATGATGTAGCTCAGACACCAATACTTACTATAATCCAAAATAGCTTAAATTTTTCACCCAAGATATTATCACTACATCAGGAAAACGTTAAGTGAATGATGAGTGAGTAACTGCTAGGCTCTTCCAAGGCAGTTCAGATAACACAAGGAGGGAATATAACCATGAGCTGGTGCAGAATTCAAGGCATGCACGCACTGGAATCAGCCTACCTACTGATTCAGACCCCAGCTGTGCAACAGCTGGCCCTGATGAACAGGAATCCCCATTGTCAAGAGTGAAGTTACTGTGCATTAGAAAGCTTTTCAACAAATCTGCCAAAGTGGCAATATTACAACTAACAGTAGATGTAGGAGCTACTGAGAGAACTGAGAGAAATTAAGAGGCTAAAAAACCTATAGCAGACTCTAGGATCACCTGCCAGGCTAATACAAGAGCCCATTGGCGCAAACCTGTTGCACCACTTATATAGCATATACACATGAAAATATTTTATTTTCTGTAGCAGATTTTTTTTTTTTAGTTCTTATTTCATAAGTTTCAGAACAAAGTTTACTACTCAACAAAATCTACAACAGGGCAATAGATGAATGCTGTCCAAAAAGGAGGAAATTAACTTCCTATCCCTGCAATTGATTCCACCTTAGAATAATTAATGCAACCAATTTCAGGATCATGGTAAACTGCAAGTATTAGGAACCAGAATTCTATGTGCAACAAGTCTGTTCAATCACCCTAGTAAGTTTTTGTCAATTTTGGACAGACAACTGCCCAAAGATAAGTAAGATGGAGAACTGCAATTCAAAACTATGCAACTTCCAGAAGGTTATCTCCAGGCAGCAGTAAGCATGCCCAATATTATAGAACTCATCATATTATACAATACTGGGGACAGAGGTCAAAAAGCACACTCCCAGCTGTGGAAAAGAAACATTTCTCCTTTATGAATTATCAATCCTTTAAACGGACAATGCTTTCACAAATTACTTCCACAATGTAGTATAAAACAAGAAGACTTCTGTCTTCTATGATGGCTCTTTGCAACTTCTGAGTCAAAGTCTTTAAATTGAACATTAACAACTGCTGCACAGCAACTGAAACACTTCAGTATTTTGGTAGTCCTCTCCTGCAGGATCCTCATTTCAGTGTCAGTAGGCAGCAGACACCCCATCTCACAAGTAACTCTGCTCATCCTGTGCGCTCAGCAAAAACACTGTTGACATGAAGTGATCACTGGTTTCAAGTTATTCCTCTGTTAAGATTTGTTCATACCTTTTGGCAAAGCTACTTCATCTGTGTGCAGACTCACCTGAAACACAGAGGTGACTGCAAATGCTCAGCACTCAGGACATCTTAAACAAAACTGCTCTGGATGTCATTTCAGCTGTTAATGTGATAACATTTCTGTACAAGTTAAAGAAAAGCTTTCCTGCTGGGAACGAAAAATTGAATAATACCATTTTGACCGGAACACACAATAATGCACATTCCTCCTAAGCAAGAAAATTAGGAGTTTCCACCTGCTGGCAGAAGACGGTAAATACTTTGCAGAGGAAGTGCAGGGTTACATTCTACCTTAAACATCACTACTACTAACATATAAGACCTTCAAGAGCCAAACCAAAACAACCTAGAAAACCGAAATGTCACAATAATATTAACAGACATTTTTGGAATTACAAACAACATTCAGGTGGTTAAAAACTAATCAGTTCATGGTCTCACAAACTTTTAGCATCAGCCTAGACAGCCTGCTAAAACTTCTTCTCCCTTGTTATGATTATGAAACAGATTGCAGTGTTCTGATGAGGAAACAGAGAACCCCAAACTAGCAACCACCATTTCCTGTAACTGTAACACTGAGGGAGGGAGCGTGGATAAAGGGGGAAGGTAAAGGGCCAGGGGGAATAACCACAGTAAAGACTAGCCAAACCATTATTTAGAGTTTGAAGAGTTTAAGAAAATCTATTGAAAATAAAGAACAACTGACAAACCTTCCGAAAGAATGGCTTCCTTTAAGTAGAGTAGCACATCTGCAAATTTTCTGACATCATTCACCAGTTGCATGATGTACTCTGGATCCACAACAGGATTATCATAGCAGTCAGAGTTGGAGCTAATGCTGCTCAGAGAGCTGCTCTTGGTGCTGCGCCCCATTCCCCAATTTCCTGAATTAGAGATGGTGAAGAAGTTGGAGGTAGACAGTCGGGCTAATCCCAAACCACGCTTGTTACTTCCACCGTTCTGCCGCAACATCCCAGCAGCCGCTGTGCTTAGAGAGCTCCTGCAGTCAACACTCAGTGCTGCTTAATGGCCATTTGATGAGGCAAAGATGAAACCCTTAAAAATGGAGGGGGAGGAAAGAAGATGGAGGAGAAAGAAAAATGTTAATTAGTATAGAAATATATGTGAAGTAATATATTTGTATCAACAAGATCTAAAATTTCTTTCAAGATGACACTGCTTTACATTGTAATGCTTAACTGAAGTATTATAAAGGGTTTTGACTGTCTGAAATTATTTTAATTTGTATAGCAGACACACAGTGTTGCATAAAAACCAATGGCATGCAGAAATTATTCCAAAAGCTAAATATGAAGCATGCTTATTTCACAAGCAAAGCTTCTTCCCTTAATATTTATTCTGGAAACATTAAGAATCAAGTTCTTTACATTTATCCTGACACCTATTCTTTACCATGAAATGTTACTACAACCGAATACAATTGCAAAAACACTTGATAAGATAGAGAACATCAGCAACAACCTTGCTTGCATCAACCACCGAGCTGCATTCAGCATCCTGTCTCTCAAGATAATAGACAGTCTTGATCTGATAGGATGAATTTTCTTTGTGTATCTTGTGCTAAGCAAGAAATCGTGGCCTATCACAGCTTGTCTCAGAACAGAAAAACATCCTGACAGAAGTGATGCTATATTTTTATAAGAAAGGCAATCAAAGGAAAGACATATAGAAGTGAAAAGATTTTAAAATAATTTAGCATCAAAGTTTATCTGCAAATCTCAGTGGAGCTGTCTTGAAGGGTGTGCTCTCCAGCCTTAAAAGTTACACCATAAAAATGCAGACATTTGGGGAGATTATACTGGTATATCTAAGCAACTACCTGTATTCATTTCATTTAGGAAAAACGGAATGCTACTCCAAATTTCCCAATGTCAGGTTAAGCGATTCATTGCAAATCAGCAGACTCCAGGTGGCAGAGCCAGGTATGGTTCCAGTAGCTTGTACAATGCCTGCTACTACTCCCTCCCCACCAGGAGAAATTCTCAATGTTTACACTATATGGTAAACACCACAGGAAAAAAAATATAAAATAAATAAAATTAAAATCAACAAATTGGAACATGACAGCTAAAAAAATGAATGTGGGTTGCAGACATACGTGCAGCAAAATCTCAAATTCAACTAATTGTAGCTAAAAATAAAAGTTACTATGATCTAAAAATGCAGGTTGAAAAGGGTTAGCCTGCATATGTTTGTATTTGGTTAGACCAACTGAAGAAGCAGCATCTTTAACATTTTGAAAACTCCCATTATGTATTTCAACAGGCATTATTCCAATGTGCTTTGTATTTTTTTCCATCATTTCTGCTTTATTTCGCTTTGCAAGTTAAAAATATCAGAGGAAATGTGGTCAAAGCAGTTGTTTTTGTAATTAATGTGGTAAGCCTTTCAGGAGTGTATGCTGGGGGGAGAGTGGGGGAAGAAAACTTCAGAATTCAACACAAATTAACTGCTCTAATTTCTGTTTACTGTTTAAAGTCAGTACCTGTAAGAGTACACATGGGACTATAAAAATAATGCAGATAATTAAGCAATTCCAAACACTTCAAGTAGACTGAAGTGAGGTTTAGATTAAACATTAAGCATAATGTCCAAGCAAGTTTCTTCTGTTCCCACATATAATTCTCACAGCTACAAAGCTACTTTGCAATTCCACCTTGCAATTACAGAAAAAAAAAAAAAAAAAGCCACACAGCCTTCTCTCCTTTTAACAACAAGTGTGATATCTATTTATATCAAGACAAAGATTTTCATATTATTTAAAAGACAAGCCTCTTTCAAGTCTGGCCAGCTTCAGAGTCAAGCAGCATGATGTGTTAGACCTGTTCCTGTAGCAAGTACACACTTCTAAAGCTGCGTTACTGCAGAGATACATTGCACCTTGTTCAAATTAAGACGAGAAACAAACAGCACAGTAATGCCACCGCTTTGAAAATTGCAGAAGTGATTACAAAGTTTTCCTCAGTGGAAAAGCCTGAAGAAACTTCTGCTGCGAAGTAGCAGCAGAATCAAACTGTTCAGTTCAAGTCACCCTTTCCTCGTAAAGATTAGCCCCTCCATCTGCCCCTCCTGCGCTACAGGGCAGAGGGGGAAAGGTTTCCCTCACAGAACACATGCCTTTCATTATTGAGAAGTGTTTCATATTTCTGCAGAAGACTCTGGCTTCAGAAAAGAAAAGCCCCCACCAGCTTTTCTGTAAACGCCTCCAGACCCCGCTGGTTAAGAGCGAGCGACCGCCAGCACCGACGGAGGAAGGAAAAAAAAATAAAGCGCCAGATATTTCAGAAATTTGCTCTCCTAGCACATTTACCCGGCAGGGAGGGGGGAAAACACAAGAAAAAGAGGAAAAAGAGAAGGCAGTCCCGAAGGGGCCACGTCGCTGCCGGCCCCGGCCAAGGGCAGGGCCGCTCCCCG
>NW_009970724.1:9091831-9117512 GCF_000747805.2 Chaetura pelagica
GAAGGGAGGACTCGCCCTCCCGCCGCCCCGGCCGGAGCCCGAGCTCGGGCCGCACGATGTGCGAGCGGGGCTCGGAACCGCCGCGCGTGCGGCCCGTGCTGGGCAGAGCCCGGGGAGGAGCGCGCGGGCTGCCCGGTGAGTGCTGCGCGCAGAACGAGCCTCAGAGGCGAGAAAAGGCCGAGTTCAGACTCCGCGTGTTTAGCAAACAGGATTTGCTTTCAAGTGATTTTCCCAACGAGAAACAAAAGCACTGTGGCAGCGGGGAGAATCTTTCTCATACTCAACCTCCCACACTTTCTGCTCCTGATTCCAGACGTCATTCCTTGTACAGCTTCCAGCATTGTAAGATGTGAGCGAGCACACACACACACTTTTCCTTTCTGCTATTTCTGGAGGAGTTCTGTTGGCTACTTAGGGAAAACAAGAGCAGTAACCGAATCAAAACGAAGCGTCAGACTGCACCTCCAGGATGGGAGTGGATTCAGCTACCCAGACAGCCCAAATTTTGGCACAATTTAGCTGAGTTCAGTTGCATGTGCACATATATGCACATTTGTCTGGTTAAGAAAAAAAAGTTGGAAAAGCAGAAGTTTGCAGCACCATACAGGAACTCCAATAGTTCCCAGCAGCATCAAGACCTTTATATGTTTCTACAGACTTCTGTTATGTCAGCTCCCAGTGACTGAGGGCAGCAGTTTCTCAGTCTTATAGAGGTGAGGACTACAAACCCACACTATATTCTTCACTAAGAAAAAGCCATTTTAATACAGCAATCATAGATCCAATGCCCAAGCTCTATAATGGGATGTACTTTTGACACCATATCAAAACTCTCAGCATCTAATTATTAGCCCAGACCCTGAACCCTAGCAGTTTCAGACTTTACAACCTGAAATTCCCCATTCTTGCTCCAATTTCTTTTCCTGTTCCCTCCAGCACGCCACCCATTCAGGATTTTGTGTCAGAGCACCAACCTTCTCCTTGGTCCATCCTTCCTCTTCACATAGGCCATAATGTCTTCCATTGGAACAAACAATTTTATTCAATTTCTGTTGGAATGTATAGAGCCGAAAAACGAAGCAACCAAACTAAAAGAAGTTGTATCACCACTTCCCTCTAAGGTCAATAACAAACACTGCTCAATACTTTTTCTTCACCTTAAAATTTTTTTAAATAAAAATTATGTAAATTTAGAAATCCAGTAAACAGTTATAAATTCTTCAAGCCTTGTAAGTATGAAGAAAAACAAACAAGGAAAACAATGCCTTGAGCTTCACAAAGATTTTGATCATTCAGGTGATTGATCCAGCAGATGTCAAAATCACGGCAGAGTAAACAATTGTAAACTAATTTAAGGTGAAAGCAAGGAACTACGGTAGGGAATGCGAGTTAAATAGTACAACCAACAATCACATTGTTAGAAAAAAGTATTAAAGGTTTATTGTGGGAAAAGTCATTGAAACCATTAGATAAGTGTCCAGTAGCAATAAAAAAAGATAAACAAGAAATTCCACCTATACTTATCAATAGGCAGAATACAAAGCAATGGATACTGTTTGGCCTGCCAAGTCTTTGTTAGGAAGAAAAGCAGGTAACTACAGCAGGCTCTCTCTCTTCCTTACAGGCAATTTTTGAAAACCAAAGTGGCTTTTCTTGCCATAATTACAGCACTCCCAGGAACATTTTAGAAAATGCATGGAAGAATAAACACAGCTGTTCTGAGAACATACCCAGCTTTAGTTCTTTTGCTGTTTCTGAAGTAGACATACATTGCATTGTGCTTCAGTCTCTCCACATGTTAGTCTTCTCTCTCTCATCTTGGCTCCCACAAGGGCTAACCTGCACCTGAACAAGAATTCAGTGATTTTAATATATTAAAAATAAATAAATAAATCTGTTCCAGAGGTTAAATTGGGAGAGACAAAAAATAGAAATACTAGGATTACATGGTTTTATGCTTATGTAATATTTTGTTTCAGGCACTTTTGATTTAAAGCATAAAAGTGTTCTACATTGTGAGAGGCCTAGCTTCAAACATCCTTTGAAAATAGGATTTGAGCTCACATCTGCCACATTATGTGAATGTTAAAAGAAGTTTTGCGTTTTTCTCAAAGAAAAACAACAATTGTCCTTTTCCATGTTTGTTGCTTAGAGTTTTTTTCCTCCCCATTTTCAGTTTGGCTGCCAAATGGAATAGAGAGTCCTCTGCATTCTCCATGAATCAAGACTAGCAAGAAACAGCTGCATCCATGTCCCGGACTGTACAGTGTTAATCACCTCCTCAATTGCCTCAAAAAACATTACATGAAAGAGAACTGGAAAGAACAGATCTACCTTCAAGAAAATAAGACTTGTATAAAAGGCCAGGTCTACATCCTGCAACTTTTGCTGCAGTAGGTAAACTGGAAGGAGGATTAAGGGTCTGGCAGCTGCTGTATTTTGGTCATTTGTTGCTGCTCCTCAAAACTAATGCCTCTTTTTCACCATGTATAACCTACAGCAGCACTAATGCAGGCTTCAGGGAAACCTCAGAACTTGAGCAGGTGAAAGTTAGTTTTAAGTCACCTTTTTTCTGTACTTCATCCAACTATCATAGTTTGCTCAGAACGAACAATCAGTTGGTTTAATGAACAATCAGTTATTAGCCAAATAGAAAAGACCAGATAAATAAAATAGTACAGCCTCTCAACAATATATTCTTCAAGAAGAGACACCACAATCGCATTTGTTTGCATTAAAAATGCTGAATTTTCCTGGGAGCAGCCACTTAAATCTCTAATTCAATAAAAGCCACTTGGGTGATTCTTCTAACATATTTTTTTTCTGATAGAGCATGTGTAAACATTGAAATGAAAGCTGTAGCACATCTCTTTTATAAACAAAAAAACCAAAAAACCTATCCATGGAACAAACTCCAAGTGACTGCTTCTCAGTACTCAGTGGTGAACAGTACTTTGCTCACACAAAAGTCCCTTTAGAATCCAAGGAAAAGCCTTCCTGATGAAAGCTGCTCTACACTGCAGCTTCCAATCACTGTTATAAGTAACATTTCTGGATAGCAGCATTAATGTAACTAGAACTGGAAAAGTTACATTTACTAAGAAATCAGTTTCAAAACACTGCCTGTATTCTATGTATCTACAGAAGTGCCAAATATTCTAGACTAGTCGGAAGAGAAATTATGAGTATAAAACTCACTGTGAGCAATAAGAGGTTTGGATATTTGTTATTATTGTTAATTGCCATGTCAGCAAGGGAAGGAACAGCTGAGAAGGGAAACCAATTTTAGCCACACACTGAGCATCACTATAAATAAAATTAAACAAATTACTTAGAGACGGAACTTGGTAGAAGTTTTCACTTTCTGCTTACATTCCAGTCAGGAGAATTCTGCTCTTTAAAAGCATTTTCATAAACCATTTCTTTAAAAAAAATCTTATATACACGCTCCTACAAAAGGCCAACATAATTTGTATATCAGAACATGGCTCCTGATAGAGGAAATACGACATTTTTGATAAAACCTTGCCCACAGCTACATTTTAAGCTTTAATGAACAGTCAAGGAAGACCAGCTAGAACACAAATCTGAAAATTATTTGTATAAAGTCTGAGAAAAACTCAGAAAATTGTTCTCCCAGCCCCATTGCATCTTCTGGTTTAAAAAAGAGTTTATTTTTTTCTCTTGTGAGAGCTCCTTTTTGGCTGTAACAAATGCCACCCACCTACTTGAGAACCCATCAAGATACCCAGATTTATACATACTTCCTAGAACATCCTACATTTCATCCAGTGCACCAAATGCCCTTAGGGAAGCTACGTGGGTGAAACTGCAGCAGCCACTGTGCACTGGAATGAACCTGCAGAGCCAACTGATAAACACCCTGTCTCCTGTAGTCATGCTTCTCACCCAGGGATCAGCCATCTCTCTACTCAATCCTGATCTTCAAGGCATACCACATAACACTTCAAAAGATGAGCAAGGAAAATAAAATTCATAACTTTAGCAGGTATTAAAAACTGTATTGTTTAATTGCTCATTACAATTCATCCCAAATATAATCCCAGCATGCTTTTTAACATGATGAATGGGGTCTCTCTCTTTTCTATAGGAGATAATAACTTAATCACCTCTTCCCCTGCTAATAGTCCTCTTCTCCACTAATATCTCCTATATTTCACAATTATTGACTGTTTTTTCACTCAGATGATGTAGCTGATATTTAGCCTAATGCAGAGCAGTTGTTCTCAAGCCTGATGCCCCAAAAAAGGTTGGGTTTTTCTTTTTAGTTATACCAGCTGATCTAAGTTAAAACTTAACACCCTGGTCTTTCCTCTTTTCATGTAACATCCCTGCTCAGGATAAGCTACATACCATCATAATCTGTTCCTCAAAACTGATGCAAGGCTGGAAGTGTGATGTGAGAAATGCAACTGGACACAGAACAACTCCATTTGCTAATGGGAAAAGGATCTCTGGATTTTCTCCAGGGAAAAGGATCACCACTGGCATGAGCAGCACCCCATTTCCCAACTTTTAACAGGTAGTTTCTTAAAAAACTTCCACCTTAACTAGCAATTGCCAAAGAGGACAGTGGGTGGTGAGGAATGAGAGAAAAGACTGCATGAAGGAAACAACTTCCAGAACCTTCACAGCTTGCCAAACACACTATTAACCAACAATAATTACTGCAGGGCGACCTGCTGCTCTGGGAGCCGGGAGGCCTGCAGCTAACCACCCTGGCTCACTTAGCCCCACCTGCTGTACCGGTACCAGCTGGATTTAAGGGAGAGAAAGCCCAACAATTAAGGGTTAGCAGAGAAACAGGCTGTTTCTGCAGGGAACAGGAGGTCTGGCTGGGAACTGCTTGTAGGTGGTATGTTGCCAAAGGCTGTCAGCTGGGCTATTGGTTTGATGTGCTGTGTAGCAGGACTGCCTGCCAGCTGAGGGAAAGGTGGTGAGCAGTGCTGCAGGCTTTGCCTTGCAGGAGGGGGGGGGCTGCCATGTAGTTTCTGTTGGTTTTGTGCTTTGAATTAAAGCTTGGAAATAGATTACAAGGTATAGAGACAGTGTTATCCAGTCTCTGAAACTCTTTGGGATGCTATGCCTGTGGGGTGTTGGGGGAGCTCCTGCTGTTGCTGGGTTTCTTTTTTGCCAAAACCCTTCTGAAAGTGCTGGCCATTGTTGCTCTCAGCTGTAAAGCAAAAATTCTTTTATAGGTTCTTGAAAGTTTTTAGTAGCTTCAGTCTTGGATAAATCAGATGAAAACAAAAAAAGTGTGGCTAAAAACTTTTTCTTCCCCTGTGTTTGCATAATTGCTAACACAACAGTAAGTCAATTCAAGTGTAGCAAATAAACCCCCTAATCCTCTGTAGTTTTGTAACTATTGTTAGAGAAAATTGTGTGTAAGTTAAAGATATTTCTTTGCCAGAGAGAACAGTGTATTTCAGGTTGGGAGAACAGGTAAGTAGCAATCAAATGCACTGCGTATGATTAAGTGGTTTCTACTTCCAGATCTATGCTGTTGCTTCTTCCTTCCTTCTCCTGATGTTGTGGCATGATTGTCCAAATACAGTCCTGAAAAAATGATCCAGGTTAAAAGAAACCCTGTAGTTAAAGGCCTTGCAATTCACTGTGATCCTTCTTGCCAGGACAGTGAGTGTGGCTTGCCTCAATGCTGGCAAACCCAAGTGTAGTAGTTTGAGATGGGGTAGGGACCTCCAATCTTGCAACCTGCTTTAGGTGAAACTGAATTTTTCTCATTGTGGCTTAAGGTTTTCTGTGTGAGTCTCACAGACTCTATTTGGCTTCTATATGCAGTTTTGTTGCCAGGGATCATATTTTTATGCTGGAGCCTAGACAAATAAAAGAGAGGCTCAGCTGAAGATCAGCACCGTTGATATTTCAGTTGTTGAACAGTTTATGCAGGAAGAAACTGTTTCATGTTCAGTTTTTATGCCAATATATCTGATTCAGATACAACGATGCATTTTTTTCAGGGGGGGTCTTATCCCATGTTTGGGGAAGGAGGGGGTGGGGAAAAAAAAAGTTAAACCAAAACTATTCCTACCTGCTTGCAGTTACATGGACAAAACCCCAGCCTCATACTGCACTCATAACAACACATGTTCTTCTCAGTACAGGTATCCCCTCGTAAGAGTGCATGTGACCCTTGTTTAATGGGTATAGTCAAACAATAAAGATGGCTGATACCAGCTAGTGAGGACAACCGGGCTAACCAGGGTGAATTTAAAGCACAGTGACTATGTGTGCAGTTTTAACACTACCTCTGAACTGCAGCCAAGGACTGCTTAGATACTGGGGAAGGAAAGGTGATGAATCGCATTCTCCTGTCCGTGACTAATGGCCAGTACTTGATACTTCAGGACCAAAAAGGTTTGGAATATACAGGTTATTCTCATAATTACAGAACAAGGTATACATTACCTTTACTATAGCTCATAGATACTTAAGTTATATGCTAACGTAGATTAATCTGATTATTCTGCTTTCTAACTACTGAGGCAGTATCTCACCATATTATTACCATGGCGAAGAAAACATAATCCAGCTGTAAAGTATGGCTGATCTGAAGTATTACTGAATTGGTCACATTACCTGAGGAGGTATTTTTTTACACGAGGAGTTTATTCAGTAGTTTAACTTGAATTTCTCAGTCAAGTTCTTTCTAACATCATTTTATCAAATTAAGTTTTACAGCCTGCTTTGTGATACAGTAGTCTTAATAATCTGTATTAATGTAGGTCTTTAAAATGACATTCCATTTGATTGAACACTAGTGAGTATACGTGCTAGAGGGTATAATATTAATGAAGTTGCTAAAGTGACTGCTACATGTTCATAGTTTTTTGGTGTTAGTGAATTGAGATCAGCATCCTGAGGCAACACTGCCATGAGGATTCTGTGGTATATCACTAGATTAGCAACAAAAGGTGTCAGGAGAGAGCTCTACTCCTAGTCCTGAGTAACAGTTCACATAACTGATCAATGGTGTTTCTCATCTAAAGAAGCCTGCTCATGTCTGTCAGTGATAGGTACGAAAGCCTCCTGATCATTAATATGATCTTCAGACAAAGCTTCTTGGAGAGGACTTACTACTCTAACATTCTTATTTTACATTATCAACATACTATATTGGGCTGGGGACTGAGCTTTTCCACCCATCAGTATTTATTTTCTTTTGAAGTATTAGATCTTCATTCCAATAATATAATTACAGAAGAAAGAAACATCTGTCATGCAGTTGGGAGACTTGTTCATGTGAACTGATCTGGTATAAACAAATGCAAGTAGAAAAGATAGACGTATGGGCCCTTTAACAGTTAGAAAATGACTAAACCGCTCTTAAATGTATTTGAGTATCCTAATCCCTGAGCTACTGTACAAAAACTTCAGTAAAAAGAGTGAACTCTAATCAGTTTCTGATGAAACATTTCTAGATGCCCTGGTCCTCAGGGACAACTCCTGAGCTGATCTCTGCTGTGAACCTTCCTTGCAGCCTAGGTGTAGCACTTAAATTCCTGAAGGATAATTTCCTCCTGACCATAATAACTCTTTGCTCAGGGCACAGGTTGTTCTGCTGTTCTATAATGAGGCTCCTAAATCTTCCTGTTCACAACACAGGGAGTGTAGGTGCCTAATACAGGATCCCCTGCAGGCCATGGGCTGGGACTCCCAGTGTTATAGTCCATCAGTCTCTCACTGGACTTGGCCCAAAAGTTGCTAATCCAACACCGACAGCAGTTTGTCTGTTTTGTTTTGTTTCCTGTTTTTGCTTTAAATAGTAATGATGAATCTGATTAGCTGCAAGACAGCAGATCTTATTGTAATATATGATTCGAATAACGGATGTGAGAAGGCTCTGGCCTTGGTTTAAATGACAGAATTTGTTTATTATTATATGTAATTTTCTTGAGCTGTGGAAGACAGGTTTTCTGCTCTTTGAGGAACTCCTTATGGAATAATATGTGCAAAATCATGACCATTATTATTTTATGCACATATATAAATATAAGAAAATAAAATTGCTGTATCTAAATGAGCAAAAACTGCAGTATTAAACAAAAATAAATAACCAAAGACCTGTTTTTTTATATCCAAGTCATTACTGGTTCATTGGCACCTTAGCAGCATGTAACTGTGTTTGCTAACAGCATGAATGAGAAATTGAAGTTGACAGGTTTACAAATCTAGTGGATGGAAAGACCACTGATGTTGCCTGAGCTATGTATGGCAGAATGCACTCTAACTGGAAAGACTCCTCAGCTTCCTCCTGAGAATTAACTTGCTATGGTAGGAATGTATGGGGATTCCCTCTGAGTACCTCAGCTTGCCCCGTGATTCAGAAAGATGCTGGTCCCCACATATGATGGGATGCCTTTGTGAGGAGACTTGCATCTTGTATCAGGTCAAGATAAATGCAGATAGAGCCCTTCTGCTTTGGCAGCTGCTGTTCTGGGAAGAGGAGTCTGAGTAGGTACAGGGCTACAGAGGGGCAAATTTCATTCTCCTAGAACCAGAGGTCTTTACAGAGGCCAAGCCACAGACCCAGGCTGTATCCCTCCTTGCCACCCTGATACTGTTTTGTGGAGCAGCTTTGAAGACAGTTCTTTTCAGACAACCAGCTTCCAATTCAAGATTTAGCCATGAAGCAGCATATAATCAAGAAAGCAACACTGGTAATCTTATTTAGCGTAGGAATGTAGCTCCAGCGCCGAAGGAGTATTTGCCATCTAATTTCAGTAACTTCTTCCAACAATAGACAAATCTCTGAGACAGGTTTGGCTGCCAAACATTACAAGCTTTGAAGTTTGCTGGCAGGTAAAAGCTGCATGTCAGTGACCTACAAAAACATCAAAAGGTATGTCAGGGAATGCTGTTGCGAGAGCTGGAAGCTTGGAAATCTAGAAGAAAATCCTTAGAGATAATATTGAAGGACTTGAAAGGCAGGAGATATGTAGAAATCAACAACACTGGTCAAAATCAGACAGAGAAACCAAGATTTTCTCTGACTTGAGTAGAAGTTGGAAAGGAAGTAAAAGGGAGGCATATGTACTACTTTTTATGGTCATGTGTAAGCAACAGCTCTCTTGTCTTCAGGGCCTGTGTATTGGTACACTCAGAATATAAAAATAGTTACTGCCTAGGAGACTAATTGTTAATACCTGTATTTTTCTTTTTACTTGCCTATCTAAAGATGCTGTATAATACAATTTTATAACACAGTTTATCACAGTGTAGTGAGTATGTAATAGTGAAAGACACCATTTCAAAGATCAGATTGTTCACACAACCTGCCAGAAGCCAAATGTGAAACCTAAATGACTCAGAGAAGGCATTCATATAGGGAATTTACTCAGCTATGGATTAATCTCAATAGTAAAAGGCTTCTTATAATCTCTGGTACTTTATCTCTTAAATAAGGACTTCTTAGCAATAAAAACCTAAAATGAGGATGTAGGCGTTTTATAGAAGTAGCTTTGGAACTGGAAGTGGATAACGCTCAAAATAAGAATGACGAGGCTGAGTAAGACCAAGAATCCAGTAAGACCAGTATAGTTCCTCTCATAATAGCCATGAATGGATGCTTAAGGAAGATAGGAAACACTGGACAGGAATATATAACACTTTCCCTGCGTTTCCAGCTGTTTATAGTGAGAAACTTCCTGAGCCAAACCTGGTTTCTGTATATCTAGTAAATCTTAGTGAATTGCTCTCCTGTTAAATTCTGTAGTCCTCTCCTGAAACTATACTTTTAGCTAACACAACATTTTGTAGCAGGGATAGCAGGAAGTTCTCAGGTTGACAGACACTGTGAAGAATTACTGCTTCCCCCCTTGCACTCCCAAGTTTTGACATCTGAGAGTCACAGCTATGGTACTGATAATCACACTGGATTTCTCAATCTGTTTCCTGCCACAAACCCTGTTCTGTGAAGACAGGCTCTGTCAGAACATACTGCAGGAATGGGTTGGGTCCTCCATTGATTCCACCGTGCAATGAGTGAAATAAATCAGAAAGGAGAAGGAAATAGCAGCAAGGACGTATGATCTTGAACATCAAAATGACTAAAGACATTTTCAAAATGCCTTCTAGCACACTTGTGTGTGCCCTGTGATTTACCATGGTGTCAGAGTGCTCAGGGATGTAGTTAAAATTTCATTGTTGGTTTTTTTTCCCCGTTTTTGTGAAGTTCTGGTTTGTTTTTTCATTGTGTAGCAGAAGTATAGTAGGAAGAATTTCCTACTACTCTGGAATTGTATCAGTGGCTGTGCACTGGGGATGCATAACAAGCTTTTTTTAATTCCAGTGGTAAGCATTGATTCCTTCTAGCCTCCAGTGGGGACAGAGAAGCTCACAGGCAGGTAGTATGGTAGGTCAGAATTTTCCTGGTTTGCATCCATACAATTAAAAAACCTGAAACTGTGAAAAGGAATGCTGCTGAATATATCAGACACAGTAAGAAAGGTTAAGCTGTTCAGATCACCTGCTTCAGATGCAACATAAAACCTTCCCCCACTCCCCCATCCCTCCAGGAGAAAAATAAACAGTTCTCTTGTCCCAAGGGTGGTAGCAAGCCCTAACAAGGGAAAGCAGGACACATTCCATCCTTCCTTCCTTTATAACTAGTCACTGAATTGCTCCAAACACATTCCAGATCTGGTAGGATAGCTTAATTGTCTTCACCTGGAGGCCACTGCCTGAATTCCTGTCAGTTAATATAACACCTATGGAGTGAGGCAGCACAATTTCTTTCTGATGAAAATGGGTTATGCACCAGTCCCATGGTCATGAGCACTTTCATAGGTTCATTTGCCTATAAAGATATATGAGTTTCCTGGGTGTAATTGTGCCTATAAAAGTTTGAGTCTGTAAGTGTCATCAAACATAATTCCTCCCTAAAGACTTAGAACAGATATATGAAATATGAAGAGAACTGTTTATTGTAATAAGTTGTGGTCATGAGTGAAATTTTTAATTGCTTCCTGTGTGATGAAAGGTCTGTGGAGAAGGAATGCTGCTGGCTTGCTTTCACTGGTGAAAAAACTGGGGAACTTCCATAACAATTCATTATTAGGTGTGCAGTGTTATCCCATAAGGCAGCAGAAATTTTGCAAAGCTATTTAGACAGTAATTGTCACAGAATGTTATCGACCAGCACTCTGGCTCATAATTCCCCATTTCTGTAGCTACAGATACTATTCATACAGAATGTCTAGAGAAGTAGCAAGATTCAAATCTTAAATCAGTATAAAACCATCAAGCTTACACCTCTTCTCAAGCAAGTACCTAGACAATTAGACTAGAAAAATAAAAATACTTAAGCATACAGACTCAAAGTAATTTGTCATTGTTATGCATTTTTTCTATTCCTACCATCATTTATGTTGTATTTTGTAATAAGCTTTGAAACCTCACTTGTGTTGCCTGATTCTGTTCAAAGTGAAGCAAAATCCTAACATTGTTAGAGATAAAAGACTTTGGAATAGCACTGAAAACAGTTGCTTCCTAGAAAATATTTTGACACTTCAGTGAGATATCAGGGAGTTCCACTAGACAGGATCTTATCACAATATTGCATAGATAGCCAGAATAAGTTTCAACATAAACCAGTGATGGCTCTTTATTAATATGTCCACTGCAGAAATGAAAATATGGTATGACTTGAAGGCCCCTAAGGCCTGAAAATCACGGTAAACATGATTACTAAAGGAAGTAAAAATGTGCAAGGCTGCAACCAGGATGATAAGCAACAGAGTGAGAATACTAACAATTCTGGTTTTATCCATGTTTACTAATTTATAAGCTTTAGTGAGTGGAATAATGATTTAATATAAGGCTTCTGTCAAAAAACTGAGATGGGAAACAAGTACAGAGGCAAATGACAAAAATTCTGAATAAGGAAAGGCACTTTTTTTAACCAAGGATATCCTGGTATACCTGTAAGTGTTAATCTAGCTAAACTAGATTGAAAGCTTTTACCAACCAGAGCTTTGAATTCACCTGGATAAAGAAACAAATACTGCTTTTTGAAAACTGCATGTAGTTGTTGTATGTTGTATACTCTTGTACCTATTCTGTATCAACAAGTCTGTATTTTGGGCTGTGTTCAGAGACACT
This sequence comes from Chaetura pelagica, assembly GCF_000747805.2. NCBI lineage: Eukaryota > Metazoa > Chordata > Aves > Apodiformes > Apodidae > Chaetura > Chaetura pelagica. The sequence goes on from NW_009970724.1 coordinate 9,103,973, forward strand.
GCAAACTTCTAGTGACTAATTTAAAAAGAAAACTGAGAAACATGGTGTTTTTAAAACATGCTCAGGGCCCCTGCTAAAGTGAAACTAATGGTGTAATTTTCTTCTTAAGTTCCAGTGGTTGTGGCCAACAACAAAACACATCTGACAATGTTAGTCACTTTAGTTTTATTTTACAGATAATTCTCTGAATACTTACATCAACTATTTCAGTTATACAGGCATTCTTAAGAACCTTTTTTTTTTTTTTTTCTTTTTATAAAGAACCTTAACAAACCACAGGAATGGAATTCCTGTCAGATGTCTTAAAATCACTTAGGTTGGAAAACACTTTCAAGATCATAAAGTCCAACCATTAACCCTACTCTACCAAGTTCAGCACTGAGCCATATCCCCAGGTGCCCCATCTAGATGACTTTTAAACATATCCAGGGATGGTAAATCAGTGTCTTGTGCAAGAATGCTTCTTCATTGCTCCCTAAATATAAAAAAAAAATTACCCAAAGTATACCAACAATGGCTTAGACTGGTTCAACTACTATGATAGCAGAAGGACTATGCTGACTAAATACACATTTGGTAAATTAATGGAAAAATGTAGAGATCTGTAGATTATCTCCACAGTTGCACTACTGTCATTATTTCTTCACAATGTGTTTTACAGAAATTCTACAAAATCAAAGTTATGAAGGCACAGGGGGCTACCATATTTCACCAGTGATAACACGCTACTGAACAGATGTTAATTTTGACTGTTGTTAGTGCAACTTCTATTACATACATGAGATTTGGCAATGAAGATGAGATGAATGCAGATCAAGGAAATAAACCTAACTTTTGTATTTAAAATATCTATTAAGATTACAACAAATGCAGATATTGCTCGTCATTAAGTGTATGACGTTTGCATGGGTTATTTTCTTTAGCATTTGCTTTTTTTATAACGTTAATGTAAGTGGCAGCCAAGTGATTCCCAAGTCTGACCTTATGGCACCATCCCGTGGCGTACGTGGTAACTGCTCTTCCAGGTGCTGTTAACCGGCTGTGACACCCCACGGTTGAGTGGCCACGTTTTCCTGCCGCAGAGGATAGTGTAAAGCTTTATTTTCATGTCTCTCTCTGGCTATAGATCACATTGGTGACTCTAGGAAACTTTTACTTTATCCGTGGGAAAGTCGTTAGAAGAGGAGGGAGCTTTCCTAATTATCCGAAAATTGATTGAAATGTACTCCTCAACCTAAGGCTAGTACCATTAAAAAAAAAAATAAAAAAAAATAATTAAAAGTATGTATAGAAAAGGGAGATGTGTTTGAAGAAGAAAAACTCAAATTGGATAGGGTGAAAGTCTTCATCCTGAAGTCCTGAGAGAAGAAGACAATTGTGGGATAGGTTCTGTGGGAATATTTCAGATAATATACCACCCTAACCTTATATATTTATTGGACAGTAGGCAGTACAGAATCTCATATAAAGGAGGAAGAGGACAGAAGTGATTAATGTCTGAGAAGTCCCTGAATTTGACCTGAGTTGTCTGTAATAATTTAAAGTGAATAGTAAAGTGGTGAATAATCAGATTAAAAGTAGACAAGACTGTATTTAACTTAGCTCTTTGTTTCAGGTTTGTTTCTTTGTTAGTTTCTTTGTTTGTTTTCCCCAAATACCTTGATTTTCTAGGCAAAGACAATATGACATACTTTATTCAAATGAATATTAATAAAACACTATGGTGCCACTCATAAAGTTGTTATAAAAGCTGGCAAATGTGGTGATTTATATAAGGATTATAATACAGGCAAGGAACCTGCTAAAAATGGTAAAAGTACTGAATGATTTTGCAATAGTGAATCCAGCTAGAAGAAAGCTATTAGATTTTTATGTAGTCATTAATGATCTGACATGAATGCTGCCAGTGGTCTGGTGACAAAAGAACTAAAAGGTATTATTAATATTATGCAGAAAAAACTCTGGTTGATCCCAAGAAACAAAGGCATGAAACAGAATTAAATTCTACAATACAAACTATAACATCATATTTCTGAAGAATAATAACTAAGGATGTGCTATAAGTAGAATACAGTATTTTGAAATAGCAAAACAGGTTTATCTAGTTTATACAGAATGATGGCAAGTGTGATACAGTTGTAAAAACACCAGGATTTACTTACCACGTGAGGTATTTCCTGCAGAAATAGGAATGACATGGTAAGCCTTCAAAATTAAATATTCAAGTAAATCAGTACGCAGAAAAGACACACATGACTGGCGCACATGCAGAAGTGACTTCCAAGGTGACTAAAGGAAGGAAAACAAAGACTAAGTGAGAATAGATGTGCCTGTTGTACATACATATTGTAAGAAAGGCAAACACCAAGGAGGGAGATCTGCTGAAGCAAAAGGGTAATGATGATGAACAAACAAGTATAAACTGTCTGTTTTAGAAATTAAGATTAGAATTTAGGAGAAAGAACCTAACCTAGTGGAGTGAATTTCTAGAACAGATTTACAGTTAGAACATAGGAACAAAATTTTCAATGGTGAATCTAAACAAAAGCAATAAGGTGATACACTGCCTCCAGTAACAAGAATTAGACTTGATCCATGTCTTTTCCAGCTCTATATCCCTCTTATACTGTTATTCTAAAAATTAATTAAACATGACTTTTTGTAAATATGACCACAGAATGTGAATTTATTAGCTTTACATTATTTGTGTTTTAGCCCCCAACTGACTAGAAAGCCTTTGAGAGAAACCCAAACAAGACATCATGCATAGCACCACTCTCTCCAGTATTAATATTGAACAAACTGTCCTTCAAGAAATGTTGTTGAGTCTTCCATAAGCTGTCAGCTCAGCCTTACATGTGGTGGATCAGGTATTTACCAGATGATCCTATCAGTTTAAGATTGGTTGGATGTGTTATTTTAATAGATCCAGCTAGAAAGAAGCTGAATGCTGCCTTTGAAAGGTAAGAATGTAGTTAAATGAGGTATCTGTACTGGAATGCTATACAGGGAATTGTCACAACCACAGTGAAATTTCTGGTTTTATGGCATAGGTTGATTGAGAGTTCTGTGCTACTTTTATGTTCTTCTTTCCATTAATATTGCCTTGGAGAAGCAAACAAACCAACAAAACCCTTCTCTGACCTCAATAATACAATGTGAACAACACAAATGTCCTCCTACTCATTTATCCTGGTAGTCATATGAGTCAAGCCCTATGATTAACAATTTCAGATCAGAAAACTATATATATGATAAAGACTAGGGCACAGGTGTTTCTGAAGGCACAACTAAGTTTAGGAAGAGAATTAGGAGGGTAAGTTTATATATCTTCTTGGCTAGTTACCAAAGAAAACTATTAGAAGTTTGGTCCATGCTTAATATTTTATTACTTCTGCTGCCTGTTTATGTTCTTCCCATCTAGTTTGTGTGAGACAAACAAGCATGTGAACATTCCATGCATTAACTAATCTGTGATATTAACATGGAAACATGTCTTTACTTGTGGTAAAAATGCACTCTCGTCTTATTTCAGATAACAAGGCAATTGGCAATTGACATTTGACTTGGAATGATGTAATTTGGATGAGCATTTAGTTAATAGTTAAACTGTGTATATTTTGTTTATATATTCTGAATTAAGATGGACTGTGTGGGTTCAGTCTTGCTGAACTGAAGCATGGAATCCTGCCCTACCTTATAAACTGTGCCTTAGCTGGCAGGCAGAGAGGGTGAGATTTCAGCTGTGGGTTAGGGTGTAGCTCTGTGTAGGAAGGAACAGAATTTTCTCACGTTTGTTAGAGACGTACAACTTTATGCATTAAGGTTGAAGACTAATTTATTTTTTTTTCCCTTCTGTTGGAATGGCATAAAACTTCACTACTTTTTTTTTTTTTTCCTATGAAAGAGAGATTAACTTATTTTTTTACCAGAAAAGGTAAAAGTGTGCCTAGGTGTCTGTGTATTTATACACACACATCCACATGTATGTGTATCTTCATGCCTACAGAAACTTCGACAATTTTTTTTTCTAAATCATGTCAAATACTAGCCTATATAGCATGAGGACAACTCTCCTGATAAATATCACATTTGGACAGTTATTATATTTTCTGGTGAATTCCTCTTCAAATTTGAATTACCAGTGGTCATGAGCTATACTAGAAAGCCCTGTAAGTAGTATCTTTCTATGCTGAACAAATTTTTAAAAAGTGTAACCAAGTGATGTAAGCACCATCTTGGATACTAGCAATCTAAATAACTTCCAGTGATCTGCCTTTAAATGTACTATTAGTAGTATCACAAACTTTTAGTAGTAGAAATGCACAATATTAGTAAATCAGTGGCACAGATTAATAGTAGCAATATGAAGTATTAGTAAGTAGGTGTAACAATCATATGTAGTAGTAACATCCTTTCTTAAAATATGTAGAAAATTAGCAGTCTCTTTTTATGTGCCTTCATGGAGAGGAGCTTCATATTTCTTTAAAACTTTCCTATTCACATTCCTCAGAGGTCTACTTTCCACCTCCTTGTCTGTTGTTATTAATCCTATGCTGCTTTAACCAAAGCCCTCTTGTTTCACACTTCTGAATTTTACTTATTAGACATTTTTTTACCTATTCTACAACATATTAGGAGTGTATCTCTTCCAGCCTGTTCCATGCAACTGAAGAGATTTAGCATGTTAACAACTTTGTTTTGCTGGCCTTTCTCATTCGTCTCAGTCTATACCACCTTTGCTAAAGACAATCTGGATGATCCTGAAGGTACCCTCCAGTCCTGTTTTTATGACTCTATATTCTTTAACCAACACTGAGATCTAAAGCCTCGCTTGGTCTCCTCCATCAAATTTAAAAGATTCACCACTTCAAAACAGTTCTACTGCATTCTCTATTTTCTTACAAGTATCATAACTCACACCTCTCCTTGTTTTTCCAACCCTGTCACCAGGGCTTTTCCTTTCAAATCTGTGCATAAATGAAAATGTTTTGAGAGAGGAAGAAGTCTCTATCTTATCTAATGGAAAAATTTTGGATCCAGTTTACAGTTCTAAACCAACATCTTGATTATGACAGTCACTGGAAGCCAATGCATGCAATAGAAGAACTCTTTCTTTCAGAAAATATTGCTTTGTAAAGCAGATGGATTCTGCACTTATGTCTTAAAGTTTGCCACAAAAGTGGTCTAAAACTTCCCATGAAACTTGAATTAAGACTGTATCAGCTTTATATGCTTTTATCACTGTATTGCTGCCACATTCAGTGAGTAGACAGTTATTTAGCATTGGTTTGTAATATTGATTTGATTTGTAATTCATATTTAGCATCAATGAACACCATCAAAATATGATACAAAATTTAAAAAGACATTATTAAATGCTGATTATTTTTTAAATACTATGTTTAAAGAAAGCTCCAACTTACTGCAACCGCTTAGTAGCACAGAAGGCTTCTGCAAATAGCCCTCTGATATAACTGGTGAATAAATATTTTAAAAATAGAGGGGGAAAAAAAAGCAATTATAGAGCAACTTTGAATGTGTCAGATAACTTACCCTGCAGCAGCATCCTACAGGGATTCTGCAGCAAAGTAGTACTTCAGATCATCTTATTATTTATCTGCCTTAGTCATAGAATTGTCTTTTTTTTCTTACTATCATCACCTGCCTCATATGCTGTGTCTCAAAATTTTTGTAACGTATGACAGAACAGGCCTGTAGGCAACAGCCTACTTACCTGTACAATGCTAATTCAGTAAAGGTTCAGGCAAGAACTGCATTTGAATTCCCCATCATATGGTTCTACCACGTTTCCCCATCTCCTCCGCTATAAATTGCTAGCTCAGGTACCACAGGCTCCTGGTTCCATCTCACAGGCCGGTTCCATCTTGCACCTTCTAACTAGATTTAAGTTGCCTTCTTTCAACCATTTTCTTCTCCAGTCAATTATCTCCAAATCCCTTCTTTCTGTTTTCCTCATTAGCTCTGCAAAACCTCCTGTTTTGCAACACACATCCAGTCTGCTGTTCTTGCCCAATCATCCCTTCCCTCCCAGCATCAGAATTGTAGTTCAACCCCTCTCATCTACTTGCTCAGCTGGTCTCCAGGTCCTCCTTCCACTGGATTCCTGACCCAAGGTGGTTAAGTCTCTTTCCTAAATAGTGTATTTCTAAGCTGCTCTGGTTTCTGTAGCCCTTCTCCACTGATTTCTTGTCAAGCCATTTATTTCTCTCAGTCTCACCTCATCCTAATGCATTCTTTTTATCCCTTATCTAGTTTTAACCCACTGCATTCAGATCACTAGCATCATTCACTCTTAAAGCCAAAAACTGTTAGCTATGCTTAATCCCCATGTCTAGCTGCATTTTAGTATGAAACAGCCATTACAGAAAAGACCTTTGAGCTTGTACTTGATCAACAGATTACTCCATAGTCTGTATGGAAGAAGGTTGCAGAGACTTGGATAATACATGATCTGTAAGGAAACTGCTGGTGCATGGTTGCTCTAGAGGCTGATGCAGTTTGCTTAGCAGCAGGAGCTGCAAGGGACTGAACATATCAAATGATGGAACCTCCAACCCTGTTGGTAGCCCAAAGCCAAAAACTGTTATAGAATGCAAACAAACTTCAGAAGTCAATATTTGGCAGTGTAAAGGAACAAGCGAAAAAAATTACTTGATAATGCTACATGGATATCATATATTCCTGTTATTAGTGTGTAACAGCAGACCATTAGGCCCCTAGAATGTTCAGTGTTTCTGACATGGTTAATCAGAAGGCTTGCTATAATAATTACCAACTTGTGAAACAATGGGTGGAGACAGGACTTCAACTGTGGAAACCCACTTCAAGTTATCACATTGCTCCTCCACCTTCCACCTTCAGCTGGTGAGTGGGTAGCAAAATTGAGTCTGAGTGTTAACAGATGCCAAGTATTGCATACAGAGGAGACATTCTAATTCTACTTCAGTTATCTAAATAAAGATCTGCACTATATTGACTTAAAACAATGAATAAGAATACTGTACTTGCCAAGGATAGAAGTTTAACGTGTACAAAGTATTGAATAGTTTAAAAGCCACCATAGTGAGAGGAAGTAGGAGACAGTAATTTTCAGGAATGTGCCAACAGGGATAAGAGCTCTGCAAAGTCTAAATATTGGTCCCTCCCTACTAATTTCTCACAGTCATTAACTAAGCAAATAGATCAACGCACAGAATGTATTTAAATCCTTGTTCTGTTATATTATCATCCTTTCTACATTATCAATGTTAAAAACAAATTACACTTTGTTTGAAGAACACATAGTAATATATTTGTGCCAGAGGTCCTGGAAAGCAGAAAGATGGATCTGATGAAGTTTTTACAGTTTAAAGCTTATGTCTGATACTTCTTCACCAAGTATGAGAGGGTATGATTCCTTTTTGAGTAGTTACAACAATTCAAGCTTTTTGACCTGGAATAAGAACCATAGGATGGATGGTGATGATGACACAGCTTTTCAAAGGTTGTCTCTCTCATACAAGCTAGTGACCACCAAATTTGAGTCTGCATTGCAAACCACAGCCATCAAGCACAATGACCTTAAAAGCTTGTTATATGTTCTTAATATATTGAAAGTAACTTATTTTTCCATTACTTCACTCGCAGAAATAACTGGAGCACCCTGGCATGACATCTTTTATTAGACACATTAATATGCAAGTTGAGGCAGAAAATTTCTACCAACTTTCAGTTTTCATCATTAGAAATCAGCGAAGATATAAACAGCTGAAAAGCTGTTATAAAGGAATTGGGGGCAATGTCAATAAGAGAATTAGTGCTTCAAATAGGAAATAGGAATTAGTTTTAAACCTGTTTTAAATGCCTTTGTTTAAATTACTGAATACAGACATAATACTTGACACCTTGACTTTACAAAGATCCATTATACTGTTCATGAATGGCTTTTCAGTAAAATGTTCCTTAAAAACTTCCTCCAGTTTTCACTTCTTGATGAAAAAATGTACAGTTTTTTAACCAAGCATTATTCTAAGTATGATAGCAAGTTAACATTCAAGACCTCAGGTTTTCTATTTTATCTATCTAATAAAAGCCAAAATAACACAATGTCACAGTTTGACTCAGGTCCGACAACAATGCTCTCGATCCCCCTTCCCCCCAACCCAGGTAGGGAAGGAGAGAGAGAAAAAGAGAGAGACTTGGCTGGATTGAAAACTAAACTACACAGCTTTAATTAAAACACTAATGAATGATACAAGAAAATATATACAATTATATACAAATATATTCAGGAATGGGCAAAAAACCTCTCGCCTCCCCCCACCCCAGCAACTCCCACAGCACTTCCCTGAACTGGGAAGAGTCCCGAGGAATCCCAGAGCTGCTGCTGGAACAGAGCAGAGAGTTATGGGGGTCACGAGAGATCAAGCCTGAGGATCGACGGTGATGGATGAACAGAGTCCTCCCCGGACGCCGTCCATGGACGGAAGAGAAGGGAGAAAAAGAAAGGAAGGTTGTCTTCTGTGATCTCTGACCTTCCTCTGAGCTTACGTAGATATATGGAATGGAATATCTTTGGCCAATTTTGCTGTCCATCTAACTCAGCCTCCTACGGGGGGGTCACAGATCTCCCCATAGTGTCTGAGCCAGCAGAGTACAGGTGCAGCCTTGAAGCCTCAGTAGTTAGAAAAACATTCCACTGTCTTATCAGCCTAGCAGAACACACTGTTGCTAGTTACAAGAAAGCTTACTGAAGGAAAAAAAATCAGTAAAAAGAAAAATTGGCTTCATCGTGGCTCAAACCAGGACACACAATCTTTGAGATAAGCTAGAAATAAATAATTAGCAGTTAAATATCTTGGCTTTCAGATCACCAAAAGGTGTCGAGATCAAATTGAGCTGTGATTCACATCAGGAAAAACCTCAACAAGCTAAACAGGAACATTAGTTTCGGTTACCGTTTTTCTACCCACTCACCTAGCCCAAACAAGGTAGGCAAGTGAAATACAAAATGCTAACTGGCACTGACTGTGAAGAAATGGAGAGTACTGAATTTTGGATGAAAAAATCTAATTCTGTATTTATTTCACATGGATTGTTCAATGATATTGACTCATGAAAGGAATGGCACAATGAATATGGACAGCTCAGTGAAGCCATCTTTCTGTAGAACAGTCAAAACCAGAAACCAACTAACAGGAAAAGCAAATGGAAACAGTAAGTAAAAAAAAAATGGAATTCTTACGGCAAGTCAGTGGCTTGCTCTCATCTGAAATATTAGGTGTGTTTTCTGGATCACCAAAATATGAGTAATTATAATACTTAATCATATCACAATCATAATGAAGGCAAGAATCAGAATAGATGTCAGAAACCATACTTTAGAACTAAGTCTGTGGAAATGTTGTAAGATCATTTCATAGTGTAAGATCCACTATGATCTGTACTGTTTTTTAAAGTATCTGATACTATCCATGCACAGAGAGGAGACCAGAAAATTTCTGAGCCTGGCCTAATTACAGTAATTCCTATGTACTTTCACATTTTTACCTGGACTTCAAAGCTGTGCTTTACAAATAATTATCTGTTTTCTTTTATTTTGGAAAGGCATGAGATATTAAGTAGAGTTGTTTTTTATAGATGATAGATCACAGTCACATTAAAAAAACAGGCATTTAGAGAAAAGAAGATAATCAGAAATCAAAGAAATACCGGAAATAGACTTGTGTAGCAATTAAGCTCTTGTGGGTTTTGGTGTCAGTCAATAAAGATTAGGACAAGTACTCCTACCCCCATACAGTGGGGAAGTAAGGCAGTAATGGCACAGAAAGCTTACAGGCATAAATTTATTTATTTATAAATTTATTCTCAAATTTTACTTTCTGCTGAAAAAGAGTACCTTTCCACATCTTAAATTCCTGTAACATCCCAATCATCTGAGGGGGGTAAGAAAAGGGCAAGAATAAGAAGACAAAAAAATGTAAGCACATCCTTCTCTGTTCTGAAGATCAAATAAAGTTTACCATGCAGGCCCCAATCTGAAGATCAAACCTGTGATACAATCAGCACATGTTTCATGGAGGTAGATGCTGACAGGTTTTGAGGGGCTGATACCATATCTACATTACTTCACCCACATTGGATTTTCAAGATATACAAAGTGACTAAACACATAATGATGCCATTTTATTGGTATTAGCTGTATTGATAAGGCTGTCATTGGGAAGAGTCTGTATCATTATGCATATGCACACATATATGAACTGATACATAATTAAATGTAGCTCAACTTCCAAAGTATAATTTCCTTCTGTTAAAAATGAGGCAACAAACTTAATACTCTGGTGCAGCACTTCAGTAGAATGACAAAACCTTATCACTTAATACTGATGACTGCATTAATAAAGCAGTTAATTAATTTCCCTGCAAACCATGCCAAATTCTACAACTAAGAGATTTATCTAAGAGATAACATAGATTTCACAAAAGAGACCACATCAATCCCTGGAACTTTTCTTCTTGATCCATTGGTTATTAAGTCTTCATATATCACAGTACTTTACTTAACATTAAACAAGTGAGCAACCTTCCTGAATTTATATGGAATTAAAAATTAAGCAAGTGTAAGTCCACAACTCTACATAAATTACCTTCAAACTTAACTAAAATACATGGTACAGTTCATATCTTCCAGCTTACCCTGACTTACATAAATTAATTTCTTCCTTCTGCCACCTTTCACAACAGTTGTAAAGTGCTCCCCTGGATATTAATATGTTACATTGGACCTACAATAAACAACATGACTTTTCATTTAAGTATTAGATGGTATGTTGTCCTCAGAATATAGCTGGGTGTTGTATGCCAAGTGCCAACAGCAAATAATACAGGTTCTTCCAGTTCTGAGAGAAACTAAGTCAGAGCATCTTATTTGTTAACCTAGACTCCATTTAAATAAAAGGTACTTGCATAACTATTAGTGGGATAAAGTATTAACTCTGTAATTATTTCCTATATTCCTGACTTTGACTCACTCCTTAAAACTAAACTGGCAAAAAATAAAGATTGACTGAGGACATTACTTGAGATTCTGAACTATTTAGCAATTTTATTATTGCTTTTTATTACACGGACTTTTTTTTTTTTTTAATGGGGAAATTGAAGAACTGCTTAGGCAGATACTGTTGCTTAACACTTCAGACACAGGACCATAGCCTAAAACTTGATCCTATGAGGTCTCCTGATGTCCACTATAGGGTTTTAAGGCTTTAACAGGAAACAGACATTTTTCTACCTACAGGCTTCAGACTTCCTGAATTCACTTTCTAGTTTACACAGCTTGCTTCCTACAGATGCTCCTACCTAGCTAGTAAGAAGATGGAACTATACCATGGACCACATTGAAAGTACAGTTGTCAATATAATCTTGCTTCTTCAGGGAAACTACACACATTATCATTAATACAGGGGACAGGATGGGTACTCTTTGCTTTGTTTTCTTCCAAGCTACCTTTCCACCTCTCCCTTAATGCCTGAGATATATTTGAATTAATGTTGCTTTTATTTGCTACCTTGGTAAACTCTCACAGCTGTCTTATACCAAGAAAACAAAATGGCTGCAATGTATAAAATATCAAAATGCTGCAGATGTCAAACGCAGAACAAAGAAGGAGCTTTTGTCACAAAAGCATTTGATCAGTGTGGGTGATTTTGTCAAGGATATGCTTAGCCATGAGTGTTGTTGGAAACTGAAAAAATAATGGATCAATAAAAACCTCATGTTTTCAACTAAGTGCCCATTTATCAATCACATCAACAAAGTTATTTGGAAAATCACAACATTTAACAGTGGAGGCAGTAGAAGAAACAGTGGAGGACAGCATGCATAAGTTTCTTAGAAGATTATACGTATATGTGAAATTATTTAGGGACAAGTTAGAAGAGAAAGAAAATACGCAAGAGGACATGGTGGTGGCTGGTCTTAAAGAGTGGAGTAAGGACAGTTGAGAAAACAAACATGGCAGAATGCCAACATGCAAACAACAAAGGTCAGTGTGGCCTGAACAGATGGACATTGCAGGTAAACTAAGCCAAGCCGTGGGAGACAGCTAGTTCTGTGGAAGGGTACAACCAACCTAAGCTTAAGGAGGGAAGATGACTTATAAAGAAACAAGTAGCAATGTCTTAGTGCTCTTCTTCTCTGCACAGATATTGAGATTAAAAGTAGCAGCTGTGATTCAGTAAACCTGAAAACCTGTAGAAATTTTCATTTTTGTAATGATTTGGATATAACAAGTTTACATTGACGAGAAAATACCTCTATTTAGGCTCTCATATTTGCCTACTGCCAAGGTAGTGAAGATGTGTTTAAAACCAATATATTTTTACAGCATTCATCTTATAAAACAAGGTGAATCTATTAGTGCTGTGTGGTTCTGCAGTGTATTTTTCTGAGGACCAGAAAAACTTTAAATAGTTGAAATAGTTTATGATTTTCCCAGAAGACCCATGTACAGCAGACATTTTAAAGCAGGGAGATGACTGATTTGTCCATGGTCACAAAACAAGTGCTGGAGAACTGGATTCAGTAGTCCTGACTAGTATTTTAGAAAACTGAACAACTTGAGGTTTGTAGACTCCAGCTTTTACATCAAAACTTAAACTTGCTCCAAAATACCTGATGACACCATGGATAGGGAGTGAGAAAGAAAAGTATATGTGGTGATTCACAATGAAGATAGAGGTTACTTCTCAACAATTGCAAATTCAGCACTGCTACTCCAGGTGGACATCTCGGAAACAAACAGGAATAATCAATAAACAAACTGATCTATGCACATACTACAGTATGTAACATTCTACAGTAAGAAAAGCACAATATTTAAATAAAAAATAAATAATATATATATTTTTTAAGCCTGCATGAATATTTTTTTTAGACTAAAATGAGATAAGTTAATTCTAACTGCATTTGATGCAGATTTAGGTTTGACCAGAGAAATTGTTTTGTCACTTCAGTGTTAACCATTGCACTGATACAGGCTTTAATACGTAACTAACCAGGTCCTGCAGAAAGTACAACCACTTCATACACATTCCGGTGTCTTTCTGAGGGATATGACCACGGGGGAAGATCCAGTGTAAATAGTTATGCTGGCATGGGTGGTTTTACTGCCATAGCTCGACTTGGCAAACTGTTATTAACTCTGTTGGAGAAAGCACCTGTGCGAGTATAACCGGTTCTGCAGGAGACGCTGGAGTCTCCGCCGTACCTGTGTGGCTCTGCCCACGACAGGGATGGTTTTCCTGGGCTTAGACAAGTGACAACTCATTCCACGCCGTCGGAAAGTCGATCTTGGCAGCTCCTCTCCTGGTCCTAAAAAAAACAACCAACAGACAGCGTGCCAAACCTGGAACCAAAGTCTCTCTTAAAGATGTATTTCGTATTGTCTCCCCATCGATCTGGCGCTCACAACTCGCTCTCAGAAATCACCCCGTACACGGACCCGCCGCGGGAGCCCCGCAGGCAGGAGCTGCC